>NC_065506.1:7819986-7823154 GCF_006386435.1 Epinephelus moara | reverse complement strand
GCCCATTTAGATAAATCCTGCGTTTTTGTGACTATTTTAGTGCTGTTGCTGCTATAGCTTCCACCAAATACAATCAGTTCTAAGGTTCAAAACTAATATTTTAATATTTAATAATTTTCTCGTCTTTATTGTAAAAGATAGGCAGGGCTTAGCCCTGCTAGCCCATTTATACCAGCCGTCTCTGTACATATGAATGGTGCAAAGATAATGTATTCATGGTTTGCAGAAATGTACAGTGCCAACATTGTCTCCAGGTGACTGGGCTGTTGATTCATGTGCCTTTTTGTTATGTACAGCCACATACCAGCCATCACAACATGGCACTTCCTCATGTATGCTGTTTTGATGATGTCACATCTGCAGGCCTATGGCAACAGTGGTGATGATGTAAAGTAATTGTTTGTGTGTCTGTGTGTGTGTGTATAGAATACAATGTGCAGCAACTCATCACAGCAATACAGTATGTGTGTGCACTGGTCATCAGAGGGACATTTGGTGAGTGACAGTGTGTGTGCACGTGTGTCAGACATCTCCATCCCTGTGGCAGGGAGGCAACACTGATTTATCTGTCGTCATTAAACTAGGGCCATTTTCTCTGTGCCCTGTTCTCCTGTTTCAGCACAGCAAAGCCTGCAGCACAACACACACACACACACACACACACACACACCTTACTGTACACCACACAGCTGCAAGGCCAGGAGCACTGCTTGTAGAACAAGCACACACAGTCTCATTACCAAACATGAGCCACCTATAACATGTAGATGTAATTTCAGTAAATGATCAGTGAATTATTAAGAGTATCTGGAAACCTTAAAGGTCCCTTACTGTTGTTGTCAACAAAACAACTCTCAGAAACAAATATCTCAAAAATTGACAAATAAAATCTAAACTATCTGCACAGCTAAATACCACAAGGGATAAGTAAATCCAGATTCCTATGGCCTATGATTCCTATGGCCTCAGCAAAGTGTCCTCATTTTGTAGGATTTTCCTCACCATGCTTTCACTTTAAGGACCATTTGTGCTCACATGAAAACATACACACACACAAAGAATGCATCTGTGTGTATCCACACGTCCCCACCGCTGCCTCCCAACCCCAAACAGATTATGGCTGCTTTCTTTCAGACATTCTCTATATGTTGTATGTGGCAGATTTTGGAGGCAGATGGCGCTGCCAGGCATGTATATATTTTATGTTCCTGCCCCGCCCAACTCAGAGGCTTGGGACGCTAAAAAGCTCGTAAAAAAAATCAAAGATCAGCGTATAGAGCTAATAATATAATCATTGGGAACACCTGCAAAGATGCAGATGGACGATTTCAGGCCGACGCTTCGTCAGTCGCGAGGTCCCGCCCACCCATATGGAGAGCTGGAGCGGTGGGGACACTGTCACTCATCCTCTGTCTCTCTCAGCCACACAATCTCTTTCTCTCACACACACATAGACTATTATAGAACTAAAAGCTGAGCTCAGTTGCACGTATTATTGCATGAGTCATTGTGTATTTCTGTATGCGAGGTGTAAATTTGGGTTTATCTCTGTATAGACTTAAGTACATACAATTATGCTGAAGTCAGACAAACTCACACACAAGCCAGTATTTTATTAAAAACCATCTACTAGCCAGTTAGAAATATTTGCACCAGCCACTAATGATGCTGATATATGGGGACATAATTGTAACAGAATGATTGTAAATGTGTGTGGGGAGTTGTGTAAATGTATCTCAATTCAAATGTGCATAATCAGATTGGTAATTGTGCAAAAGAATCCCTAAATGAGATTTGGAAAAATGTGCACGAACCTGCAAAAGTGTACTCAGAATTCAAAATATGTACCTACTATAGAAAGCAGAGCTCCAATTAAACGCTGTCTCCCTTTCACAAGCTGACTCCCTCTATAGCCAGGTGTGGCTACACAATTCAAAAAATAAATTCCGGTCTTAATTAGACGCCAGGTCTGGTTGCCATTGACGCTGCAAAGCAGTTCATTTCTGTATAAGTTCTTTGGGTGTATAAAAACCTCTGAAAGCCCTCCAGTAGGTTTAAACCACAGACTGTATTTAAAGATGGACGACATGACAGCTCCCCAAAATCATCTGGACTGAAAATACACATCAAAAAAATGGCTTCTGTTATTTCAGTTAGGTTTTATCACACTGCTGTATGTTCAAGTGTTCATTTTTCTAAGGTTGGTTATTTAATGCTATAAAACAGGGTTTTTACAACATGACTGACAACTGTGTGAACCAATCAGTGGAACTGCATTCAGTGGCACTGCTTGCGATTGGAGGGATGGCTGTTTGGGCGGGAAAGTCTGTGCAACTGTGCAGACTCTGGCTCCAAATGATGTCAATGAAGCTAGAAGGCAGCGGCTGTATCTGGGATATTTTGGCTTCATTTCTGTACTGTGGGGATAAGTGGGGACGCATTATCTATTTCTATATACAGTCTATGGTTTAAACCTTTGTCAATATGGACATGCTAAATATTATAAGGTAGTGAGATTCTCCACAATTCAATTTTTTTGTCTATTAGTGAAACCAGGAATACAAGATTATAATTTATTCAGATTTACAGGTATGATAAACAAAAGAGACAAAAGAAAAGTGGTGACTCTCAACCTCTGAAGCGGTCAGAAAGTCTGAATATGTGTTCATTCCTCGATAAGTTATATTCCTTTAGTCTGTAAGAATCAAAACTTCAAACACATCCAAGTGGTAAATACTGTCATGTGAAGTCTATTTCCAACTGTCTGCTAACTTTGTTAAATGTAGGCTGCACTTTAAAGGGCCAGTGTGTAATATTTGGCATGGTTTATTGTCAAATCTGAATCTGAATCTGAATATTCTACCCATTAATATGTTTATATAAGTGTATAATCAGAGAACGCGTTTCGCGTGTATAAATAAACCAGCGAAGACAGCGGAAGGAAGGAAGAAGGAGGAAGAAACAGCGGAGTGTGTTAGTAGTTCGTCGATAGAGAGTAGTGAAAAGTTTTTTTAGTTATAAAGTTTGCGAATGGACCACACTTACCACGCAACAGGAGAGAATGAACCCGAACCGTCATCTGCGAGGAAAAGAAGACGCAACTTCACTCCTTGTGATGCACTCTCTGCGGCGCTTTTCCTCCTGATGATATATCTCCCCAACGATGGT
>NC_065506.1:7778074-7819380 GCF_006386435.1 Epinephelus moara | reverse complement strand
TAAATAAATATTCACCTCGTCGCTAGATAGACCTACTCCTGAAAAACTCGTGTCTGTGCAAGGCTTTTGGTCCTACAAGGCCACTGTCATTTACCCGACGGGAGGGGTGAGCGAGTGAGCCCTGCAATCTAGAATTTGACCACTGATGTCACTGTTTTCAACCCATTTTACACACTGGCCCTTTAACTGACATGCACGGTATTTTCTTGTCTTTGTACACCGTGCTGTTAGGTAAGAAATGCTTGTTTTGCTGAACTTTCTTTGTGTGGTTTTTATCCCTTTCTCACATCTTTCCTTTTGTTGTCATAAACCTTTTTTGGTTTGTTTTTCAACCTTTTTAAGCTAGGCTACCAGTATTTTGATGGGGGTTTCTCTCTCAGTACATGAGGTTCTCTCAGAGCTAGATCAAATGAAAATTTCATAACTCATATTATTATTTGAAAGCCAAATTTCTAGACAAGTAATATTCATACTGGTTTAAATAAACAATTCAATAGTATTTACCATCTTTTCTGAGTAGGAGTTTTGTGTAAAAGGGATGAAAGGCCCGCCCCATATACTGTGGATGCCTGTTCCAAATAGAGGCTTGTTGAGTTCATTCATTGAAGCAAATAAAAGCCTGGACTATTAACTGATCTTTAACAGTAATCAGATTTGTAAGTCTGTAAAAGAAATCCACCACTTTTCATTCAGATTTACAAATGAATTGAGATTTGTAAATGTTGAGACAAATCTGTAAATGCATACAGGGGTCAGCACTAACACTCCGTATTAAACCAGTGGATGCCTCATGCACGCGCACTTGCGCAAGAGGCAAGTGGGGAAAAAAACAGTAATTGATTCTGTATATGTACACCAGTAGTACATATCTACTGATATATTGGTCCTTTATGAAGTGAGCAATGCTAAGGAAAGCACATAGAAATGCCCCTGTGCATGATTGTGTGAATTTCTGTACAAGTGTGTGTGTTTGTCAGGTCAAGTCCTTCATCTTCTTCCTCCACAGTCACCTCTAAAACACTCTTAAGAGCCCGTCTTCATCTGATCTCAGATTTTCCTCATAGCTCACTAAAATCAGATTCTGTTCTTGGCTCCACTTTGCTCTCCCACTTTCTCTCTGTCACTCTACAGATGCATTTCTTTGAAGATATTTAGAATAAAGTAAGCTCACATCTCTGAGGTGTCATCAAGATTCATTGCAAGGCACTGGTTTGGTTTAAGAGTTACAGGATGGGTGAAGCAGCTGACTCTTGCTGTCGCAGCATGAGAAGTGTGACACCTTTGGTTTAAAGCTTTAAAGTAGCAAAATTATCACTTACAGGGCTATGGACTCAGATTCTTTTATAATATTTTTCACTGACCAGAGACATTTTATGGCCAAGGTGCTTAAAAAGTGTACATTAGGCCAAGCCTAAACTGGTGAGGCTGCAACACATTTGAGTGTCCAAACCAAATCTTTTAACATATTCCTCAACCACCTACCATTCACTCTTTGCACGCACCCTCACTCACTTTCATCTGTCATTATCGGGGGCTATCAACTGATGCATCAGCTGTTCTGTCAACTGATCTCAGTTAACCAATAGCACAGCGACACACGTTCTCTGTTGGCCTATTGTCTTTCTGCTTCTTGTTTTGAATACGATTCTCTTTTTGCTCGTAGTTCTTTCCACCTCCCCATCACTGCCAAGTCTTCACAGATTTACCAGCCTCATCAGCCTTCAGTCTCAGAGTCATCAGCCACCACAAACAACACTGTCTGGACTCCATGGGGAACTTATCTTACTGCTGCTCAGATGCCACTCAATTGCAAATCTCCCTCAGGAGTGCAAAAAACTTGTTGTCAATTCACATCATCTGCCAATCTGTACACCTCCGATCTGTATTAAATGTTCATCTTTATTTTACTCACTTGGTCTCTCCTGATTGCTGATTTCAGTTGATGCAACATAGTGAATGTCAGCTTGCCACATCAGCTGGAAGTCAGTCAATTTCTATTTTACAACCATCAACAAATTTGGTGGCATGTTTGCTATGTTGTTGCAGTTGTCTCTGATAGCTGCCAAAAATTTTGGAATTCTCTTTCCCCTCAAGTCACCTGTGCTGTTTGTAGATTTCTACTGTATGTAATTAAAGTTGAGCTGTGGTTTCCCAACATTGCCACTAGAGGTAAGTAAAGAGCAATGTGTTACTGATAGCACCGTCAATATCAAATGAAGAAGAACATAAAACATATCACGTCCTCAGGATTTGTTTTAACCAAGCGCAAACTGAGCAGACAGCTCAAAAAAGCAATTTTTGATATGAGGATGTAAAAGATGATACTTTAAAACATATATGCGGCTCTTCATCTGATGGCTGCCAACACACAAGCACACTCATGGACACACATAGACACATGTCGACTCAGCATGCATCGGTCCACTCGCTCCCATCTAGACTCACGACACAGTGACACATGCCAGCTGATTAGTGGCTCATTGCAGTGTCAAGACTGTGTATTTTTATATCCCGGTTTGTAGCGTGTGGGGTGCTGGGCCCTGCTGCTCACAGACCACTGACAGGTGTTAGAGTCAAGGACAGCGCTGTCACTTCATATTAACAGACACATAAATTTGGTCAGGGAGTGAGGGAAGCAGCTAAAGTTGAGCGCTGATATTTCTGATTCTCTATCCAGGCAGACATAAATCCAACAAGATGAGTACTTTCTGTCTTCTTTTCAATCTGAATGCACCCCAAGCTAGCTGTCTAGTGCTACAAGTTATTATAGAGACCCTCTGCTGTATGCACATACTGCAAAATAAGTGTTCACACTGGAACACAAAAAGGCCTCACATCTGAAAATGCTGAGACACATTCTGCAGCTGTACGACCAGGTGTCTATATGCTTTAAGCATTGCATGGTCTAATATTACTTAATGGTGTCAAGTTATAGCTTTATTATTTATTATGTTTTCCCCATGGTCCGCTTTGGTTTGTTTTAAATGTGGTTTGACTGGGAGCCAGGGTGCCAGTTGGTGTTAAAGATTAACAAAGATAATAGTTTTAGTCATGTATCAGTCAACCCTACAAAGAATCCATGTCATACTGGCTCATGATTATGTGGGATATGTACGGATTTTGGTGCATTCATTTTTGTAGGAAAATGTACAAACAGCCTGTATGTAGCCAGTGCTTAATACAAAACCCTGAGTTCAACTACTGTATCAATGAATGAGTTCTTATCTCAACAAAAAAGCTTGTCTTCGGGATCCCCGGGCAAGAAGAAAAACATTCTGAGATTCAATACAATAAAAAATAAACCCAAGTGACCCTTTTGCATCTAATAGAAAAGCTTAGTGATTCTCCGACATCTTAAGAGTTACCTAGTCACCTAGTCACTCCAAGCCCCTAGGAACAGTGACGGGCTTTGAAGTCACTTTGACATAGCAGCCATACCATTGAATTACAACTTCTGGGTTTATCGTGTTTTGCCATAGGGCCCAAAAAGACTTTCCCATAGACTTATATTGTAGAATAGATGTCTGTAAATGAGCGTAAATCAGCGTAATCATTATTTCCCAAAAGTTTGAAAATTAAATATAAGCCAAATCCAGAGTTGGAGATCTAAATTTTCAACATACCAGATATGTAATTCCATTGACCTCCATTATGTTTGGGTGGAGGCAGTAATTTCAGAGAGGGACATGTCAAAACCAGAACAAATAAAACCAAAATTATCAGCATGGCTTGATACCAATTAGAAGTGTGAGAACATCTGACTTTTTGTGGATTTGTTTTCTGTTAAAATCAAAATTTCTAGTGGTAACAACACTTGGGCTACATAAATGTAATTTGGCATTGGAAAAGACAAGTAAGTTAGACTTTTTAACTCTTATTGAAAACATTTTATCATTTCAGTTCCTTCCTGGTTCATGCACATAATTAGCCACAATTTTGCAGCACACTCAGAAAGCTGAGCACTGCTATTTGTTTTCATTCTGCTGAGTGAGTTTATGGATGGGGTGAAGTCAGCTAATTTGGGACAATTCTGGTACATTTCTGAGAAAACCATCTAAAATTCTCAAGATAACCTTAAAGGTTATTCTAGAACTTGTTATGGATCTCTGCTATACTTCTATAAAGGAAATATGGTGCCAAGTGGAGCACTTTAGAAACTGTGGACCTTCAAACACAAAGAACTCCTACCTCACTCCACTTACGTGTCTTGGTGGTAAGGTAAAATGAGACAGTTTTGTGGGTTTGTTTGTTTAAAAGGTTAAATCCATTAATTAGTTCAGTCATTAATTCATTGAATCATTTATATAGCCCTCGTAGTGAAGAGGGAGCTTAGCCAGAAAGCAAAGCTTTCAATTTACTGGTCCATCTACGTCCCAACCCTCACCTATGGTCATGAACTCTGGGTAGTGACCGAAAGAATGAGATCCCGGATACAAGCGCTGGAAATGAGTTTCCTCCTTGGGGTGGCTGGGCTCAGCCTTAGAGATAGAGTGAGGAGCTCGGACATCTGGAGGGAGCTCGGAGTAGAGCCGCTGCTCCTTCGCGTCGAAAGGGGTCAGTTGAGGTGGCTCGGGCATCTGATCAGGATGCCTCCTGGGCGCCTCCCGCTGGAGGTGTTCCGAGCACATCCCACTGGTAGGAGGCCACGGGGCAGACCCAGAACATGCTGGAGGGATTATATATCTCATCTGGCCTGGGAACGCCTTGGGGTCCCCCAGGAGGAGCTGGAAAGTGTTGCTGGGGAGAGGGATGTCTGGGGTGCTTTGCTTGGCCTGCTGCCCCCGCTACCTGGCCCCGGATAAGCGGATGAAAATGAATGGATGGATGGATTTATGTTGCCTAACAATTTATTAACAAAGATGAACAAAACTCCAACTTTTCCGCCATGCTTTCGCTGTTCTTTTGCTGCCTGTTTCCTTGGCGCATGTTGCCTACACTGGACATGCATGTGTGTGCTGGAATTCTTTGGCTGACATGGACTTATTGCATCAGCTTTGATATTTTTTTAAGTGGCAACGTAACCCATGATTTAATTGCATCTGTTAGCCTAGAAACATGCTGGCATCACTTCAGAAAAATGTCCCATTTTACCTTGAATTTTTATATTAACTTATATACAACACATAATTGCTGGAGTGAAAATTTTATCTGTATACTGTATGTTTATCGTAGAATATCATCATATGAGTACATTTTATTGGTTTATCACTGTCAAGTGCTCAGTGGCTGCAGTAATTAGAAAGCCTGGGACATGCATTTGCAATGTCCTGCTAAGGCCCCGATCACCAATAACAGCATTTATTGTTTTCTAATCAGCAGCCCTTTGGCTGCTCCGATCACTCAGTAAATAATGGAGATGTCAATATTGTCCCGGTCCTGTGACTCTGGAGCCCACTCACGCCCCCACCCTTGCTCACTCGCTCTCCCTGCTCGCTCACCACTATAAAGCACCCTCATTAATCACACATTACGTTTGAAAAGAGTTCAAACTGCCAAGTGTTGAAAACTTGCACACACAGACACACACAGATGCACATGTGCCTGTACATACACAAATAGAACATACTTACATGTTTATGTTCACAAACAAACATGGACACGCGTGCAAAAACAGAAAATTAATTTTTTAAAAATGGTTGCACGAAGAACACACACTCCGTTCCCCCCCTTCAAACACACACCACCCCCTCCCTCCATACATTAGTGGTCAAGCAGCCAAAATGTCGTCTCGTCACTGAGGCAGCTCCATTGATTAGCACTTCCAGCTTCTGTTCTGGCCCAGGAATTACCCCTCTAATCTTGTAGTGAGTTATTTACTGGAGACCAATCAGCCTGATCAGAGGAATTACCCTCTTTGTAACTGCCTGGATGCCCGAAGAACTCCAGCAACACACATATACACATAAACACAGACACATTAATGCATACATACAGACACATTTACATGTGGCAGATGTTCAATCACATAACCAGGTACACATGTAAAAAACACACTCTTATTTGAATACAAATCCACACTCTGACATTCTACCCTTTCTGTATTACATCATTTGCACACACATGTGCATGCACACACCGAGGGAATCACTCTTTTATGCTCTCCTTTATCCATAGCCAATCAAAACTCAGTATCCATTGATCCCAAAATTTATATAATGTTATGTTTCACACTGCCGCTCGTGTTGGACTCAATCGTGACTTTTTTACTGCTCAGTCCCGACCACTAAAAAGAATAGCCATGCCAGCACTGCAACTTTAAAGCAATTACATCTGAGAAAATACCACTTAATTCTGCATATACAGACATACTGTACAGTGTACTTTATGATGGCCTTTCAACTCCTTCTTCTGCCACAAACCATTCTGCTTTGTTCTCCTTAATTGACCACAGAGCCACATGAAAGCTATATGTTAACGTGGCAGGAAGTGAGTCAACATTTTCCCCTGACAGGCAGTCTTCCTGTTTCACAAGCTTAATGAGATTTAGGGTTTAGAACAAACTGGTGTTTAGGTTGGGCAGCATCCATTTGGCATAGGTAGCCTATGTGTGTGTGACTGAACGTGGATACGTGAGTTTGTGTTCTGATCTTTGTGTAATTACTCATGATCTCCACATCACAAACTGATTACAGTTCAGAAATGTTGGAATGTCAGAAGAAAATAAAATGAAGAAGGATAGAATACAATAGAAAACAGGGATCCCTGCTTCATTTTCTAAATCCTCCCCCTCCACCTTACCTCAGCCCCCTCTACCCTGCTACTCTTTTCCCATCATTCTCCTTTCACACCCTGATCCTCCTCCTCCTCCTCCTCCTCCTCCTCCCTCATTCTGGAGGGGAAACAGCAGTGGCGACAGGCGAAGCAGAAACCCATTTTTCAGTTTAAATGCCAAGTGGTTATGTAGCATAATATTCAGTCAGAAATTAACCATCTTTCCCCTGCAGCCTGTCAAGAAGTAGAGACTGAGAGCACCGACTGAGGCTGAAGGGGGTGTAGATTTCTCCAGCGCTGAGTTTGAATTATCAACACTGGCTTTCTTCAGCGCTACTGCAGAGCAGACTTCAGTCACATTACATCTGAAATAGCTGGCAAATGTCTGGAGCGCTTAGGGCCGAGGCATGTGTCACAGAGATCACATCATCTACTTTGTATTCGTGTTGTTGCAAATGCAGCAGAGTTTTAAGTATCAAATGGTTCAAATCTATTGAGATGAAAGGTGAGTCGAGGCAATTAACAGTTGTCACACACTTTAATGGCAAAGGTTCATAGAAACAGTTTGACCTTATCAGGTTTGCTTTAAAGCCCTCAGAGCAGTCCCACAGTGCAGTGCATGGATCTGTCCACGTCCACGTCCACGTCCACGTCCACGTCCACGTCCACGTCTGTACCATAGTTAGCTTGCAAGAACCCACTATCAAGTGAGCTAATGAGTATTAAAGCAGCAAGCTACTGGGCTTACTAAGGAGAGACCTATACCCCTTTTCCACAAAAATGAATGTGTGCACAGGGTTTTTTTAAACATAGGAAAACCTACTAAAAGTAGGTAATAGACTCATTTCCCATTGCCAGAAGACCACAGCTGTGTACATGACTGCCACGGACAAATATGCCTTTTTGTGTGTGTATTTTTTTTTCTGTTGTGTCACATTAGATGTCAAAAACATGCTGGAAAACAGGTTAGTGATCAATAGAAAGTAGCATTGAGGCCTGTGAAACCTTTTTTTTACTTTTTACTGTCTTATGTGAGTTTAACTGCAGAAATGTACAAGTCATCTATTTCTTAATAGCAGTGAAGCACTCCATGAAAGTGTTCAGACAGCTAACATTATCTGGCTTAAAGGACAGGTAGATTTGGGTGTCATCAGCCTAACAGTGGTAGGATTGGACCAAGACTAGATCCCTGTGGCACCCCACACGTCAGTTGAGCTGAAGATGAAACAAAAGTACCAATGGACACAGAATATTCTCTATCTGAGAGATATGATTTCAACTAAAGAGCAGTTCCAGATATACCTACACGCTGATTTAGTCTATTGATTAGAATGTTATGATTGACTATGACAAACACAACACTAAGGTCAAGAAGCAGTAAAATAGAACTTTCCCCAACTATCAGCACCCACCAGTAAATCGTTTGTGTTCTTTAGGAAAGCAGTTTCAGCGCCATGTTGCTTATAAAACCCAGATTGAAAACCCAGATGTATCTAAGATGTTATTGTTGAGTTGAGCTAGCACCACTTTTTCAAGAACTCTGGATAAGAAAGGCAGCTTAGAAATGGGCCTGTAGTTCTGTGGAAGAGATTTATCAAGGTCAGGCTTATTTAAGAAAGGCTGAATACTGGCTAGCTTAAAATACTTAGGGATGTAACCAGAAGTAAGAGAACAGTTAGCAACGTGAAGTAAATTAGGGCCAATGGCACCCATAACCTCTTTCAGGAGTGGGATGGGTAAAATATCAAGAGGACATGAGGGATAACGCATGTGAGACACAATATCATTTAGCTCAGAAAGAGATATTTGCTGAAAATGGCTAAGCAGTTCAGAACAGTGTGTGTGTGTGTGTGTGTGTGTGTGTGTGTGTGTGTGTGTGTGTGTGTGTGTGTGTGTACTGTTGAAACATGTTGGCCTTTTAGCTGTTTTATTACTACAACTGTACGGACGTTATTTTAGCCTCAGTGGATCATTTTGTACCTTTTCAAGCAAGAGACTGTCTCAGAAACCACAGCTGAAAGTGCAAAGGTTGAGGCAAACTCCCTTAGTCATGTTACAACTGCTGCTGACTTAGCCGTTCCAGGCAAGTGCAAATGAGAGAAGACCCCAAAAATAATCAGAGAAATATGTCAAGTACAGTTTTGTGTGATATATGAAGTAGGGGGTCCCCGCTCCATCTGTCTTTAGGTGAAGGGGTCCTTAGCCTGAAAAACATTAAAGATATCTATAATATAATGAGGAAGAAGAGACAAAATCTTCCCTCCAATATAATCCTCTACTAGAGTCCAGTCCATGGCTTTCCTTTTTGTAGAAGCATCTGCACATATTCAGGTTCTTAAAATTCACTGTACAGGTTGCACAATCTGTAATTGTGTTAAGTTGTTCACCTAATCTTTTTTTTTTTTTTTTAATTGTGTTAAGTTGTTCACCTAATCTTTTTTTTTTTTTTTTTTGCCCTTTTGCAGTCTTACACAGACAAGAAAGCTGCCAGTTGTATCGCTTGATGTGCTATTTCCCTTCAATAAGTCCCTAACAGTCAGACTCAGACTTTGATTATTCTTCAAACCAATTTGAAGTTTGAATGTACTCCAAATGTGAAGTTTTCCAACAACACTAAGCACTATAGAATGAAATGAAGCATGGTTACTTGAGGTGGACACATGAAGATAGCAACATAATTCTACTAATGTTGCCTTTTGAACTGAATTAACAATTGTCTGTCCATCAATATTCTGTATCAGCTTATCTTGAGTTTATCCCAACAGCGGGGCTTGAGCGGGGCTCAAAACAAAACAAAACAAAGCGACTCTTCTTATTCAGGCCAAAACAAAAAAATTAAAGTTTTAAAAAATGAAAAACAGATTTTCTTTCACAATTAGGTTGTTGTGATAATACAATGCTCTTGTTCAGGGGAACTTGCACATCAGCCCCTTTGTGTCTGCCCAGGAAACCCTGCGCCACATTTAGGCCCTTTGATTCCTCTGGAGCAGGATGGGGATCGATACAGGCTTTCTGAAGTGGCTCCTCCATCCATTCCCTTGCGTTAACGACAGCCATAACTCACCGGGCTGGCAGGAGGGGAGTTTCATATATATATCTCACCCCCAGAGCTGTGACCTTTCTGTCTCCCCACTGACAGCTCCTACAGAAAAAGGTGTCAATTAATGACATTTAGAAAATTTCATATCACTCCCAATAACTCTGAGGCTTTTTACAGGAACTCTTCTATTGGCACTGAGGACTCGTGTGGGTGCTGGCAATGGGGGAGGGGGGAGAGAAAGAGTGGAGGGAGAGGGAGGAAGAGATGGACAGGGAGAGAGAGAGAGGACTCCAACCCGTCATTAATGTCACTTGGTTTCCATGTCATCATTTTAAACTCAAGATGGTATAAAGGGCAATACATCATTGTGATTGTGTTCAGAATGATGTATTAGTCATCACAGAGTTCTTTGTCCAGTCTCCTGTGTGTGACTAGATTTATTTTTTTTTTTAATAAATAAAGTGTGAATGTCTTAATACATTAAAATATGATAAGTAAAATGCTGCCTTGAATTCAGGAATAGCATAAGGTTCTTAGCTTGAAAGGCTGAATGATAAGAAATAATGTGCTCAGTGCCTTTTGCTGGCCTTTTCACTCAGTGGTTTTGAATATGAACTTTTCCTCTGCCTTTCTCTCCCATTCTACCATATCAGTTCCATATCAGTGCAGTTTATGGTGAAGCAGTGCTTTGGTTACCTTCTAGTGTTCAGGAGTAAACAGCCGGCGGGTGACATAACCTTTCATGTAGCGCCAGACTGTACGTACACAAATAATTGAAGCCCTTGACCCTGTCTAGCAGCACCGGGCTGTAAGTACAAACCTGACATTTTGATACCGCTCCGGGGGCCCCTTCTACCACTTATTTTTATATTTCAATAATCCATGACGGCCGAGGAAAGAGGGAAAAAAAAGGGAGGCAGGGGGTATGTGGGAAGTGTGAATGATTAAGATTGTCAAACTCAAATAATGCACTTAGAAGACAGACTATAAATCAGGTTTTGTGACATTTTCAAGCAACCCTGGCGCACTGTGTATCTGAAGAAAGCCGGGTTTTATAGCTGAAACCACCCATGCAATCACACAAACACCCGTACACACACATTGCTCGGTGCCCCAAATGCCATTCATTCATTATTAATATATAGTATATTTATTTATTTCAGGCCTTCCTTCCTCAGCTGCTGAATGCCTGTAACCTTTTCAGTGCAATATCCGCCTGTGTTTTCAGGTCTTGATAATGATATCTGGTTGTATGTGTGGAGGCCGGCTGGGAGGACGGTCACCAGTGGGAAGGTCAGTGGATGATGGTCCTTGAATTTGCTGTGGTGAGAGTATACTAATGCAGCAACGGACAGGCAGTTAAGGACTGACAGGTATTGACAGCGGTGAGGGGAGGAAGCCACAGCGCCTGCCCTCAACAGTGGAAGGATGGTGCTTGTTTTGCCATTGACTGAGGCCCAGGCTTCAGTCGATGGTTATCTCCTGCCTGTGCGCCCCTCATTATTGCCCCCGCCCTCTGCTCGCTCCTCCTCCCTCCCTCTTTTTTAACATTCACACTTTAATCATCGCCGCTGAGATGTTGTTTGCTGTCACCTCCACCGAATTTACAACACCATCAACGGCATTTGCATATTGCCTAATATGGACATTTCCAATTGAGGCTGTCCCTCAACTGCTGATGGCTTGTGTGTTTCATGGCTTTTATTCCCCCACCACCCCCCCATCTCCCCCATCACTGCAGCAATGTCCAGATAAGAGCGATGAAGTTAATTCCTGACCTCCCGATTGACTCGTTCCAACCTACTGTCATTTGCTTCGTATCAGTGGTGGTTACACTACAAACTGCATTACTTGGCCTTGTACCACTGCAATGTGTGTTAAATCTGGAAAATGTATGAACACAGAATAGCATTTTCGAACCATACTAATTTGGATATTAAAATAATAGTTTGACATTTTGCGCTTATTTGCCCTCTTGCTGAGAGTAAGATAAAACTGCGAAGAGACAGTTATTTTACATTCGTGTTAAGTCTGGAAATGAGAAAACAGCCAGCCTGGTTCTTGCTGGGTTTAAAAAAAAAGCCAAAAGCTCACATATTAACACCTTATATTTTGGTTGTTCAATCCATACAAAAACAGAATTTTTAAAAACCTCAGATTGTGATTTTACAAGGGTTGGTGCAGTGATTCCATGGTTACAAAGTCTAATCCCTCAAAAACCACAACCTGTCGTTTGCACTTTGGTTTTTCCATGAATTAAAAAAACAATACATAACATGTTAATTAATGAGTGCTACATGAACTGGCAGGTGGATTTTCTTTCTTTTTGGACAGCAAGGCTACAATCAGACTGCAGGCAAATCAGATATGTTCCTAAAATCAGATCCTTAAGACAGACTGTCTGCACTGTTATTTGCAAATTATCCAATCAGATTTGTGTGCGATGGGTTGCTAGACTGGTGACGAGGCTTTCCAGCGTGAAAGCGTAAATGGTGGTTCATCATTTCGCTCTCCAAACAATCACAGTGTCAAGTCACAATGCAGATCTCCGAGTCACCAGACAAATCCAGCGATGGAACAGGTATTGCGACATTCCATGTTGCAGTCATGGCAGGCTTCACTGTGCAGTGAGACATCGTCATTTTGTGTTGTGTTGTGAGTGACGCGAGACAATTTTAAATCCAATTTGAGTGGCAAAAACATCTGGACTGAGATGCATCCATAGAAATCCAATAGGATTTATACTTTACCTCCAAATGAGGTTTGGATCAGATTTGCAAAAACTGCATTTAATATGTTTTTTTAATCACTCTGGCTGTCTATGCCAAAAAATGCTTTGGGTAGTCTAAACAAGGCTTAACTGTTCCCTCATGCCTAATGATAAGCAAACCTAATTGTCTCTTTGCTTCACATTCTATATTTTGGGATTTATGCTTCTTTGTTTTCCTGCTGAGAGTGAGATGAAAAGATTGCGTGTGATAAATATGTTGCTGGAGCTAGCAGCTAGTTAGCATACAGGCATAGCTAGTCTATGGATTTTGGACACTGCAGTAAACCTTGGCACTGAAAATAAGAAAAGATTGAAAGACTCTCACTTTTATCTGTATCTGTTTAACCCACTATATTATCTAAATCCATATCCGTACTCGGAATGGGTGGGGTTCAGATAGAAGATGGGTCCTAAACATGAAGTGGGCTGGACAGAACTGGAAGTTGTGATTTTAATCCTGAAACTGATATGGGGTTGATCGGAAGTTGCTTTATTTATTAGAAAACTATTTAGAGAACAACCTCAGAATTAAGCTTCAGACCATTTTTGAACGCACCATTTTTGACCACAAGAGTAAGATTAAACACAGCTGCCCAAATGCAGATTTTCCTTCATTGCAAATAATTGATATTAACACATTATGTACAGATGTTACTCTTGCTCATAAAGTATTCTACATTATCATTCCCAGAAACTTACTCCATCTGAGTGTTCAGTTCAACCCCACACATCAGATTGCAAAAAATAGCAAAATAAATCTTAATACGTGTTTTATTTTTCTGTGGAACTTTGTTCAGTGCCAATAGCCAACATGTTTTAGTGCAACTGTAACTTTTTACAATAAAAATGTGATAATACCAATGTTTCCTTGTTTTCAATAACTAATTTTATTACTGTCACTGTCCTAGCGCCATTTGGCTCTGTCCAAAGGTAACAAACTCTGTCCAAAGGTAATACATTCATACATTATATCTCATTTGATTAACCCATACAAAAACCAGAGTGTAAGATAATACATGCATAATCTGTTACTATGAGATAAAAAGGTTAAAAAAAGTATAGTACAAGCAACTAGCTTCAGAGGCACAGCATAGCAAAGAGACCCCTCAATCCTTCCTCATGCAAGTCCTAGATTCAAAGCAAAAAGTACTGTTTCAGCCACATGAGTCAGAGTCAAAGCTTAAGTATGACCAAGCTCCAGTCCAGTTCATGTGTTTGCACACAGTACTTACTTGTCTCCAGAATGACAGTATCAGTATGGACATGCAGCCCTTCCTCACAAAGAGAAGCTTAGTGCCCCACAGGTGTAGTCCAGTCAGAAGATACACCATCTGCTAAGTGACCTGTGAAGAAAGCCAAAACAAAGTACCCTGGCCCAGGCAAATAGGCATACATGTCTGGGCCACCAGGAGATGAAGGGTTTTATCTAAGACCTTTTAGCAAAAGGAAGTTAAACTCTTCATGCCATTTACCTGCCCTGTGCATTAGAGGACAGGATCCTCTGTTGTGCATAGATTACAGAAACCTAAAGAGGAAAAACCATCCCTGCTGCCAGCCTATCCCTCAGGTTGAAGACACAATGGACAACTTATAGCGTAATTCCTTACCTACGAGGACTGAAGGCAGCAGAGCACTGACAGCTTGTTTTACTTTGTGAGAGAGGATACACAAAGTTCTCTCGGAGCAAATATCACCCTATCACTCTAATATTTCTCCCCCAAAACACAATTTGCCATTTCACAGGGAATTATTTGGCAGACTAGTTCTTGGTCAGGATTGGTAACTTCCTGAAGTCTCTGTGTGTTGCCTGGCAACTGCCAAGAAAAGTATAATGTGTTAATTAGTGAGCTTTAGAGGTGCTGGTAGGTGGATACTGTTACCTGTAGACAGGAGCTTGGCCAGCTATTTCCTACTATTTCCCTACTTTATGCTAAGACAAGCTAACTGGTGGCTGGCTCTTGCTTTGTATTTTGAGCAACAGACATGAGAGTAGCATTGATTGTCTTGCAATAATCTTATTTCTGAAAAAAATGTCCAGCTATTTCTTAATATGTTGGTAAACAAAGTATACGATTGTATTTTTTTTCCATTCATTTTACTGCTTTTGTTTGTATAATCATGTCCAATCAGGAAAATGTAGGCATAGCGCTAAAGGATCTTTACCCTGCTCCAACACTCCTCTCCTCCTCTTGTCCTTAGCTGCATGTTGTTTTGATACACAGCTGCCATCTGTGTGAAATATTAATGCAGTGGGCTGATTTGGGGTGTCGAGCAGTGTCACTCATTTGGCTTTTAATCATGCGGCAGCTTGAGAAAAAAGGAGGGAAAATAACTTCCCTTCCTGGGTGGCTGTCAAAGTCTTCCCAAAGTCATCCGGCACGTAGGGCGTCATGCCTGTCGCCTGTCTCTCCTCTCATTGACAGCTGCATTTTTGGCTCGACTCCGAGTGGCTGAGCGCTTTCACGTCTAGCCTCCCTTTCAGCCAAAACAAGGACGCCAGCCATGAAAATTTAAATACAACACCATCTCATCGCTTACCCGCACACAGGCCTCCTTTCCTGAAAGGGACAAATTAAGAAGATGCTAAATTTTTCAACGCATTTCACTGAAATTGGTTGCATTTGGAATAACATTTGTGATTTTGATGCATTACAGACTGCAGACAGTGATAAACGAGTTTGCCAGATCCTGAGATGTTAAGTGGCTGCATTGTGTGTTTATACCCTGTGACTGTGACACCATGAGCTGCCTTAAAGAGTAGGAAATACAATGTGGCATTCTCAAACTATCTTTTTTTTTTTTTTTTTTTTTTTTTTTTTTTAAATGTTCCTCTTTGTTGCTGCACTGAACACTTCCCACATGAGAGAAACTGGTTTCAAAGACACAAAGGGTCCAATGTATGATTAATGTGATTGCATTTATAATTCAGCTAAATAATATAAGTATAATTATTACATTAATCAGCAGACTCCATTGACAGCATTAATGTTTTAGTGAATACAATATGATCAACTGTGGGATGATTTTTTAAAATGTATGTCTTAAAAGCAAATAACAAAGAAGCTCTGATAGATACCTGTTCACAATGAAAGAGTGACAAGATTTATATATCTTGTCACTTCCCTTTGGAATATCACTGATCCCCCCCATGGCCCATTATCTGGGTTTTTAATAAGGGCATCTAATTAATATTTATAGTGTAATTGCCTGTTTTCTCCTTTATTTTCTTGAGAAAGAAGTAGCACGACTAAAATACTGTTGTTGTTAATTAAGACAAATGCATTAATTATTAAAGATGCAAACATGTCAAGCAAGCATAACTAATTATTCTAGCGTGTTAACAGTTGTTTAATGTTAGCAGCAGCTGAATTATTTAGCACACGCGTGCCATATTTGGATTGTTTGAAATGTGCCGTGGTAAGTGGGGTGAAGAAAGTCGCAGCAGGATCTCAGAGCCGCTGAGGAGAAAAAGCAACACAGAAAAAACTTTTACAGATGGGGCCTACCTAACTATAATTGCTCATTACAGGTGAATGTGAACGGGATGAGGCGGTGGGAGGAAGAGCTGGTGTTAATTTAATGCACTACAAACTGTCAGGTTTCGGCCAAGGTAATGCAGAAGCTTTTTCTGAGTATGTGTTTCTTTTTTTGTATTGGAGGTAAAGGCGTCAGGGAGTGAAGATAACTGGATGTGACGGCAGACAATTTATGTTGTTATGTCTTAATTGTCACCTGATGTGCATGCAATCTGGAACGCTGACAAAAAAAGACACTTCCTCTCAGTGGAGCACTAGGATGAGGTGCGAAGACAAACAAGTTTGATCCGATCAAACCCACAGCGAGGTGGATTTGACCAATTTAGGCCTTGGAGCCGTGTCTGAGTGTTATGTCTGTCTGTCTGTCTGTCTGTTTGTCTGTCTGTCTGTCTTTGGGCTGTGACCGAATGATCACTGAAATTCAGCTTCATCAACTATATGCCACACGTACAACAGGATAATGTTATTCATGACACCTCCGCACTCACAAATACCTGCATCCACGCACAAATCTTAAAGCAGGGCCCAATTAAACCACTTTAGTGGAAATCACTACTGTACCAGTGATTTTAGTCCATAAAAACTGTCCTTAAAAAATTGGCAATTAGTTGAGAGCTGAGATAGCTGTCAGTTTGAATCACTCTATGGCTGTTCCCCACTTCACTGTCACTTTCCACACAATGATATCTGTCAAGTGTGATGGTCCCCGTAAATGTAATTACATAAGGCTCAATAAAATCATAATACAAATCATGATATAAACATCCATATGGTCTGCCTCTCATCAGGTACATATAAGGATGCGCAATAAACACAAAGTGAAGGAGAAAGCATCTGAAGTCTTATCTCAGAGAAGATTAGTCAGTGTTTTTCATGTCTTCAAATCAGTACAGCGTGAGAGTCATTATTAAGACGACCAAGAAATGCACCTGGCTAGTTAAGCTACATTAAATTGGCGTCATTTTAGCATGGAATTTGCATTATATTGTAATGTGTTAATCATACATTTGGACATGACAGATTTCAGAAGGATATTATAGCAATCGAAAAAAAAAATCATATATTCAAATATACAAATATCACATATTATTTGTGAATGGCATTCACATTCATAATTAAGCAGAGTGCAGAGGTGTTGTGATGGATTCATCATTCATTCCTCTGGTGCCACCTCATGTTTTTGCACCACACGTAACATAGCACAATGACATCATTGCGTACAACAAGACGACACAGAAGACAGAAGCCTTAATTTTCTGCTGCAAACAGAATGATTGCTCTAGCTATGGTTTTATTTTTTATCAATATATGGGGCATTCTACCAAATGTGTGCAAAGTTAGGTTGGAAATATTTTGAAATTTTGTATGTTTTATTTCCAAAACTTTGTCCCTATATATACTGTACCATATGTAAAAGTCATATATCTAGTAAAATGACTGTAAATTTTTATATTGTATTTTCAGTCTGTTTTGGAATGTTTTTCCTCTCCCAAAATTTGTCACTACCGAAATATAGTATTATATTATACAAAAAAAATATATATCAACCTGTGATGCTTGATCCTTCCCTTGTCTAAAGATTTCAATGTTTTGACTGAAGGTTTTCACAATTAAATCTATAAAAATTAATATTTTAACAAATTTCGAAGTTCAAATTATAGAATTCTTCAAAATCTAAATGCAATCTTTCTTTGTAAAATGCATAATGCTGATCAGATTGATTTCAGAGTTAATAATTGATGAAACAGAACATAAATGTAACTGATTAGCATCATAATACTTTAGCTGATAACTCTATACTTTATTTTTTACAAAACACCCAGTGTTTCGGTAGTGACTGCACTGTTTCGGTAGTGACCATTATTCTGTTTTTAAGGTTGCATCATATTCCCTCAAATGTATGCCTTATGGTGGGAATATTACAAAGACAAATGTTTTGTGGTCAATAAAACAATTTAATTTTTGAAGACAACAATTCATCCAAGTTCAGTTTTAGACAAAGAAAACACTTGACATTAGGCTACACTATTCCTGCAGGCCTCTGAACAATAACCAATGTATCCCTGAAAGATGTGTAACAAATTGATTCAACATCTTAAAGAAAGTAGTGATTTGTGCTGTGCAGTTGAATCTGGAATGAACTAATCATGAACACCAAGTCTGTATTCTCTCAACCTTTCAGCTCCACTTTTTCTATTCTGTTTTGGCATGTTGCTATCTTGTGTCTTGCTGTGGACTCTACAATTTCAGATAGAAACCAACAGTATATTAAATACAAAACAAAACATTGCCTCAAGTATGGTAATTTGCTTAAAATATATGATTGAAATGATAAGTTTTAAAGGTACACACTTCCAAAGTAGCTTAGAGTAGCTTAGAGTAGAGCAGAGTATAGAGTAGAGCAGAGCAGCATGCCAACAACGATCTCCCGCAGCCATTACAAGAACATTTTCGGGAGAAATTCTGGCATAATCCCGGCGAAATACTATGTACATGTATACACCGCACATAAGGTAAGGTAACTTAGGTAATGATATGATAGGTATTTAGGTCAAAGAGATATACAGAGCTATTGAAACAGCAATTTCCCACAGCCATTAGGGGGAAATACTGGTGTAATTACAGCGAAACCATATTTGCACGGCACACACAGCATGGTAAGGTAACAAGTGTTAAAAAGCCCACGTTGTTTATATGTTGTTAATAGTTATCATTCATTTATTATATCATTCATTGATAGCTTGTTCTTCATAGTGATGTGTAATGTCCCACGTCATTTAACTCACCAGAGTTGTACTGACGCTCCTTGAATGCACCACACTTGTTATGTGATGCAGTGCAGTGAAGGCCTGTTAGCTTCTCACTTCATGCGGCCGCTGATAGCTGGTGTTTTTCCTTTGCCTGCTTAACCATCTACTGGGAGTTCTTCAGTTTATTGCTGTGTGTAAGTGCCAAAAGCTGAATAAATCAGTCATAACTGAATTGGAAGTCCATTTCTGTGTCCTTTAACTGGGACACACGTCTGTACCTTACCACCTGGAGACCCCCAATCTCCCTTTTAATAAGGTCTTGATGCGATGACCATGAAGACAAGAGCTTTAGCCTTGTCCTGCAAAAAGAATGAATGCTTTGGCTGTTATGGTTTTTATTTAGATCTGTTTGAACAGAATCGTGCAAATAACGATCTCCCACGGCCATACATGGAAAATCCGTTTTTATAGGGTTAATGTTAGATTTCATACCTACATTTATGCTTTTAAAAATGACTGTGTACAAGGTGTAATCCAGCAACTCTTAGAGAACTTTGGTAGTGTGTCACATAATATTGGCAGTCATAACGCGCTTTCTGTGTGCCTGTTGTTGCCTCTAACACCGTGTCCTGACTGGATGCATGTGTCAGAGTATGCGCCACATTGCGTTACATCGGATACTCTCTGTCCACACTCAATCATGGAACTTCGTCAAGTCATGTAAAAAAAAAAAACGAACACACCTAGCAGCTGTGTGCTCAGAGTAACCACTGAAAAGATGGATGAATACGTAATACTCATACTCACAGCAATACTATTGCAGGCAACTTAGAGATATTGTTGTAGCTCCCATACTAAATTAGGCTATAGCACCATCTCCACTTTGTAAATAAAGCTAGCTTGCTAGCATCCCACGCAATTCTTACCAGAAACCTCCAGCCAGCCAGATGCCAACTTATTTAGGTTTTTGTAACACTGTTTTATTTGTCCTTATTTCACAGGTATCCTGTAGGTAATTTCTTATTCAGTCCTTGTGAAACAGTCGTTCCCTGTCCTTTGTGGCACATCCAACACGAGCGACAGAATAACAATAGAAACTGGGTGTCTGACAAATGTTCAGCTCAAAACGATGTGTACAGTTAGGACAGTCCAATAGAAAACAGCGCAATCAAACTGATTTCCAGTTAGGACAGGATGTAACAGTGTGGTTATTTTAAAGCTGCAGTGAGTCAAGGTGAAGGATGCCATTTTTGGAATGTAAAAGTAATTTCTGTCTCCAAAGTCTCTCCTTGTAGTATACCTTTAGTTTAAATGTGATCAAGACAAAGCCTATCTTAAATTAACTTGAAACAGTTTGAACCTCTTTTTTTAAAATTTCAGCATGAGACTGTATGAAAACACATCTTCTTGTACAATGTACTGGTTGTAACTTATGTGCACAGTTATCATTTCCTTTGTGTTTGGTGTCCCATAAAATGCAAATTCAACTTAAACAGGAACCTCTTCTACCCTTGATGACATCCATTTTGCTGTGCAGTGCTTTCTGTAGTGTATTCATGCCATAATATGTGGGGTGTGTTGTTGTTTTTTAGAGGTTTCAGCCTAGACTATCCAATCAGCCCATTAGGAAACTACAGTATGTTCTGGATTTACAGAGTGTGAGAGGTACCACTGTGCTCAGCTCCAGCTGCAGGTATGTATTCTACATCTTTAGAATGTCTCCATCCTGCTGCTGACCTTTTTGAAGATTATGCTGTGCTTTTGCTCCTGGTCACATACCAAGCTGCAACCTTCTTGGCTGAAAAATGAAGCCAACGCTCCAGTGCTAACAATTGCATTTCCTTGAATGGCCACTTGAGGCTGATCCCAAAAGCGAGTCCAACCCCATAGACCTACATGTTGAAGTGACCAGCTTTACAGCAGAAATAAAAATGTTTACAGCCTGATACAAAAAAACCCCAATTTTAACATTCATATCTGTCTTGGGGGTGAATTTTTATTTGATCAAACATTTAATTTTTTATTAAGGCTTACAGATTGAGTGACAGAGTGACGGGCTGTCTGGGAGGCATCACCACAGTCTATAAGTCAGAGCCACCCCTCACCCCACACAGCTTCAACCTCCCGTCCAAATGTGGTCACATATGGCTCCAAAAATCAAAGATGTGATCTACTGTTGTGCTTTAAAGGAAAAATACAAATATCTTACCTAATATAAACTGTTTACATTCCCTTCACTAATCAGCTCACACACACAAAGACACTGACACAGAAACACACACACACACCAAACGTGGTCTGTAGTGTGATTTATACGCTGATTCTGACCAGTGGGCACATGACAGTTGCTTTCATTTTCTTCTATATATTTTTCCCCTTGTCGCCAAGGTCATTGGTGAGCAAACCCCTCTCCAAGTTTTTCCAGCACGCTCCTCTTTCGTCGTCCTTCCGTCCCTCCTTCCCCCCTTCCCCCCTCCCTCCCTCCTCTTCGGCCTGATGGCCCCATGAATCATCCCGTCTTCCCCATCGAACTCTCCGACGCCTCCTTCCCACCACAGCCACCCCAACTTCCCCAATCCTTCTTCATTCCCGCTAACAATTTGGTAATGAAATATTGATTTTTAGTTAGATTCAAATGGATGTTATTAACTTTGCATTGATAAATCGCTCCCCTCTCTTTCTTCTTGGTTTCTCCTTCTCTCTGTTTTGGATAGAGTGCTGGTAGTAACACCTGATTCACAATAAAGCTGGAGGCCTGATTTGCTACATGACCTACAGTGCTCCTTCTGGAGGCCGCTCCCTGTTTCACCCCCATACATGCAGACTCTTTCACTCTGCTTGCATTAAAAGCTGTGAATATATACTGATTACCTGTACTGTGGCCAATGACAGTGGCATATACCATATTTTATTGAATATTGTGAACTCAGATGAAGTGCCCTTTTCAGAGTGAGTCATGCATGGCATTGCAACGTCCTCTCCAGCCCAAGGCAAACATGATTACTCTATCAGTACGCAATGAAATGTTTTAAAGAGGCGAGGCGCTCTTAGCTGTACAGTCAGTCTCGATCATTTTGATTTTCTTTTTTCTGCTATAACACAAAGTTATTTGAAACAAAGACATTCTGCTCAGGTTCTGCACAGGAGCATCGGGAGGTTTTCCTCGTGGGCTGCTACACAAAGGGGGTTGACGCAATAAAAAACACCAACAAACAAAATCATGACACAAGCAAAAAAAAACAAAAAACAACAATACCAACACCACAGAGACTGTAAAAGAGAGAGAGGGGGCTGTGCACTGGTGATGTGGCTGGCTGTCATCTATCTCCTGTCTCCCTCCCCCAGCCGATCATGTTTGGTGATCTGGCTGGGTCCTGTAGCTGCGCCTAACTCTTTTGTGGTCTTTTGATGTTTTTTTTTAACACTGATCCAGCAACAGCTGACTTCTGCTAACTTGTTTTCCATTATCATCAAAGCTAAAAAATGTACATCTGGGCCTGAAATGCTCAGGGAAAATATGTTAAAATACCAAGAAATAGAAATATCCAAATGTTTTAAAATAACTCATTTAGTGCTGCTGGTGGCTGCAGCAGTGTCACCGTGGACATCGGCCAGAGAGGAGGACCAGTGGCGATCCTAGACTCAAGGGGGCCCCAGGCAAGAAGCCCATCAAGGCCCACAAACCCCTCTTTTCCACCTTCTTTTGTCTTTTCTTTTGTCTCTGGTGACCAGAAATACACACTTGTTTAACTGTGCTGATGGTTACACGCATTGTATGTATGATATAGATACAGGTAGCTAGCTGACTGTCCAAACTAACAGTATCCAGCTGTCATAAGACAGCTAAAAAGGGCCCTGATTTGTTTTGTTTTTTTTGAGAAGCAGCAGTGGTGCACTGTTCAAGGCTTTTATGGAGGTTTAAGGGGGTTTATATTTGTCATTGCAAAATGCGCCAAAACGAGTTTCCAAATTCCACTTCGCCTCTTCTGACCATGTGCCCCTGAGGAGGACCATCATCCAGACAAAGTACCAGTCTTGGGTGTAAAGCTGAAGCAGTAAGCAGACAAGACTAAAAAACAATAAACTCATTTGTGTTTAGCTGGCAGTATAATGTTATTTAGTACAATCTGTCTGCTCTGGTTTCATCACATTAAAAACACACACACACACACACACACACACACACACATATATATATATATATATATATATATATATATATATATATATTAATGTTGGTCTGCATTCCATGCCTTTATTTGACAATAATGGTAGAGAGATGAATGGAAATGACAGAAAAATGTGATGGAGAATTACGTCGCTGCTGTATTCAGGCTATTCTAATGTAGTGTTTGTAGGTGTGCCGACAAAATTAATGCACCAAAATTCATACATGTTCCATGCAATGATGACCCAGTAATTAGTGCATAACCCATGTATTTTGGGAGGCAGCAATCACGTAGCCAATGCGCTGATGGGAGTAAAGACGGATGTTATCATGTAAACCACTGTATGAGGATACCTTGCATTTGCTACTGTAATGTGCACTTTGAATTCTGTTATTATACTACTACTTGTAGATTATATAGAGAAAATAGAACACGAACATTTCTGCAAATAGAACTGCTTTTGTTGATAGTGCATTAGGTGTTTATGTGTTTGTTCAGTCGTTTGTTCATGTTCGAGATTGCAGCCAACCTCGTAGTGGTAGTGTTTAGAGAAAGCGACAGAAATTTAAGAACTTACATTTCTTTAGTACTGAACTCTGTATGGCCGTATGGGTGGGGGTGTATCTCCAGGTGGGTTTTGGTGGGCTAGTCTGAGTCAAAGGAGTGATTTTTATTCCCGCTCCCTGATATGGACTTTTTGGATACAGGCTGTGTAGATTGTTGCACTTGCACCGTACGTTTAATTCCAAATTCACTTTCTTTTTTCAAGTTTGTGTCAATTTATTCTCCGCAATGACTGATAGCTTTTCTAGGCTTCGCTTTGGTGCCTGACTGAAGGGAATCTCAGTGGCTGTAATTTGTTCCCTTTAGATGTGTTTGTTTTGTCTCTGACAGTATTGCTGAAATGGAACTGTCAGATGGAAGACAGACTTTGAACATGAAGGCTTTCATTTTAACAATGACAGTAGTTTATGTTCAACAATGTGAGTTTGCTAACTTGACTGATATGTTTATTGGCTCTCTCTGTCTTCTGACACTGTTGTTTCATGCCATGATCACACATTTTCTTCTTGTTAAACCTTTACACCAAATTGATTTGATTGATTTTTATAATAATGACATTTCAATTAATTTCTTAGATAGAGGCATGGTTGCCGCAATGGGTGTCACTGCATAGTTTCACAGCTTCCTGCACACACCATTTCACACTCATATCCCACCCCTCATCTCTATCCAGTATTAAAACCAGCTATTTGACACAAGATGGACGTGGTGGACAGGCAGAGCCCAGGGGACACAACCGGGGTTGCATATGAGGCGTCCGTTACTGGGAGGGCCATTTACATTTCTCTCTGCGCGTTTTCACTGACAGCGACACAATTTCCTGTTCCGTCTGGCGAGCTTTTGACTGCGAGCCAGGACTGAAATGTAATCTTTGGGGCTCACAGCGCGCTCGGCCTCCCCAGAGTATTTCCCCACCAAAAACCTTGAACTGTGCTCGGGAAATCTTTTATTCCTGGGCCCCAGTGTTTTTTAGAGTGAGAAACAATGGAGCACTCTAAGAACAGACTGACTAATATCCTGGCCGTAAGATTACTCCACTAGCCCCTGGTTAGATTATGCGCGCACACCACACACACACCAGCAACATACAGTAGAGTCATTCAGATTACAAGCCACTCCTGTTCTGTCTGACCATCTTCTTGCCAGTCTTTTCTTCCTGAGTGTTTCCATATTTGTATAAGTTTTAATATATTTCCAGTCATGCATGCACTGGAAGATTGAAGGAGAGAGAACAAGGGAGAGAGAAAGGTATTATGTGTCTAGGAGTCTCTACCATGACCTGGAATGTGGCTGGGGAACGTTGTGTTTGAGGTCATGTTGATTTCTCAGGAGAAAGACTCTCAATAGGTTTATAGTAACAAGGAAACATGGTCTCTCTCTGCTGCCACTGTGATTTATGTTTAGACAACAGATCACTGTGCCAGACAGCCTCGCACATTTTGACACTGTGCACATATACTGCTGGGCTTGTTTGTGACATTGAGCGGCACAATTTAAATATATATGCGCCTTATCTATCCTCCTTACACATGGTCAATCGTAGTGCTTTTGTCGCAGGAAACTGTAGGTTGGTTATCTGGGATATCTTCCATAGTGTACCAAAATGCTTGTTGAGGCAAAAAACCCCAAAACAAAACAAAAAAAACACTTACCTAGTGGTTTCAGTTTTATTCCAAGTTTCCAGACATCTATTTCTGACATTTCTGCCACCAACACAACACAATGGAGGAGAATGGAAATTCATTTCTGAAGCTCAAATAAAACATTGCATTGAAATTCAGCAGCAATGTGAAACATGGCAAACTTCCACAGTCCAGATTTCTCTGCACTAAGACTCGTGGATTTTTGCAGTCGTTTACCAGTCAGAACTTCTGGGGGCTGTATGTATCACGTGAAGTCTGCAAAGGGCTTTCTGCTGATTTCCTGCGAACTTCCCTGTTGTGTTAATAATGATAGTAAGAATAATATGAAAGCAACATTTTTTACAAATTATATGTATAGCACAAATGTACTCTAGGCATATTATTGGAAGCAAATTACACAAATTCCCAATGTGTATCAGTTCAGGAATGTTTAGAAAAATATAGTGAGATGGTTTACAGGGATTACAATCTTGGTTGTAGCCATTATATCGGCACGCCCCCACAAGTGCTCCCGAGAGCCAATTTTTGAGGACATGACGACTGCACCCTGAGATAAAATGAGTCCAACTTTTGGAGCACAGCAGCATGCACCACAGGTCATGCAATGAGGAACAACCAAATACAGCCAGCAGATATCTTTCCCTATTTCTGCTAATATCAGGCTATGGTAAATACGGTGAAGAAGTTAATCATTTTAGTGCAGAGCTACCCAGAGCTTTACATTTGTCCCACCGACAGTATATTTGGCCTAATTAACACCTGGAAGAAGATCAACGTTGTACTCAAATTTAATGTGGGTAGGCTATGATACAGTGCTGGTTATGATGGCTTAGCAACCTCAGATGCAACCTGCCGCCATGCCCTTGAAAGTTGGCACAGAGTAGGCGGAAGAGTAGCGCCCAGCGCCTGACCTCACCTTTACCAATCGGTTAAAGACATGCCATGTCTACGGTCCCTTAGTCTTGCCTTCTTCACTGTTTCAGACCCATCCCAAGGCCCGCCATAGGGCACAGATGACTCCAGCCCAAGGCCAAGGGCTCATGAAAGGTCTATGGTTGACCCTTAAATGGCAACAAGTAAAACAATCTACTTACTGACTTATATCACTGACACGCAAGTTTTATGTGAAATGGTGTGGTCTATTGTGAAATGGTGTGGTCCATCTGACAGAGGGGGTCAGATGCACGATGCGCAGAACTTACAAGTGCGCCAATGTATGTACCAGGACGGGGTATAGGGGTGGAGGAGGTGAGATCGGTACTGAGGGGGAAGACCATGGATAGATTTGAAGGTGAGGAGGAGTTTGTAGTGGATACAGGATTTGACCAGAAGCCAGTAAAGTTAGATGAGGGTGAAGGATATGTGCTGCCAGTTCTTAGGCAGCTGTGAACCGTTTTTACTGAAAGTACATTCTGCTAAAGAAGAAGCCCAACAGAACTGTTGACAGTGAGGTCTTTGAAGGGACGCTGTTGCTTTTGATTTTTTTTTTCTCAATGAAAATATTTGATGTTGGGAGTCCCACAAACCATATTCTTTTCCCCTACATTGTAAAACCAGACCAACCATATTTTTCTAATCATTTGGGTGAACCAACTCTATAAATGGCACATTAAAGTATGCTCAAGTGAGAATAAGTTGAACATTTGTTTTACCTCAGGTAACATTGATATTGCTGTTATTGATATGTCAGTGTAAAAAATTCTGTAAATGTTTAAGACCACTGCCTCAGTGATCAATACAAGCAGTGGGAGGCGCCCAGTGAAACCGTAAAACAGCGCTGTGACGGTACAGCATATAATCCTACTGCATCCCCGTACATGGTTTTACAATCCCATGACCTTTGTTAGGCTCTGGAAGATGCACAGCCCTCCTCTTCCTCCCTGGCTCAATGCTATAAGGACATATTAAATCTAGATAGGACTGCTGTATTAAGTAGGGAGACTGTCTCATGCTACATGTAGATAACCTTGTGTTATTAGCTCCCTGATGGCCAATCAATATGCCACTTCCTAGCTGCTGAGGATGAACCTAGTCCCTCACCTAGATAATCATCTCTCACTGTCTGACGCCGAATAATTGGTAGCCTCTCAATCCCAGCTTGGTTGACAAGGGTGGTTTGCATATTAAAAACACTGCGCTAACAGTCTATCATTCTGAACAGAGAGAATAAACATGCATATACATAATATTTTGAGATAATTGAGCTGGGATGCATCACCAAACCCCAAGGAACAAAAATAGCTTGATAAAGAGAAGCTGGGGATGGGCTTTGCTTAAAGTGTACTGTTGATCATTGCTGTAATGCTATGCATAGTGAGGGAAGGATGGTGTTTATGACTGTGTCGGGAAAAGAACTGCAGCAGAGAGTTTAGTCCCTGATGGCCATCTCTCTGTGGAGTGGAGAAATCATCTTCCCACTGAGCGGCGGGTCCCCGGCGGACAGAATTGACATGGATGATGAGGATGGTGATGATGTTTAAACGGAAAAACTCCCTGTCCATCTGTCCACATCCGCACTTCTGCTGCCCCTCATGCTGCCGCTCCTTCTCCTTCTCCATTTTTTCAATTCTCTCTTTTTTCCCATGTAGGCACACTCAAAAGCTATTTTTTTCTCTTCTTCTAAAGTAGCACATTTGTGCACAGCTGCATTTGTTTATCCATCCTATTTCTTTTTACAATGCCAGATATTCAAACAAGTGAAGTGGTCTAAATGTCATTTGCAATTTGTGCCTTTAAAGCGCCCTTATTACACAAAAAAACATTTGGCTCCTTTAAGAATCCCCCAGTGAGGTTACTTAAAAGAATTCTTTAATTATAGAGTTTGATGAGGAGCTCATCAATGAGACTTCTATTAAAAAGTATTCAGTAATTATAGGATATCCTAGATGGCACCCTTCAAGAGTTATATTGAATTAAATGGAATCCACAAAAAAAAAAAAAAAAGTTCTAAGGGAATTTTCTCTTGAAGGAATGGCATTTCAGATGTGCATACTTTTACTATAAACTCTCAATAATTAGTTTCTCTAAGAACTCTCCATAAAGGGCACGTTCTGTGGTTTTGCTGATGTACAAGCAAATAATTTGCAATCCGACCACCCATGTTTATTTGCCAAACCTTGACCTCTCTGACAGTGCTGTGTCCATCTGTGGCCTCTAACAAGCTTTACAAACTGTCAACATTGTATGGCTATAGGGCTGGAGAAGGGGAAGTCAGAGAGGAAGCTCTCCCTGGAAGGTACAAGTAAGTGCGACTCCCTTTAACTGCACAACTGCAGCTAAGCTTATGTGCAACATCAAATAATTAAGTAATTGGTAATTGGAATTGTCTGAAATCTAGTGTACAAACTCAAAGTCTGCTTTCTACACTAACACTTAGTGATGACAGTTAATGAATTTGGTCAAAATGCTGGTCTTAACTTTAATGAATTGACAGGTGTGTGCCATAGATTAGCTGGAGTTAGCTTGAATTCATATCAGTTACAATAAATAGTGGGCTACTTTTTGATAGCCTTGTTAGTATATCTAATTGTGCTACAAAGGCCCAGACACAACAAACCGACTTCAGAGAACTAGCGGCAATGAAGGCCCTCTGCTGTGTTGCCTGATGTCGCTATGTCCTGGCCAAAATGTTGCACATGAACACACTGCAAAGACTACAGCTGATGGCCAACCAGCATGTATGTTCTGCACCTGTGGAGTGGAAATAACGCTCCACACCAGCAGAGGTGATAATCAGTATGTGTCACTCAAGAAGAGACTAGAAGACTGTCTTGATGCTAGTTAGCCACTTAGCACATTAACAACACAAATCAATGTACCATGAGCAAGTGAACAATGACTAAAACCATTAGGGAATGTTTCTACTAAAAAGCTCAGTGGCTAAAGAAAAATAATCTCACCTTGTGTACCAAGTTTGATTTGATCTCTTTTAGCTCTTTCAGATTAAGCTCTTTGTTTACTTTCCTCACTTCTGTTTCTCTTCTTGTGCGCCGAGCTGTACTGCCAGTCAGAGTGTTTTCATCCATTTACTGAATCAGCCAAATTTAAAAAAAAAAGTCAACTAGGGCAATGGCCACTGTCTGCTTGGTGTGTCAGGGCCTTAGGAGCATAATCAGCAAAGAACTGCATCATACAACTGTCTCTGACAAATCAGTTAAACAATCTACAGCAAGACTTGTGGTAATGCTTATTGAAGTCCATCTTCTTTCACCTCTATTTGGTTTTACAAGTATCAAAAATCTTGATGATTAAGAGGGCTCAGTTCAGTTCCTTGTAGTAAAACTACAAAAAATGTCACATTGTTAGATACGTTGTATAAATAACTCACACAGCCAGTTGTAGTCAGATGGGCGTATATGCTAATAGGTTAGCTTGCTAGCAGTCCTTCTAGCGCAGTTACCCCTTGTCACAAATGTCTGCGTTAGGTAACTTTCCCACTGGACAAAAAACCCACTAAACCCCACTTACATCCGGCTTTTGTCATTAGTGGGGAAGGTCACAACTGACATTTACTCTTGGGACAAATAGTGGTCTTAATCGACTCCAGCTCCAATCAGCTTTGATCGGCAGTAATGGAAATATGACACCTAATTTTAGCCCCTTTGCCGGCGTGATGCAGTCCATTGCGTCCAAGCAGCGCACAAACATGGTTCAAAATTAAGTTTAGGAGAGACTGAATAAGAAATTTAAAAAACAAAACAAAAAAAACTTACTTTACTTACCTGTTTTCTGGCCCGTTCATAACATCAAACTTGATACACCAGGGAAAAAATAAAACAGAAATACACACTGGTTGACTGCACAGCTCTGGTCTACTGGCAGAGCAGTCTATCACATATTTTTTTAACTGGTTTATCTGTGCTTGAAAAAAGAATACATGTACTGATTTGGCTGGAAAATGGGCATTAGTCCTGCTTTTCCCAGTCTGCCTCTCTGTCCCTTCCATACTCAGTTCCAGAGCCCCTTGCATTGCCATTCTCTATCCATACACCACATGCCCTGAGACTTCCCCACCCATCCCAGTTACCTCTCACTCACCTGCTCACCTGTTTCCACTTTCACTCAGCCCTGCAGTGTATAACTGGCCCATTTCCACTCATTTCCTACCAGGTTGCTAATGTTGCTTTGATCCTTGTTCCAGCTACCTCTACCTGAACCTGTTTCCTTATCTGTACCTGCTTGCCTTTCTGCCTAGACCTTTTTCCTGCCCTTCTCTTGTTCACCACTGGATTCTTCATTACTGTTACTACCCATACAGGTAAGCTTGGGTAGCATAAATTTGATCTTGAACTAACTACACCGCTTCTGTTTGTTGCTACCATTTTGTTTGTCGCAGTGTCCCTACCATAGTTATCTGTTTAAGTTTGTTGCACACAAGCACATTAGCTTACACTGGTTGTAAAACACATGAGCTGCTAACCATGTTAATATCGAATGGAGGATGTAGCTTATAGCTATATTTTGGCATATTTACGTGGTAATAATCCATTAAAGTATCTGTCAGATTATTTTCAGGCAATGAATTTGAATTCCTTCAGGCGTCAAAGCTTTTTAGCTGACAGTGCATTCTTACCTTCTTGCCACAGGGTAAAGCAAACAGACAAGCAAGAAACCAAAACATGAATGTGCATGTTCAGTCATAGAGTTTTCAAACTGTAAAGTAACCTAACACTGACACTGACCTCTTTTGTCTAGACTGGAGTTTCTTAAGGTCACTTGGTCACTCTCTGTGGAATCATACAGTGTCTGGCAGGGTAAACTTTAGATATAGCTGTCATCTCTCTGTCTATGCCTCCCATGGTGGTACTGAGGGCATGTGTGTTTGTGCCAGTCTTACAAGGGCAACATCAATACACAATGTGAGTGTCAAAGTGAGAGAAGGGCTGCTCTAATATCAAAACATATGGAGATCACTGCCAGAAGTGGCAGCACTTGTGCCTCCACAATAGAGGCTAGATGGTGGATGTGGTGGAAGCTGACAACCAGCCGAGTGGCCACCCACGGGGGCTGCTGCTCCCGGGGCACGGCTGCGGCCAGTCGCCAGGGGAGCTCCGGGGAAGCTTCAGACTCGAAGGGGTGTGGGGGTGGATGCTGTCATTGCTGGATCAGTGGAAGAGGCGGACACCATGGACCCAGGTTCAGTGCACAACACCCAGGGGACAATTCAAATGGAGCACAGAAGCTGGGCCTGCTAACCTCTAGAATAATGCACAGACGCAATCTGCTGTCACACAAACATCCACATACATACAGTACACACACAAACATATACAAATGTGCACGACATTAACCATCTTATGAGAGTATGTGTGTAGAGGTCCACTGATATTTGAAAAACAGCTCAGTGGTTAATTGTTTAGATTTGTGCACCTACAATGACTGTGAAGCTGTGAAGTATCATAATCTTTGACAGTTTACAACACCTCCTAGTGGTCAATTGGAATGAATCTTTCAGGATATGAAGAGCTCTTTTCCAAAACGCGATAAACGCCAAAAAAAAAAAAAAGAGTTCGTCCTGCCATTTTGCTGTGTACTGAACCTATTCACTGGTCCATCAACGTTTCATGCCAAAGCACTATATTTCCTTGTTTAAAATGTACTGCAAGATGCAGTTCCATTCCAAACCGCGACAAGAGCCAAACTTATTTTTAGCCGGAATGCGATATGTCCTCTCGACCAATCAGCATTTGGCGAGCGTTCTAAGCAATCCAACATGGCGGCGCCCTGAAGCGAGAGAGTTTTGTTTGTGAATCGGTCTCAAAATGAGTGATTTTAACAGTATTAAAGGACAACTTCGGTATTTTTCAACCTGGGCTCTATTTCCCCATGTGTATGTGTGCGTATGATTCATGGGTACCACTCGTTCTAAAATTGGTTCAGTATTGAGCCGCGAAACGAGCTAAAACGGTAATGAGGGCAAATGTGTCCCGTATAAAAGTGCTTTTTTTCGCCACTGACCGGTTCAGATCGCCAGTGCTATCTCTGTAGATGGCATATTGTAGCGGCCCTGGGGCAGTGGTGACTGTGAATGAGTGGAGTCAGCTGTCAGTCAGTGTTGGAGCAGAGAGGCGGAGGGTGTCCCCGCTCAGTATTGTAAATGAGTATGTGTGTGTGAAGTGTGTGTTTTTTCGCCACTGACCGGTTCAGATCGCCAGTGCTATCTCTGTAAATAGCATGCTAACTTAGCCTTTCCCTTACCTCTGGGCTGTGTGATGTCACGAGCTTTGCTCCACTGTGTCTGTAGCTCTCTCTACTCGTGGGACAGCCGTTTTCTTGAGGAAGAGGTGTTTCGGGATTGGATGTCTTCTCTTCTTCGGCTGGCAGTAGTCATCTTGGGAGAAGTGAGCACTGCAGACCCGATGGTCTGAAAGTCGCAGTGTCCGGAGAGGAGTGTTAGCATCCATTTGTAGCACAACTAGCCACAACTTCAGCATCTCGCCGTCCGACAAAGGCAGCCTATGAAAGCTGTACGGGGTGTTGCGCGACATCCTGTTCTTGCGTTCAGGAAAAAGGCCTGTTTATTTAAGCACTCCAAAAACTCCGGTAACACTCCAGGGGGTAGCACGTAAAAGACTCCGTCCTCTGACTCTTCTAGCGTAACACACACTTCACACACACATATCATTTACATTACCAAGCGGGGACAACTTCCGCTTCTCTGCTCCAAGACTGACTGACAGCTGACTCCACTCATTCACAATCACCACTGCCCCAGGGCCGCTACAATACGCTATCTACAGAGATAACAATGGTGATCTGAACCGGTCAGTGGCGAAAAAAAGCACTTTTATACGGGAGTAGTCCTTTAATAATTTTGATGGTCTGGATGAGCCAGTGAGACGTACACCTGGGGGTAGGAAACGCCGACTAGACAAAGAAAACCACAAAAAAACAACAAAAAAAGAAGGCTCGTTACTCCGGTGGCGCTTTAATCCCTACTGTGGGATGTAAACACACGGCTGCTGAGACCGGTTTCTGTCAGGCCGAGAAGCTGTCATTGGACGACCTGGTGATGAACTTCAACAAGTTTTATGAAAGACCAAACAAGGTTGATCAGGACCGGGCCATACTTCATCTCATTTCATTTAAGGTGCTGATGTGGACATAACCTAATTGCCCCAAAGGTTTTGGATTTGGTCTAATTATGTGTAAGCCATGCCCCTTTAAAAGCCATAAAAGAAATATAAAGTAAATCCAATGAGATATCAGCTAGCTTTTAATGAGTGTTGATAAGCTTGGTGTAATAATGATCCACAGAAAATGTGGTATGAATCAGACCTACGTTTTAGGAGGAGATGTCAAAAATGTGTTTTTCATAAAAATCAAAATGGTGTTGCAGCACCCCTGTTGTCCGGTTTTAAAATAATTTTACACACGAGCCTCAACATTATTATTTATCATATCCTGCAAGTTAAGTAATTTTTGGACAAACATTTTCCAATTTATAGTCAGATTTTTGTCGTGCCACATCCATTTTTTCATTTTTGGTGCCCCAAGTGATCGATTTAGATGAAACTGATATGTTGCTGGTACCTCTTTAGATAGTTCCTGCAAGATTTGTGATGATTGCCTCAATAGCTTTGGAGTTACGTCTATTTATGTGCTGAGCCACGCCACTTCTTAAATTCATTTTCAGTATCTTCAAAACACAATGAGATGTCAACAAGCTTTTAATAACTTTCGATAAGGTTGGTCCAATGATTATTCACAGAAAATTTGATACAAATTGGACCTACAGTTAAGGAGGAGATGGCAAAACTTGATTTTTCAAAAAAAAATAGAAATGATGGAAAATCCAGTAGGCTGATCTAAATGGTTCTTGAGGCCTTTCTGTAGAGAACTTTGAGCTGAACTTGTGTCAAGTTTCAACTTTATTGGATTTACGATGCAAGGGGTGCGGCCTTTACAAAACTAATTATAGCATTCCCATCTGGCTGACCAACATCATATTTCTTAAGCAGCATTTGAACTCAACTTCCAATCACATTGGTAAAAATGTAATGTGTCAGTGATGTACCATCTCGCAGGAGGTCCACGTCATTGGTCCGACAGCCCATTGGTCCGACATCCCATTAGTCTGACGGTCCACGGTGCTGAACGGCTCCCGGCGGGCGTATTTCTACCTTGATGGTGCGCCGCAACCAGCTCTGGGTCAGCTGGGAAAGGCTTGAGGCGAGGCAGGCTCACGGCTTATGTGTTTGTCACTTTCTTTTTCATTTTAACCCACACCATGATCTTTTCCTAACCCTAACCAAGTGTTTTTTGTGCCTAAACCTAACCAGACCTTTACCACAGGGCATCATGATGATTTTGGAATGGACTTCGGAACAATGGGTTTAATATGGTCGGAACAATGGGCTGTCGGACCAATGGGCAGTTCCCCTCGCAGGAATTTGCAAAAAACAATCCTGAAGAAGAAGCACAATAAATCTGCACAAAATATAGGGTTTCAGCCCTTCAGGCTTGAATCCCATATGAGACTTTTTGAAAATTTTCATTTTACTTTTCAGTAACATGAAAAATAAGATTTCATAGCATCATTGCTTTCATATGGCTTGTACTGTCATCTCTGTACATTTTGTTTTGTGCATATGTTTTTTCACTCACCTATCTTTTTATGCTTGCCTTAAAAGATTGCTTACAGACCACCAGGTCAATATTTTATGTATTCTTACCATTACAAATTGTTTATGAACTTCTGAGTGTCTGAAATGTTCAGCTTACCTCTGATAACCATTCAAGTTTGTGATAAACATTAGAGGTCTTCACTTGTCCAAAATGACAGGCCTGAACTGTAATGGACCCAAGAACTTCATTCCAAGATCCAACTGGACCAGAAAAGTTTAAAGAATGTATAGACCGAACCCGATGCACCACCTAGAGGAGAGGTCTCAGGTCTCAGGTCTGTCTCAGGGATAAGTAAGGTAAGGAGAGGGGACACTGACATAGACAGACGATATTGAGTTTGTCAAATGTAACTTACTCTATGGTACACATAAGGTGCTAAAATAATCCTTTGACATGCTTATATCTACTGTTTTTAGCTGGCGCCAGGCTTTTGCTAGCGTTTCAGCCCTTGGTTGCAAATTGTGGCACCGATAGTTTCCCCCTCTGGTGAGTGGGCTTTTCAGAGAATGACACATTGCACTTTCCACACACTCAGCCCTGACCATAATAAAAGATGGACCCAAACCCGTATTGGTCCCGAGTTGGGTCATTGGTCGTAGGGTTTAAGTAGAACTCTGATACACATCATGAAGGTTGTGCATCCAGGCTAGAGATCCCAATGTCACAATATAAGTTATCAACTAAGGTTCACTTTCCTCTACTCTTTCTTACATGGATTTACACACACACTTCTTCTGGTGGTCCATCTTAGTCGAAGATGACGTAGCTTCCATACAGCTGTGGTGAACCTGACAGTGACTATCGTTGCTGGTGGCGATGCCACTGTACGTGACTATGAAGCCCGATCCTAGAGCCACATATCCTGCCACAGTGGGGACACGTGAGGCTTGGATCAGGAGGCTGGGATGGTACTGGATCAGCATGAGGTTGTCTTCGCTGGCGCCGGATCCTCTGTTGTTGGGTGCGACTCTCCTACAAGTGCATGACCCCATCGTGACATAGAGAGCGCCAAAGTGATCGGTTAGCTGCAGCAGACTCTAGGTCGTTGGGTGTGATGTTGCACCTCTTTAATGTCCCCTTCAGCTGGTCTTTAAACTGCTGCTTTTGTCCTCCGGGCTTTCTGCGGGCTGACAGGAGCTGTCCATAAAGCACCTGACGAGGCAAACGGCATCCAGGCATCCAGATGATATGGCCAACCCACCGGAGTTGCCTCTGTGCCAAAATCGCCTTGATGCTTATGGACTTGGCGCGATCTAAAATGTCCGTATGAGGAACACGGTCCTGCCAGGTGATGCCAAGGATGGAGGCATCTGATGTTAAATGCATCAAGGCGTCTGATGTGACAGCGGTAGGTTGTCCAGGCTTCTGCTCTGTAAAGCAGTGTCGACACACACACTGCCCTATAAACTGCAACTTTCGTCCATGTCCTAAGGTGGTTGTTGTCAAACACACGAGAGCGCAGTCTACCAAAGGCAGAAGACGCCAGGTTGGTGCGGGCTTGGATATCATCATCAGTCTGGCATGTGGATGTCAGTGTGCTGCCGAGGTAGCAAAACTGGTTAACAACCTTGAGGGGTACACCACTGATGGTGAACACCGGTGGAGTAGGGGATGGAGACCTCTGCTGAAAGAGGACTTCTGTTTTTTGTGTGTTGATGACAAGACCTAGTGAGTGGTAGACACACACACACAGACACACACACACACACACACACACACACACACAAACTGTTTTAGGAGATAATAAAACACTTCCTTGTTAAAACAACACCAAGTGAATGTGTGTATGAACAACACAGGTATTACTGAAATAAGCTTAAGTTCTGTATGTGTTTTACATAACAGATATGAAATCTTTAGTTACAGTCATCTAGTTTCTGTTACATCTGTAATTCTCCTTTGATCATAAAATGAAGCAAGCTGGTTTGATGGAAATCACCAGTCAAAACAGCACTAATGTGTAAAAGAAATCCCATATAAATATTGTCAATTAGTTCACTTGATATAGCTGTCAGGTTCAATCATCCTTTGAATGTTGTTTGTATTCCATTTTCACACACATCATCATGATTTCTGACAAGTTTGATTGTTTCTAGGTAAGAGTAATTACACTCAGCTCGGTGTAATCTTCCATTAAATTAACGTCCATATGCTCTGCCTCCCACAGCTATGGGAAACCACTGAAACTATTTTTGAAAGTAAGAGAGATACTAAAACAAATTAAAAGCTGAGGCTTCCAGATACTGTAAAGTATCTCACTAAGGTATCAAAGCTGCTGTTTTGACCATTTTATATTGACAGCGGGTCAAATGACTATGGGTAATATGAGGGACTACAAAATTATAAAGAAAAACAATACAAAACACAAAGCATGTTTGCAAGTGTTGCTTTTATATCCTCAAGAAATGGGAGGTGAAGTCACAACATTTCAATAATTTACCTTGGGATATAAAAGTTCTATCAAAAATCAAGCTTGGCCTTGGATGGAAGAGTTGCTGTCAGGTCAGGTGTAAGTCTTGTAATTTTGTTGTAATCTTGAGATTTTTAATAATTTCCCACAGAGTTAGGAAGTGTGCAGCATTTCTGTTACTGATTTACCTCACAAAAAGACAAAACAGCAAATATTTTATGTTACATGTGCAACACAAGCCCATCTTTTCCTTGCAACCTTTTGTTCAATGTGTTCAGATGGTCATTGAGATCAAATTAAAAAGCGAGGGGCTGCCAACCACTCAGTTGCTCAGTTTAACAAGGCTGGAGACTTTTGAAAATGGTCCATTTTGGATCTCAGTGAACATCTGAATGGCAGATCATGTCCACATATTGTGCATCAGTTTCCAACAGGAAACCCTGAAACTGCCAGTGATGAAGTACTCTTGATTGGATGAGAATAATAGTTTTCACCAAGGTACTCATCACATCACCCAGCTGGGTGGCTCTGGCATAGGGTGCTTCCTGATGTATAATACAATGGCATTTTACAGCCCCTCCTCCAGGCTCCCTAAGTTTACTGCACACCAGGCATGCCATTACATCATGGAATGGCCATCAGTTATAATTCCGCACCCACTGTAAAAAAGTAGCATTTTTGCCACCATGTGTGGAATCTCCTTCATCAAGACTCATCTGTATGAAAAGAGTGTGCAAGCAATCTACACATATAATGATAGTCACACCTACAGTAGCATTGCATTGCCTATCCTGCATTCTTATATAATCAGTGTGCCAAATATAATAAATATAATTCATAGTCCATAAAAATTAGTGTTTGGGTTTAGACATCCCCAATCTAAAGTCTTGAAGGTATAATGTACATCAACAGATCTGCAGTGGGTTCCTTAGAAACATTAAGCCCCTGTCTACATACCAGAGTTGTAGAGACATCAATTTTAGATACTAAAATTTACTTGTACAAACATTTTATGAACAATTTAAATTTGAACATTTTTGGGTGACAACAGCTGTTCTACTGAATACATTGTAAATCATTGTCAGAGCTGAGGTCTGTCCTTAAAGTCTTTCAGGACACAAACGGTGGGAATGGACAGATTCAACTTAACAGCGAGCACCACATGCTGTAAACAGTTGCCTCTAGTTAAAGAGCAGGGGTGTGGATGTGTGTGACTGTGCATGTGAGGAGACATACGTACGTTTGTGCACGTGTAGGTCCATGTCCACTTTGTGTGTGGGGGATATTGACAGTATACTGACAGGATGTTGATTATCCAGCTTGCGGGAGGCTGAGGCCTGTCTGGACGTCAGGTAGGAGTCACAGCACCGAGGAGTGATGAGACAATCAGACAGAGGGGGAGAGAGAGAGGAGGGCATATGTCAGGGGCAGAGGACGATGACAATAAGCTGTCTGTCTCAGCTGACATGAACACAGCACTATCAGGATCAGATTAGCTACAGCACTGCTCTAAAATGTGACACACAGACACACATGCACAGGACATACATGTACTTCAGATGCAGTCTCTCCTTCGCCCCTGGTCTGTCTTGCAGTATTTTTCTTGCTGTACTATAGATAAACCACCGACAGAGTAAATAGTGATTGATAGCACAACTCTACAGTTCCCCTTTGATCTACCAAGTCTTTTTTACATCTTTCAGCTCAATTTTTTTTTTATTTGTTTCACAGCCTGCAACTTTTCTGTTTTTGGTTCACTCTCACTGCTCTCATCAGTGTCAATTCCAGACACAGCAGGCAGCTGTTTTCAGTTGGGAAAAAAAAGGGCTCTGACAAACCCACTGCTCGCTGTCCAGCACCAAAGGATAGACAGACAGAATTAGCGACAAGCTCGTGAAAATAGTGGAGCATTTAGCTGCTAAAGAGCAAGATATTTCCCTCAGGAGTCAGAGTGATTATTGGACTTACATTCATCAGGTAGCCTGAAACACAACTCCAGTAGAATGTGGCTCCATACCTGCTGGATAGCTGGTTGTGTAAACTGGCAGTAGTTTGCAAACATGTTCACAATTCGCCAGGGGAATCTACATTTGAGTATTTAGCCAGTGAAACTTGTGATGATTGTGTTAATTTTAGTCTCCTTCCCCCACGAAGACAAACAGTGAGTAATTTTTGTTAAGGTCTTATAAATATTTTGTCTGTGTGCATGTGACGTCGGTTAACTAATGCTTAGTGAGATTATGTCTCACACAGGCTCCGCCCTCTACTGGACTCTTGAGGTAATATTCCTTCAGTCACGAGCATGCTTTTGCCAACTGATCTGCATTAACTTAAGCGGTCAATCAGGACGTGCCTACCTGAATACTTGTGGACCCGACAGTGTATAAGGCAGTACATGAGGCTGTCAACCATCCTCCTGCTCTTCAGCAGCAGCGATTTGCCCACTGAACGTGGGTGTATGTGATCCTTGATGACCCGTGAAGTGTGTTATGCAGGGTGTTTGTTGCTTGTCTTTCAACCCCTGAAAGGTTGGGCCATGGCTCCACCCAGTTCAGTTGTTTCCTGCATGGCTTAGCTGGGGACACCTCCTTCTTCGCTGTGGAGGCATAGGTAATGAAGAAGTAGGCGGGCTATGGCGACTGGTCAGGTTCAGTGGAGCTGGGTCGATGTCATGTCACTTCAGGGCGTTCATTCATCAGGCTTCACCCACTGTACCCATAGAGTGCAGTAGAGGGCGAGGCCTGCGTGAGACAGAACGAAGGTTACAATTTTGTAACCCTAGTTCTTTTAGCACAGGGGGAGCCCTCCACCTAGGGGCCTGTCGTTCCTTCCCACTCACTGAAGAGGGTGTAGGATGGCACACAGCGTCATGTCCTGCATTATGTACTGTGGAGTATTTGTGTAGAATAGAATAGAATAGAATAGAATAGAATAGAATAGAATAGAATAGAATAGAATAGATTATATCTTTATTGTCCACCATGGGTGAAAATTGGTCTTCGGCTCACCAAACACATAAGACAACATTGTAAAAGCAGACAAACAGTCAGTAAAACAGGCAAATAGAGTCATTACAAACCACTTAACACATTAAATCAGCACATTGTAGGCACGTCCTGATTGGCTGGTTATGTTTATGCAAATCTTAGTGGGTGAATGTGTGCTAGTGACTGGAGAGGTACCATCTATAGAGGGCTCCATCTGTGCTAATAGAACTAGGGTTATAATATCACAACCTTTGTCACAATTAGTTAGTGTCATAACATATATTGTTTATTTACTCATTATTTAAAGTTGTTCTGAGGAGCAATGTTTGTGGGCCCCTGCTTTATTTGTATCAGGCACACACACACACAATGATGCACATGCCTGCAAGCATGCGGATGATGCAATGCACAGCCCTGCCGTGGTTCACATGCTGTACTCTGATTGACAGTTGGTGGTGATAATGCATGAAGAAAAGTAGCAATGCAGAGCAAGAGGCAGTCAGGGGAAGGTTTGCTAGTTTGCAGGATGCAATAAATGAGGCAGGTTTAATATTATTTAAAAAAAATCAGCTCTGCAAATGTTTCATGAGAATGTTTCTTAGACTTCAAGCATACTGGTAAGAAACACTGAATGAAAACACAAATGTGTTCACAAGAAAACTGACATTTAAACATATTGGATAGGCTGATGAAGTGCAAACTATTCCACTTACAACAATGTTGCAAGTGTAAACCTATTTGACTGACTAGTTTAGCACTCAGGATTTGTAAAGTTGTGTTTGGTCAACATATTTTGTTTGGTAAGACCCATGTAGTATGAAAGCAGAGTCTCCTGCAGTCTATTGCTTGATTTGTGTTTGATGCATCCTTGAGGGTTGCAAGTGTCCACATGGCCAAAGTGATGTCACACCATCAGACATGACCCTTTGCGGGTGTCCCTTGGGATGGGTTTTCCCTTATAAGCAAAGAGCATGGATACCAAGAGGCGAAGCTCCGTTGAATTTTTGCCAACAGCCACTAGGGGCGCTGCCGCCATTTTGGACTGTTGAGCTTGGACTGTTGCGCCCAGACAACATGCAAGATGTCAAGGAGAGAGGAG
>NC_065506.1:7499075-7777794 GCF_006386435.1 Epinephelus moara | reverse complement strand
TAGCATTGTAAGCATAATTAATAGCGATATACTTAAGTTTGTCTGTGTGTTTTTGTATGCAAGCGGGTCTGCTGCGGTCTGCTGACAGTCCAAAATGGCGGCGGTAGGACGAAACCATGGGGGAATTTGTTGCTATGGGGCGTTCTATTGAGCTTCGCCTCTTGGTATCCATGCTCTTTGTTATAAGTGCACAATTGACATATTCTAACTACACAGACGCAGATGGAAGGAGAACCTTGTAGACATGAGTTTCTGATACACTGCCCCCTACAGTTTGGGAGAATATTAGTTTTAGCATGACTGATCCTTAAGAAGGAAGGGGAGGACATCACTTCCATCCATCTCAACACACATGTAATGTTTTGGATAATAGGTATTATTCTACAGTAAACTGACAATCATGGTGTGAGGAAAAATCACATTATATTTTAGCATAAAGCTCATGCATCTGGCCCATCCCTAGTGTGTAGTGTTAAGCTAGAAATGTCTTCGTGAATACTACTGCAGTTTACAAATCAGTTTTGATTTTTGCTCTCACACATTTGGTCTCCACCTGTGGATGTCAAGGATTTCTCATCAATCATACCTGACACCAGCATTTCACTAAAGCAAATCCAGACTAGGTTTGATCTACATGAATTTAAGGCTCCTCATATGTTTGTTTTTTTTAATATCATGCACCATTCTGTTCTATGTATCCATTTGTCTGTTTTATTTTTTATCCTTTAATTTTCCTCTATTGGATTTAAACCCACAGAAATATACATGTTCCATTATTTGTACCATCTTTAATTATGCATTAGGGTGTGGTGTGCACATTAAAAAGATACAACTAAAATGCTCATTAAATTTGCATAAGCGACAACATTTAAACTGAGTACAAATACATAGGCAGAGGTCCATTTACCACCCCACGGATGAAAGGGCATGAGATATTAAGAGGTGGGGCTGTGTCTGCATTCACAGAGAAACCCTAATCTTGCTAAATTATCCTTCGCTAACTAATTGACTTTTAATTAATCCCCTTGGTATTTGGACAAGCACAGACTTTAGCAGTAGGTGCTCTGTGATGAACACCTGCATTGTGGGAGGAAGTGATCTTTGTCCATGGGTGAAACTGTTTTGCTACCCTGGAGATAGTGTTGTACATGCATATGAGAACACTGTGGTTTCCATGGAGCACCAGCTTCCTCAGAATAAAAACTTTTCATCTAGAAATGAAAGCAAATAGTTGCTTGTCTTTAAACTCAGCCATTTTTACTTGACTGCCATGACAGTTACACACAGTTGCCAGTATTCTTTATTTAACTGAGGGCATTTACAATGCATGTTAGTAAATAGTAATAATAAAATGATACAGCTGATGGATTTGAAGGCTGTGAAAATCCTGTTGACAACATGCCATGAGAAGATAATTCATCAAAACCATGATACAGATATTAGGAAAAGAGGTAAATGTCAGATTTCCCCCAGAGTGAAAGAGCAAGGGTTCTTTTGAGAGCCAACAGTATCTGATATCCAATAACCCAACTTCATTCTGTCATATACACATTATAGTCTCAGCTAACTCAAAGTGAACACCTATTCTGTTGGATATATTAAAAGAATACAACACAGTGATGTTAAAATACAAAATGCACGCAGAGACAAAGTGGGTATCTGATGGTAAATGTGTCCTTTGAAGGGGCTCTATGCAAAATGACTGTATGAGTTGCCTGGACATGATTCTCAACATGGAGGTGGCTGAGCCAGCAGCTAGCAGTTAACTCCGTAAACAGTGCTAAATGATAGCAACAATTCTGACAAAGCTAATGGTGTTATCCAGCGGGGAAAACAAAAGGGTGGGTGCTACGCTTTCACAATGACGCTGTCCTGATATCGCCGTTAACCGCCATATGAGCAAAGTGTGCCATATGTACACACATGTATGCGCATCTGGACCAGCTCACCACAACAAACCACAGAAAAGCTGGCATAACAACGCACACAGAGGTAGCATGACTTCATTCTCTGCTCAGGATGCCATTACTCCACTATATCTTTACACAGCAAAAGTTTTTATCCTCCTTTTCCTTAGTCATGCTTTCCTCCAGCGATCCTCCCAGCCAGTACCACTCTTATGTGTTGCAGTATTTGCTTTGTATTTGCTCTCCGTTTTCTGCAGCCTTGACTGACTTATACTAATGTGTTATTTCAGGCTGTTCTCACAATTTTTATGGTATCCTACAAAAAGCAATTTACCCAAATTCGTACATATCCCATGTATGTTGAAAGGCTGCGTGGATCTCGTGACCAATGCATTTATGGCACAAGAAAGCGGTCCTGAGCACTTAGAAGAAGGGAGGTTGGGGTGGTGGATGGGTCCCCAAAAAACAGACTTTTGCCTGGGACTTTCCCCTGGAGTTGTGTGTTTGGATCTGTGCAAACTTTGAGTCTTTTTAAGGTACGTCCCCACAATGTTTCTTTTCTAGACCTAACCACAGTAGCTTTTCTTGCCTAAACCTAAAGACACCCAACCATATTTCTTTTCCTAAACCTAACCTCTGTAATATCACATTAATTACAGTTAAGGATATCATACGAGCTGTTCTATGAGAATACGTTGGTTACTTTCAATAAAAGTTCCACCTCGTCATTGGTCCAAGAAAAGAACTCTGGTCTTTTAGCAATTTTCATAGTATTTTCTGTAATTATGCAACCAACCACAGAGTAGACAATCTGCTTCCTGTTCACAAGGCGTGCACATGTCCAGTGTACGTGTGATGTGTCGTGGCATTTCCAGGCATGTTATTATGAATGGAGATTAAACGATTGTGCGTACAGAGATTGTTTACATTTAAAAGCACATCTCTTAAAATGAAGATGTATTAATGTGGGTGTAGCCTAGGAGCATCATGAACTCCAGAATCTATAGGACACACCTCAAACTACATGTTTTATTAAGTTGTTATTGTACTTGTCATTTCTAAATCTATGCTTTTATCATGAACACCAGTGTCCTTTGCTTAGTTATGTCAATTGTAAAAAGAGTGAAGATGTTTACATTACAAAATAATGGGATACCATTCTCACAAATTAATTAAATAATTGACGGACGGAATGGTGTTCATCCCTCCAGTTAAGTTCCACACACCTGCCGAATATATGTGAAGAAGCACTTAAGCTGTCTTGGAGGTTCCTCATGGAGCAACACCTTAGCAAAACACTTCCTACTGTTTTGTCACCCAGTTGTATATAATCACTTTTATATGTGAAAAGCGAATCCTTCCGATGTTCAGACTCACTCTGTTTTCTTAAACTGATCAACCAGTTGCTCCCTCCTTGTTCCAACTCCTGCTTTTGTCAGAGCTACACAACAGTTTGCACTTGCAACCAAGATGACATGAAAATGACTAAATCATCTGTTTGTTAATGAAGTTTTTTTTGTCAAAAGCAATGTTGTAGATATGGTCAAGGTTTGAGTATATACATATACACTTCTTTGAGTTTACGCCATGTCGGGCCATTTTAAATACCTAATGTAAGAGTCCCATAGTTAATAACTAAAGACAGTGTGTGGTGATGGTGTGGAGGGAGATTATTGTGTGGGAGGTCTAATAAGGGTGAATAGGGAATGCTGAATGTAGAGTGATCAAGGGCAGAGAGAGGGGGAGGGGAGTGGATAAAGTAACAGACAGAAAGAGAGATAAAGAGGGGTGATGGACATGTCTCATCCTCTCCCTGACAGCTTCATCAATAGCCTCAGGAAACACACACACACCCACACCCACACACACACACATATATACACATACACGTAGATCCCTCTCCTGTGTGTGATTGACAGCTAGCAGGTGCTGGGTGAATGAAGTTGTCAGGCTGGCTGCTGATCAGCTGTGCGTCGCCGTAACAACAGCTGAAGGCTCAGCTTGACGCGTCGCTGCACTTGAAGGTGATCTCTTGTTTTGCCAAAGAGTGTGCACGTGTATGAGTGAGTGAGAGACGTCCAGATTAAATAACACATTATTACTTTGTGTGACTGTATTGTCTGTTCTCTTGTAGATTATTGTGAATTCTAAACCAGATTTGAATGTAAAAATAGACCTATGTTTTCAACCTACATTGCAAAGTTGAGCTGCAAAAACGTGAAGGGTGGTGAGAAACTGTAAAGAAGGAATCAGAAGCTACTGCAATTTCCTCTATTGTAGCCTTTATTTACTACAGTGGCACAGAATATGTCTTTATTTGCAACAGGCATATATTAGAGACAGGCCTTGATTTCTTGTGTCTCCTGTTCCCAAATGCAATCTCAAAACTTCCTCCATACTCACCTGCTGTCTCCACAACACTATTCCATCAGTACCTCAGTCAGTGTTAAGCAACCATGAATGAAAGTCTTTCTCCAGAATGTTCAAATTAAAAGTCTTGCAGACTTTCTTTTATAAGTAGGCTTTTATTGTGAGCTAGGTATGAGCGAGTTCACCATTATCTGTATTAGTTCATCAAAGTAATTTATCTGTATCTGTGCTTGCATAGGCTGAGTTTAAACCGCAAGTGGATGGGTCTTAAACTAAAAATGGGTGTGGCCTAACTGGAAGTTGTTCATCAGCTCAAATTGTTATGGTTGATCAGACGTTACTATATTAATTATTTGTTAGAGACAGAACAATCTCAGGATTGAGCTTCTTATCATTTTTGCTTGCAAGAGTTGTGACAGTAGATTGAACATAGCTACCCAAATGAGGATTCACCTTGATCACAAAGACAGATAGCCTGTTGAAACATTTAACTCAGATGATACTTGTACTCAAAAAGTGCATTATCTATACCGGATACCTTAACCATAGTACAAACCCATCAGGGAATATTAGCTTTATATAGATTAAAGAAACAAATAGAATCAATAATTTCACCTCAACGTATTTTCCTTTGCCAGGTGAGGAAATTGAAAACATGGCCTACCTTTCTGGACCTGTCCTGCAAGTTGCATAGCTGGGATGCAGATTCCCTTGTCTGTCTCTTGGGAGTGTGCAATTCCTCCCAAGTCTGGGGAGACAAGATACGACCCACCAGTAGCTTGTAGGAGGGAACTCCATGACACCAATGCAGTATCCTCCTACAACGTTGGTGGTGATTTCAGCTGGCTGAACTCTGTTGTCTTTGGCCTGCCTGCCCTTTACATATATAGGTACTTTTTAAAACATTTGTCACAACATAGACAGGAAGAAGAAGAAGGGAAAGACAATATATAATAATTAACATAAATTAAGTGTCCAACCCCTAAAATGAAAATAAAAAATATACAGAAGCAGGGGTATGAGTGTGTGGCAATGCTCCCATATTGTTTCACAGACAAAATAGCAAATCAAAACAATGGGCCTTTTCCACATAAGACATTTTGACATGTAACAGTGGGAAAAGCACATGTGTAAATAATAAAATGAACAATTGCTGAATTCCATTCAGCAGCTTCAGTTTCAGGGTCCTGGTATTGTGCATGCTGGCTCACTGCCACACTGTCATGGCTAGAACAGAGCCAACATTACATGTAATGTTATTAGGAACAACTGTGTTTTCCCTACTAACAAGTCAAAATGTCTCATCTACCACACTAAAAGACTTATTATGACAGCCAAATGTGTCTGTGTGTTAATGTCCAAACTTAGCAAGAACTTTGTGTGTGTGTGTGTGTGTGTGTGTGTGTGTGTGTGTGTGTGTGTGTGTGTGTATATACTATTTCTCCAGTGTGTTTCCTTTTTCCTTTCGTCTCTATGCATTCATGATCATTTATCATCACATCCACTCATGTCTTTGCTACTTTATTGCATGTGCAACACACCTGTGCAGCTTTTCCTTGCTCTTCTCTTTGCCATTTTTTGGGCTAAAACATCGCAGCATGGCTGGGTTGTGAACATGAGTATGCACTTTATTGGCAGCATGGTACATGATGTTAATGATTAAAGATCCATTATTAAGCACTTATCACCCTGCCATTTACGATAGGTGTCACCAATGGTGGAATAACTTTAACCCTTGATTAAGTATTTCTGTGGTGATACATATATTTTATATGTATCAGCCTATTTGGTTTACGCCTAGAATGTAACAAGTTTTCATAGTGTTCTTGTCATTATATTTCTCAGGAAAAGGGAAATAGTTTGGATGTATTTTCCCAGGAATCCAGTTTGTTAGGATTAAACCCTATTTTGTTTCTTTTAGTCTCCTGCTTATGCCAAACAGCTCCTTCCCCCATCATCCCCTCCCTCCTCTTTTTCTTTCTACTGTCTTTACCCGCTGCTTTGTTCCGTTATCCCTCCTTCCTCCCCTTTCCTTTCTCCCCATACCTCTCAGACTCCCCACCCTGTACCTCTAAGTGGGCTTTGAAGAGTTAATGTTGAGACGCGATATCCCACTCTGTGTTGCCTCCAGATATCTATTAAAGAGGCACAGCTCTCTATCACAGCTTAGACACCAGATGTTGCTTGCATCTCCACTCATTGCAGATGTAATGGGCCTGAATGCTGCAGTTTGCGACTTCACTGGCATCCATCCTGTGCGATGCAGCACCAGAGGAAAAACAAGTGAGAGACGTAGGGAAAAACAGAGAGAGAGAGAGAGAGAGAGAGAGAGAGAGAGAGAGAGAGAGAGAGAGATGTAATTATCCTCCATTACCACCAACTATTTTATTTCCCCCAGCAGCAGAGGAAAACTCTGTGTTGAAATGACAGCTATCAAAGTAAAGATGGGCGTTCTGATTCAGAGACTGAGTGAAGATTCGCTAAAGTGTCACTGTTTGCCTGTGTGTGTGTGTGTGTGTGTGTGTGTGTGTGTATGTGTCGGGGATGTGTGTCGGGGATGTTAGTGTGTGTGGGGGCATTTATTTTGGTGGTTGGTAAGAGCTTATGATGGCAAACATTGAATTTTTTTTTGATTGAAACTGAAAAAAAAAAATGCATGAAATATATTTCATGCTTGTGTTGCAGCTGATTGTGTACTGCAGTCAAATTTCAGTGCCAAAACATGTCCAAAGCTTGCAAAGGATTGTGTTTTATTTATTTCTTAGAAGGGTGACAAATTGAAAGAAGTCATGATGGTAGAACTAGAACCTTCAAAAAAGATGTAAATGATGATAATGCACACATCTTGAAATCTGATCAAAATGTCATGTTAAAATCAATTCAGGTAATGGGTCCCTATAGCCAAATGTATGACTGGTCTGATCCAGGACTATCATACATTCAGCAAATGAAATGCATAGCCATTTGCTAGCTTATTTCCAAATAATCTATAATAGTTTGTTCATCATGAGACAAAAAAAAGCACCCAATGTCCTAATGTCACTGCTTCTTGATAACTGGACTACTCTCGGGAACGAATTACACAATGATTGCGACATTTTATAGTCTCACTCTTACCTTAATATTTGGATACACTGATTCTACATCTAACTGTCTTCTAGCTGTGTCATTAAATGGTAGGGGTGTAACTAGTTTCATCATGATACAATATAATCAGTAACAGAAGACGCTGCCACCCTTTCTCACCATTGGTTTAAGTCACTGCAACAGCTGACAGAACATTATCATTTGCAGCAATGTTATTAGAGTAGAGATCAGAGAAACCAACAAGGAAGTTTCTCTGTCATTGATGTATTGATAATTGATTAATAGAGCTGTACAGAAGAGGCATGTCTGTGTTTGGAAGCAGCTGGCGGTAGAGCTCCACAGGTAACGTGAAAGGAGAAAAAAAAGTTTAAAAAAAAAACTTAGCTTACATCTCATGGATGGACTTGGTGTTGTTAGCAGTGGTGCATCTGAACAGACCAAGGTGACATTTGCAGGTAATTTTAAATGCTCCTGCTTAATGTTCTGCAGCCTACCAGCTAATTAGCTATCTAGCTTGATAACTGAAAATAACAGTAGGTTACACCTTTCACCATTGAACATTTGTTTGGTCACTTGTTCAACAAGCCAAGGTGAAGGATAAGATGTGTGTTCATATTTGCAAGTTAGCTCAGTAACAAGGAGACTTTAGCAGGAAAGCTATTGTGTGTTGTTAAAAGATTGTGGATCCTGTGTTGTGTATCAGGCTGCTGATAAGGGCTATGGAAATGGCAGAGATTTTGACTTTACGCCTGTTCCTGACTAGACATAAGATTTACGCCTGGTCTTAGCAAGAAGAAGAAGGCTTAAGCCTATGTGGTGCAGCTGGTGTAACTATGAGGCCTAGGTTGGACTGAGAATGACAAGTCACAACCAACTTAGCAAAAGACCAGGCATAAGCCCTGTAGGTGCAACTGGCCCATGGGATAAAGTCCTGTGTTTGTTTGACCCATCCACCACCCCTCCCTCTCACAATACATGGACTATGTTGTAAATGGGTTTACATTGGAGTTAGCTGAAAGCCCAGTGCACCTCATTCAGATGCTAAAAAGGGTGACTTGTGCGTTGGTAACAGAAGCCACAGGCTACTGACCAACCACTACTATTTGATCCTGGGGATGAGAAGGGGTCCCCCTACCAAATTTCATGAATACCTGAGGGACTACCCAGAATAAACAACACAACTATTGTAGGCCTTTGTAGACTTTTGGCATTCCTCTCTCTACAGTCTGTTCTATTTCCTACAATATTAGACATTGTAACTAAATAACAGAATCAGAAGTTCAAGAAATTGCTTTGAATTGGTCGTATGGCCATATCTACGTCTGTTCCACACATTCACTTGCACGATAAGTATTGTGAGCAGCTCGATGGCAGCTCACAATATCTAAATTTTGATGAGGTTTTAATCCTACAAACCTTGTCCAAACATCCAGAACATCATTCTGTATACAAAGTCTAATGTTTGTCAGAGAGTACTGTTGCTGAAGCCTTTATACCCCAAGGTATTAGCTATCTGTTTGTCATGCACAACCTTAGCCGCAGCAGATGACAAATAAATCTCTTCATCTGCGTTGCTGTTATTCCGCTTCACATTTGATCTTGGAGGATGTGGTCACAGACAATCAAAATCATAATTATGGATACAGTGCAGCTAGGGGGACATTTTAAAAATGGTTCTGAGGTGACCAGCGTTCATCTATTTATTTTTATAGGGGTCTCGGCGCGAGCAACAAACTTGATTTATTTCCCTCTGCTTTTAAGGGTGCAAGACCCAGACATTCAGAAATGAAGTGGAACGCTGCTAAGAATTTCAAATGCACTTTTAATACATCCCCCTCATATTGACGTTTAGGTGAGAATCCGTCTTTTTTATTTCTGTCATTTCTAGTGCTGCAGCCGTTGGTATATTTGTGAGTGTGTGTGTGTGTGTGTGTGTGTGTGTGTGTGTGTGTGTGTGTGTGTGTGAGTGTGTGGCAACATTTATTTCCCCTCATCGTCTGTTGAGAGTGGTAGGTGTGGGGAGGGTGGGAGTGTAATGGTAATCATTTTTTTGTGACTGCGCCCAGGGTCTGAAGTGGCTGTTGCAGAGGACTTTTAGATTGATCTTGCAACATGCGCGCACGCACACACAAACGCACACACACACACACACACACACACACACACACACACACACACACACACAAGCCCTGAAGAAGATATGCTATATGGATCGCATCCATCCCCCTCTGCTTGCCCTCCCTCCATGCCGCCATTTGATTAATGATCCAAATATGTGAATAAAAAAATCAAAACAACTCGTCAAACCTAGGGGTTCCAGAGACGAAACAGCTTAAGGATGAAACTACAGACTAACGAGGGGAACAATTTTTTTTTTTTTTTTTTTGTAAACATTACTTTTTCGGTCTTATTTTTTCATTTCCATCTGTGATGAACTTATTTATTTTTCTGGGAAATAAGTTGGCACTTGGTATCAATGATAATAATATGATCTGAGAAAAAGAAAAAAGAGTTTTTGTTTTAGGTTTTGTTCAATTAATGTACACTGGAAGTATTATGGTGCAATATCTGGATGTGTGTATTGTATGCGTGTCTTCGCAGTGTGCATGTACATATGTGTATGTGAGGCACCCTGGCGAGCATGTGGATGCTTAATTCACAGTGGTGGCACTATCAGCCCCCTTCTAACACAGTCGACCACTAATTGACATTTTCATTAACAGCAAATTTATGTTCCTATTTCTGTCTGCAATAATGACCACTTCCCAAGCAGTGCTATGGGCTCTGCTAATGGACATGGAATAAAGGCGCAAACTTGTTTAATTATGATGGAGAAAAAGAGGCTGTATATGCTTTGGCTCCTCAGCGGTGTCAGTGAGAAGGAGGCGGAGCGGGGATGGGTGATGGCTGGAGGTGGCAGGTGATTGAGGCACACGACAAGATTTAAAGGCTGTGGAAAGACTGACATTACACTCCCAATTAGCACAATATATGAAGAGCTAGATTCAGAGAACAGTAAATGGCCAGTTTAAGCTGAATTTTGGTGGAATGAATACTTGCATTGAGTAACATGCTAAACAGAGTGTCAAGAAAAAAGCAAACCTCTGTATCGCTCCCATATCTCAAGGATTTACCACATAGTCTGTTGTAACTGAATATACAGTAACAGGAGCAGGGATCGGCCATCTGGAACAGCAGGGGTTTTCCCTGGTGGGCCGGTCAACCAGTGGGCAGCAAGTCCAGCACAACTGATACAAATAGAGTTTTAAACAATGTCCTGAGCTGTACACTGGCCAACTGACTTAATATGGGTGGGGTCATAAGTTCATCATATCTTGTGAGTCATCTGTCTTGTGACCTTTCAAATTAAAGATGCTCTGTGAAGTTTTCTTGCAACCAAACAAGTATTTTCATATTCAGTGTTTCTTACAAAAACACAGTATGTGTTTGTTTATGCAGATGGACAAATATATAATTGAAGTAACTTCTCATAAACATTTCCCAAGCATTTTGGCATGAAATTTACCCTGTTTTTACCAAAATTAACTTGTGTATGCAGGTTTTTTAAACACAGAAAAATCCATTAAAAGTAGGCGATAGACTCCTTTTCCCTTGCCAGTAGGCCAGAGGCATATTTCTCAGTATACATGTATGCACAACTCTGCTGTAGCCAAGTAAACCTTTCTGTTTTTTTATCGTGTTGTGTTCTGTTCAGTATTACAGACGGGCTGAAAAACAGGTTAGTAAACTGTAGAAAGCAGAGCCCAGAGAAAATGTTGCTGTGTTCTTTTTTTTATATCTGTAACTTTTTCCGTTTTTCTTTCAAACTCTGTGCTGTGCAGACTAAATTCTGAATGATGTTTGAGCACCTCACTTGTGTTACCCTGACAATCTTACATTAACCTTAACCAATCCCACTCCTCTTGCCTAAACCTAACCAATCCAACCAACAAAGGCAGCAAGTACTAGCTATTGGGAGAGTAGGGTAGGTCATTCCTTTACCATCCAAGGATTTGTAAATTTGCGTCCGGCAAAGGGGCTTAAATTAGTACGTCCACCCAGATGACCTCTTTTCACTACTGCTGATTGGAGCTGATCAGAGCTGGTGCTGATATATACCTGTGACTACTGTTATTTGGGCTGCTAGTGAGTGCCAATTGTAACCTGGGCAAGGAACACTGAAGCAATACATTCTCACTCCGACCCAGTCACATATCGACTTTTGGTCATGGGCTTTCCATGCTGACATACGACATGCATGGTACTCTGGGTGCGTTGGTTGTTGATATTCTGTGACGCCATGTCAATGTCAGCTTGTTACATGCATTGTATTTTCAAAATACACTTCCGTTTTCACAGGAACACCACAAATTGACTTTTTTTCCTCCAACAACAAATGTTACACTGTTACACAATAATGGAGACCAGCTGCATATCATGCACACATGAAAAGACATTGCTACATGTGTTGCCACCCTATTTTGTATACGGTATATCTACACTTATATATTGCAATAATAATTTAAATTGCAGTGGGAATGTCCCTTAAAAACTGGCCATCATATTGAATTAAATTGTTCACTCCTCAGATCACACAGTATAAGGTATGATTGCACCATCACTGATCTCAGTGTGCCAGAATTGGAACACAGTTCTGTAATTACAATGGATGACGAAGCCTGCCGTGCTGATAATCACCACCACAGTCCACTCCAGTGAGCTCAATCAGAAGAAAGTCTACAGTTTCTGATTGACACAGATGCCTATCCATTAGCTGGCTTGTCAAATACTTTGGATTTGATCAAATAAGCGTGCACCATGGTGAAAATCTGTATGAGACATGGACTCTTACTTGATTGCTCTGCCTAGTTTACATGAGATGTGACGCAGTCACACGGCTGGGCAGTATGTGTCATGCAGTGTTATGTCTTGGCCGAATCTTTGACTCTTGAGGTCAGTTTTTTGAATATTTATGGATTAGACTTTATAACTTTATGAGGGATAATGAGGGATAATCACCAATATTTGGGGTGCAGTGACTTTCAGTTTTATCTCTCCATAAAATTATTTAGATATTCTAGTTAGACTGTCGGCTTGTGTAGAATCTGTATGATCATTAGACCCCCTTGAATTCTTGCCCTGTTGGATTTTATTGTAGTAATGATACTTTTTTTCCACATTCCAGCAATTACTTTGATGAATACAGTGCTATAATAACGTATAGATATAATGAAAAAAATCCAAAAATAAGATCCAAGTGCTTCCAAGATGCTAATGTCACTACATAGAATCATGTAGGACATAAATTTGAACCCTGGCAAGAAACAGTCTGCCTCTCATGTTCTCACACACTCAGGTTACCTCACATTAACCTCACCTGACCCCTGATTGGTTGACAGGAAATGACAGAGGAAGTAGTTCAAAGTGTTGGGTGGGAGCTGTGAGGCATGAGGTGATGGCCAGGCTCTTTGTCTTTGAATATGAGTGATCTGCTGTCTAATGTACTCTGATGGAGACACATGACCACATCCAGAGTTCCAGGCCATATGTCAAAGAGTCTGTAATGTAACACTGGAGAGAGTAAACTTTTCTGCAAAGAATGATTCCTGTTTGTGTTGAGTGAGTTCAGGCATGTTGTAGTGATAGTGTGAGATGGCATTTGTCTCTTTAAACACACGTGTGTATCGGCACATATTTCCTTTCTTGCCTATGAGTGCAGTTCTCGCGTGTGTGTGTGTGTGTGTGTGTGTGTGTGTGTGTGTGTGAGACTGCAGAGTGACAGCAGACAGGCCTAAAGTCCCACCTCAGACGACAGTAATGGAGACGTCAGCAAGATAACAGAGCCGGTAGCGCTGACAGTCATCCACTCAGACGCAACATCACACATCCTATAGTCAGGCTGGACGGACACACACACACACACACACACACACACAAGCAGAGTCTGACATGCACATAGGCAGTGTATTAGATCAGCATCATCCCCATTCATGGTGGAGATGATTCCATTTGCAGGACCACTCAGCCTTTTGATGGTCTTATCTGAAAAGAGATGCTGTCTAGGAAATGCCTGAGTGAATAGTGAGAGTGAGTGTATGTGTGTTTGTGTTCTATCTATCTATCTATCTATCTATCTATCTATCTAAAGTTTCAAAGCTGGATCTGCTGGCTGCAGATGTATTTTTATTTTAATGATGTAGTGTTCCTCAATATAGAAATTCAGGAGTCTCTTGGCTAATTTTAAGTTTATGAAAGGTAACTCTGCAAGTTTTTTTTTCCAGCAGTCAGAATCACTGTAAGTGTGTCTGTCACTGAGTTCTACAAGTTTCAATGCACAGAAATAAAATACATACTGCAGATGAGAAGAGCTTGGAGGTACCAATGGGTCAATGGCATGAAGCTTCAACTAGTCCAAATTCAGCACAGATAAAAACATGTTGTTGTTTTTTAAAAAACATATGTTTTTTTCTGAGGTTTTGTCCAAGTGCTTTTCAAAAAAAAAATAAAATAATAATATGTATTGAATGTGTGATTATGAGTGAAAAACTAATCAACACAGACAGAGATGTCTATTTTAGGAGCTTATTGTATATAAATACACTTCCAGAAATCTAAATTTAATAATTATGACGTTAAAAACTCCTTAGGTGAGAAGGTGAAGTGAGGAGTGTCGTTAACTACAAAATCCACAATACACTGGGCCAATGTCTGGCTATGTATTGCTCTGTTAGGCCAAAGGGAGTAGGGGAGGCACTTCCTTCAACATGGCCCATTGCTGCCCATTGAAGCCTAGACTTTTGGTCTACTGGCCAAAGTGAGGTGTCACTTTTTTGAGCCAAATATTTTGCTGGATTTAGATCGTCTGGACCTTGGGGATTGTATGAAGACTGCATGATTAGCGTTCCTGATGGCATAATATGGATCTGTGGATTATAATAGAAGATTATTTATGTGCTGCATAGCAAGAGAAGATATCCATAGCTGGATGAGAATCTGTGGCCCAACAGAGAGGAATGTCAGAGGTGTAGAAAGACTGCACTGTAATTCCTCATACAGCGCTGCATGTATAGGTCGGTCTAAGGGGGGTTTCCTGTGGTTACATGTCTAATTCTGTCTTGTCCTTTTTTAGGCATCACAAGTACAACTGTTAGCAAATTACAGGACAAACAATAAAGGCTCCCCCACATACACTAATGAGTAACTTTGTACTGGAGAAATTGATAAATGCCATAGAGAAGAAGTACATACTTGTGCATTTACAATTATTGTCATCAAAACTTAGCTGTGGTTTACACCTGTAAATACTAAATACTAACTCAGAGTGCTCTGTTATATTGACAACATGTCTTAGTATTTTGTCAGTTTTGTAAACAATGATAGCAACCCATCTGCATTCCCAGGGCGTCAAATACTGCCACTTTGTCATGCCCCCCCGATGTCTCATAGTGATGCACAGGGCACCCTTCGCTGTCTCCGTGTGATGCACAGCTGAAACACATAGTAAGATGTGACTAATGCTGTCAGATGGTCGTGGTTAGGTTTAGCCAATAAAACTTCTTGATCAGGTTTAGAATAAAGATCATGTTTTAGGTTACCATTACCCCACCATAACCATTTAGGTTATTTTGTAGACAATCGATCTCAATGTATGTGGTGACTACGGCCCTGTCAGCATGCATAATTAGGCCTCAGTTGTCTGGGTGCGCAAAGGTGAAGTGGCTGGTCTTGTCATACAAAGTTTGTGTGTCAACTGGACAATATGGAGATATTTGCATCTTGAAAGCTGGACTACAAATGTGGATAGACAGGGAGAAACCCACGCAAGCCTAAGACGTGGTAAGATATGATATTCCTCACTATATGAAGTGACTGATAACAAGATCTGTATAATGGATCGTAAAGAAATTCCTCAGGTTTTTCTTTTGTAGAAAATCAATCTGGATTTATAGCGTGATGGGATAGCAGCACAATGATGTGCGTGGTATCACTGGAAAGCTCTGCTCCTGCGCTTTCATGTGATATGCGTGGCATTTCTGTGCGAGCCTGCATTCGTGAGTAATCCATCCCACAGTAATGTGTGTGCAAAGCTGTATGAAAGTTTTGTTATACATAATTTTAGTGTAATTTTAGTGTAAAACATTGGACTACCGACAAGTCTTGTCGGAAAGCTATGGTTCCGCTGTTTCACGTGATATGCATGGCTTCTCGCTATGACGAACGGTCGCGGAGAAAATCCATAGAGAAGAACAGGTATGAATTGGGACGCACTATGCGTCGTTCGAGCCCACATGGTTTTATGCTGCCATTAGCCTTAGCCACCATTGCTATTGAACCAGGTGCAAATCACAGTTGCTACAAATTGTAATCTTTAGATTCTGCTTGCCTTTGGCGGAGATGGCAACATAATTTTAAGCTAGGTGATTTTTTTTTTTTAACTTACTGAAATTCCCTTTGGTAGTTGTAGTTAAATCACTCCTCGCATGTTCCTTCTAGGTTTACCTTTTGGCTTGATGAATGGCAATGTCAGTCTGTTCTTCGGTCACTCCACCACTTTGGACCAAACTGAAATATCACCACCTTTCAGTGGACTGACATTAACTTCTGTGCAGACATTCATGGTGCCCAGAGGATGAAGCTTCATGACTTTGGTGATCCCCCGACCTTTCCTGTAGCATCACCAGCTGGTCACAGTTTTCACTTATTATCCACTCTATTGGTGCAAAGTCTGGCACATAAATTCATTTCTCCAAGAGGATTAATCCCTAATGATTTAGATGATCCCCTGACTTTTCCCCCAGCACCATCATAAGGTTTCAGAAAGAAATATCCCAACAACTATGGGATAGATTGCCAGTGAACATCTTGGGACATATTAATAAATGTTAAACCTTGTTGTCATTGTCCTTTGTTGAGGTTATTTCACTACATGTAACATGCATCTGAGGAGTCGCTGGTTGTTTCCACTTGTCTCAGCTCTAATGGGAAGATATTGGAAATTAGTCTGATTCTAGAGACAAGGACAAAAATGTTCCTCTCTTTATTGCTGTCATGTGGAGGCATCAGCCAGCCTGACACATTCATCTCACTTTATGAGAATGAGCTGGTTTCATGCCATGCACCTTATTCATGTAGCCACAATTATCCATAAATTAATAAAACCTGACTGGTTATTACTAGGAGAAAGAGGGAGAGAGAGGGGGAGAGACAGATGCAGAGAGAGGGAATATTAAGGGCTGTACAGTGAACAATCTCCGGATAATTAACAGGAAGATAAACAAAACATAAATTTGGATATTGCATTTATTTGGACTACCACTCAAATATGCGTGAACCACGTTATTTTAATTAAAAGATAAATCTATGTGACATGCTGCTTCCCAGTTAATTATTCAGTGCTGTACAATAAAAACAAAACCCATTAAATATGCCACGCACTCTATTTCTCCATTAACAGTAAAAAGCGCTCATCCTGGGGACAACATTTCAAATTCAGCTGCTCGTTTGCCTTTTCCCCCCTTTTTTGTCCTTTCATTGCAGATTTTTTTTTTTTCATTTTCTCTCACTTTGCATTTACATTGCTCCTCAGACCTTTCACTTGCGACACATTTGATGTGAGCATTCACTACTTTTGAAATGTATCTGAGGTATCCATTACAAATAGGACTCTTTGTACGGCAGCTCTGCACAACACATTTTAATTTTTTACATCTGACATATTTTGGTTACTCTTCTAACAGACCTCTGTGTGTTCTGTAAGGTTTGGTAAAGCAGACATCAGATGCACTGACACTGTTGTAAAAGATAAGTCAGCACCACAATTATTGTGTTCTAATATTTTATTCGTTTTATCATTTTGATTTTGTTTTTAATATTTGGTTTCAATTCTGTGTAGTTTTAGTTAGTTCCCAAAGATGGTTTGCTCATTTCAGTTCATGTTTATTGTTCAGAATGTTTAGTTTTAGTTCAGTTTTAAGTTTAGAAGTTTAGAGGTGTTTCAGTCAAACACAACACTTTGTGAGGGCAGTTGACTCATGGTCATGTAGACATCCCAGTCTCAGTAAACATATGCACCAATGCCTTCTCCTTTGACTAAATTGACAAAAACTAAAATTAAAGATATTTTCTGTATCTTTTTATTTTGATTTAATTAGTTTTGCAAGCCCACTATATTGTTTCAGTTAGTTTTCTGTTTTTTTTAAAGTCAGGTTTTCAGTTAAATGAATATAAAGTAAGATTTTAGGTCCCAGATATTTGCATCTGTAGGGCCCCAAAAAGTAAAATCTGATATTGATACTGATATTGATGTTGTTATCAATACTGAAAGACAGTGTTTAGGAAGGATTTGTCTATTGGCTAATCGGTCCACCACTTTGGGGAGATGGATTGCTATGGAATCTTTATTAAGACATTCATGGTCCCCAGAAGATGAAACCCACTGATTTGATGATTCCCTGACTTCCCCTGTAGCCCCTCCATGATGTTGACATTTGTGGCTAAGGGTAAAATGTAAACATTGAATGGATTGCCATTATATTTGGTGCAGGCATTCAAACTTACTAAGGATGAATTTTGATAATGTTAATCCCCAGGTCAGAGCTCTAATTTTGCCAATCGTACTTTATGACCATAGACTGTAAAAGTAAAGGACATAGCTGCTTAGACATCACCCATTGGTTTGACCTCCCATTTTGAAGCCTCAAGTTCAGCATTTCGGCCGTCCCCTTCTAGTCTTTTGGAGCCAGAAATGACCATATTTGGGTGAGGGGCTGGTGCTGTGGAGGAGTGAGGTGTGGATCTGACTAATGCTGGGTTTATGCTGGACACTGAAGTCACTCGATTTGTTGATTGTCGGGGCTGTTCACCATAGACACACTAGAAACGCATTTCTCCACACTGGTCAGCGAGAGATTCTGTTCTCTGCTCTGTTTAAATCACACGTAGAGCTCTGTTTCTGTCTGCTTGCACGTGTGTGATTATGGGCATTTTAAAATGGTGGTTCTATGGGGATTGACTGGCTTCTGGAGCCAGCCTCAAGTGGCCATTTGAGGAACCTCAATGTTGGCAATTGGCTCTACTTTTCAACCCTGGAGGTTGCTGTTTGTTTATGGCCAAATACCTGCAAAGCTAATGACATTTCCATCAAACTCAGTTGTATTTTGTGTTGCGTAACATATGTTGGCTTGCTAACATGCAAAACTAAGATGGCAAACTTGGTAAGCATTCCCTGCTAAACATCAGCATGTTAGCATTGCAATTCTAAACACCAATGCTAATATTGTACTCAGAGCACCACTGTGCCTAAGTATAGCCTCAAAGAGTCCCTGGCGTGGCTGTACACTTCTTGTCAGTGGTTTCGGCACCACCATTATTTCTAGTCTTCTTTTGAATTGAGATATAAATATAATGGCACAGCATTTACAAGCAAACATTCTATAATCTTATTTTTCCTTTTTCGTTGGCAATATTAAGGCACCTTTTCAAACACAAATGATCACTTCTATTTGAGTGAAATTTAGTGTCAGCAGTCTTCCTGCAGTCAGAATGGTTCATCTTCTCCAGTGGAGTGTTTGACCTGATGGCTGTGAAGGGATCCAGACACAAACACAGTGTTTCCCAGAGGTAGAGGTTTTATTGCAGGAAAAACACCAGATAAATCTTACTGCTTCAAAGTACATCAGAACGTGTAGACCGCAGAGAGAGTAAACAGTCCATGTTTGATACACCTCTGTAATGAAAGATTTTGTCTTCTGTCAAACAGATGTGCAGTAATAAATAATGACCAAGGATATTTCTCTTTTAAATATAAAGTTATCTACTGTTAATATAAGCTTATAGTTTGCAACAAAACCCCTCTCCTCACGTCTCCTCCAATCGGCTACAGAAATCTTGTTCATTTAGGAATGTGAACAGTATTTGGACTAGGATTGCATACTACAGAATCCATTGCAGGCTGAAATAAATGGGCATGGTTTCATTTTTATTTTATATTTTTTTTTGTTTAGTTTTTTCTTCTTTTTTTTTCTTCTGGCACCAGTGATTATAATTGAGCAAACTGCATGTGCTACTTCAATAGGAAGCTTGACAGAGATCAAACAGCACGGGGACAATGGAATGGATTATTTTGGGATTACAGCAGGGGGGAAAATGGCGTATCATTCTCAGGGATGGACAAAGACTACAAGTCACAGAGGAATCACAACAAATGGCGCTCTCCAGTGTCGGAACAAAAAATGATTGCCTCATCTGAACAAGATGATGAAACTGTACTGATTCACATGCTTTAGTAAGTTGGAAACGCCAGGGTGCCAAAAAATGGAATGTGTACTTCTTTAAAAACTTTTTTTTTCCTATTGACTTTTTGTTTATATACGGAAATGTTCGGAACGCGCACATACACATCCAGAAAAGCAAGCTACAGCCACCAAGAACACAGTAGTGCGATATAACCTACAGACCCTACACACTCAGTTATAAGGCAGTGAGAACTACCGTCTTGTTGGCTACCAAAAAATGTAAAAGACTTGCAAGAATCGCAACCAAAATACAGTATTTCATGTACTGTAAGTACTATATTTTTACATATAGCCAAATTGTAGTGACTCAATGAAAACCACAATTAAAGCATGACACTGAACTTACTCTGTTACTCTCTTTTCATTTTCTTTCTGCATCTCTTTCGTCTTTTCCCTCTACACTTACGCTCTCCCTCTTTCTTTCTGCTTTTCCCTCCATGTTTCTATGTGTGCAGTAGGATTGTATTTCTCACCCTGTTGTTGTGCGTGTGTGTGTGTGTGTGTGTGTGCGAGTGCATTGTGTTGGACTGTAAACTCCTTTAGGCAGAGCTGTGGCCGCGGGGTTTTAAGAGTTTAGCCCTCCCCGCCACTGCCTGTGTGTTTGTGCGGGAAGATATTGACTTTCTTAAAGTCCGGATCATTTCTCTTTATCAGAAAAACATTAACAACCCCCAGCACCCACCCCCCACCACCAACACAACCCCGACACAACACAAAGCGCCATACTTTCTTATTCTCCTCGCCCAGTAGTAACCAACAGCTGCCGGCACAACAAAGTACAATCAAAGTTGATACTTCTTTTTTGCCCTTAAAACATGTAGCTTGATTTTTACGAGATCAAAACATTCTGTTTTCAGTGTTTTATGTTTCTTTTTTCCCCCTCAGGAATAAATCACATAAGGGTAAAGAATAAAACACTACTTATACACAGAAAGAGAATGCCTCCTTTGAAAATAAAAAACAACTTGTGTGATATTTTTTTCATAGAAAAGGTGGTATAATTAGAGACATAAAGCAGGTGAATGATTATCTAATTTTCCTTCATGTCCATTCCCTGTGTAGCAACTTTAAATGAGCTTACCAGTGGAGGAGATAATTCCTGCTTTTTGTCTGAGTCAGAGTGTCTCTATCAAACTCTTCATGTGAGAAGAACTTTTCGCAGGATGTCACACACCTTTTTATATGTACAGAACAGTAAAATCCCCCACAGCTTGGTCCAGGTACTTGCCAAAGTACCAATCTATCATCATAAAGTGGCCCAAGCTAAAACACAATCAGCTAAAGCTCCCCGTCCTTCTCCGACATGGAGCCAGTAAGGTGACCTCCGGACATTGAATTGCCAAAACCAGAGCAGAACAAGCCTTGGCGCAGGCTAATGGATGCTTTAAATACACTGCTGATTGATTTGTGTTGTATTTTCCAGGTCATTGTAACAGATTGAGCTTGTATTCGTGAGAGTGAGAGTGGAGGGAAGGATGGAGAAGGGAAGGAGGTGACTTGAGGGGCTCCGGCCAGCTGATGGGACTCAACTTGACCCCCTGGCGTAACGTCCAGAGTCGGGTTACCACTGTAGGACTCTGAGTGTGTGTTTGTGTGTGTGTGTGTTGTTGAATTGATTTCCTCTGCGATGACAGCTCCAGTCAGGCTGGCACCAATGCACCCCCCCCCCTCTTTCCCCTCTATCCCTGACACACACGCCACCATCGCCGCCACTGACCCTACAGCACATACACACACATACAATACTCATCACTCACACTGGAGAAAATGGCAGCCACTGGTGTTATGTTCTGGGGTGTCTGGGGTGGCTGTGGTGGTGGTGTACATTCAAAAACCCTCCCCCGCCTCCTCTGTCTTGCCTACAGTAACTGTTCTGCTAAATCGTTTACACGGATCATTTTTCTGATAAAAGCACTATTTTTGGAGAAAAGTCTCTCTAATGATTTTCATCTGGCTGTCCTTTTGCTTCGTGGCCATCTTCATTCGTGATTTGTCTGAAAACTACAATTTCCTGAACAGTTGTTAACTCATTCTCCTTTCCATCTTTACACATAATCCACTGTGCTTGGTAAAGAAACAAAAATGTTGAACCACCTCATCACAAATACAAAGATTATGTTTTCTTAGTAAATGTTCACAAACTTCCAATAACACACATTTAGTACTTTGTGTTTATAATGTAGGAAGTGTGGTGTATTCACAGCGCTGTCCACCAGAACTGGTGTTGATCTGTCTACTCGTTGTTTGGTCAGGGTCTCCTGCACAGGTCTGTTGGAAATGATTCTTATGGTGACCAACACGTGTGCATCAGGGAGTTTTGTCCAGTGATTTAAATCTAGACAGACCTCCCTATTAACCAACCCAGCTCATAGCAGCTTCACTCCTGGTGACGAGACGTGGCCTCCCCTGCAAATGACACATCATTATTCCCATTGCTTGCATCTGCTGCTGTCATCTCTTGATTAGATGTTACACCACTAACGGCATCATCAGGGTTCTTCTCCGGGATGTCAGACTCGGGACGGGAGCGTTTGAAGCGTCGGTCAGGATACTGGCTGTTGTCAAAGGGCATGCGATGCACACACAGCACATGAGTCTTCAGGTTGCCTTTCTGGGAGGCGCTGTAGGGGCAGTAACTGCACTTAAATGGTCTTTGGCCTGCAAAGAGAAACAGAATACTGTAATCATTTAAAGCTAAACCATGAGGTCTCAGGCAAGGTTCTTGTGGGTCCCAATGTCACTATATTCTTATTTGAGAGATTTCCCCTATTAGAGTATGTGTAGGACTTCTTTTTTTCCAATCAGAGGCCCCTCTCTCAACAAAGGAGGTCTCGATAGGCAGATGAAAATGCTACATCTCCCCACATTGCACCCACTAGATCAATAGTTTGGGGAGATAATGTGTTTGTGGGTTACAGGTTTGAGATGTAAGAACATTTGAGAAGCACTGATCCAAATAGACAACTTCACATCATTATATGTAAAGCAAATACTGGTACTGCACTAGTATCTAACCACTATTGACAATTTATTTCACTTATGGATCTGAGGCATCCCAGTCATCAGCACTGAGAACAAAAAACTGGCAAATGGCATCATGTGTCCAAAACATCAGACCAAAGTCTACTGTTTACCTAGCAAGAGGATAATATTATTGTTGCCATAGCATTTCAAAAGCCCCACATCCATCCAAGCATCTACCTTGAGTCTCTGAGTCTATGGTACGTTTCCAAAGGGAGAAATTATTAAAGCTGTTCTCATGCACTGGCCATATGTATAACTATGAAAAGTAATGCACCAGAATTCTTATATAACCCTTGTATTCATGAGCCACTAATTTGTGTATAACCCACATAATTGTGAAGGCTGTCATCACGTGACAAATGGGCTGATGGGAATTAAGAAGGCAGTAGTATAAATACCCTTTTTCCGCCAAATTACCTCTGGGTCTTGAACGGGTTCTGTTCAGGATTCTTGGAACCTTTGGGCCATGACTCAAACCAACCTGTGTTTCCACCAACTATTCCGTCCTGGAAGAGGGATCCCTCCTCAGTTGCTCTTCCTGAGGTTTCTACCGTTTTTTTTCCCCGTTAAAGGGGTTTTTTTGGGGAGTTTTTCCTTATCCGCTGTGAGGGTCCAAAGGACAGAGGGATGTCGTATGCTGTAAAGCCCTGTGAGACAAATTGTGATTTGTGATATTGGGCTTTATAAATAAAATTGATTGATTGATTGATTGATTGATTGATTGATTGATTGATATTAATGACAAGCAAGAGCTCCCCAAGACTTCCCAAGCTGAAGAATATGACATGACGTCATGGTCTGCACTTCAGGTAAAAAAAAAATCCTGCTATTTTTTGGTTCCAGTTGAAAACCAACTTTTCATGTTCCGAACCAATTTATTTTCAGTCAAAATGCTCTGAACGGTTAAAAATTAGGTGTAGGAATGGCAATGGAACTTGTTCTATGTTGACTGAAGAGAGGTAAAAGAGTGAAAGTCCACATAAGGAGGCAGGCCGGGTTGGTGGATTGGTCAAAGTACACAGAACTTTCCCCCAGGAGATCGGTGTTTGTGTCACGTATGATACCAAGTGAACTTCTGAGTTATTTTGAGGTATTTTGTCGAGTCGTTAAGCGCATAATGTGAAGACGCCTTACCACATGTCTTTTCCTAAAACTAACCCATGTAACTTTACTTTCCTATACCTAACCTACATAACTTAACATTAAGTATGTAACGTGACAACGCCCAACCATGATTCTTTTCCTAAACCTAACCTAACTGGTAGTGAGCTTGGCGTTTCCTTGAGGGGAGTGTTGAGCTCAGAGCCAAAAATAAGCAAATATCAAAGTGCATATGTCACCTGAATGACATTAGTACTTCACATCTCTATGTAACAATGCTGACGTTTGCTTTCACATGGAAGACAAACAGTGGTCTTTAAACTACGTCAGTTACTCTAAGCATCAAGTATGGCCAAGGATGGGATTACATTGAAATTAGTTAAAATCCTGGGGATGCCAAATGGTGACTTCGGAGTTGGTATCGTACACCAAGGGGGCATGCAAAGCATTGATGTATGACAACTTGGGAGGAAGGGCAGGCTGCTTATAGTACAGACAGATAACCATTCACACCTATAGGCAATTGAGTCTCTAATTTATCGAACCTCAATGATTTTGGACTTTGCAAACTTTCACATGAAAAGGCACCAGTCGTATCTTTCTGCCACAAAGCATTCAAAGTGTCCTTGCTGCCCCTCCATCATATCAACAGTGTATTAAATGACTGACTGATATATAATAAGGAGCCTGATGTATTGTCCTGTAACCCTAACTTGAGCCTCCACCTTTCTGGCCACAAGGTGACTTCTCAGGCCTCCAGGCTCCCACTGGCCCTTATAAAGGTGTGTTAAAAACAGGGAAGATTAGACAGAGGAACACAGACTGGGAGAGCAGGGTAACGCTGAGGACAAAGAGGAGAGGAAAAGTGATTTTCTCATCTGCACCACCCCAGCAGCACTGCCGAGCTCCTTATTGAAACAAATACATCCTCAAAACATTACCCAACACTTAATACTCGCCTCACTTTGTGCAGTCAGAGAGCTCCCACGAATCCATCTGAACTAAACTTTTGCAGCTCCCTGAGTCGATATGCATCTTTTGAAGAGCGTGCATACATCTAGTCCCCTGAACACAATAGCAGAGTGGAACGAGGCGAGGTATTTTTCTCTATCTCCCCCCCTTGCCATAGCTCCAGCACAGAATGTTCTCCCTAGATTGAATCTGATCATCACTGCAGCAAACACAATGGCCCTTAATAGCACCAGCCGTTTGTTTGAGGGATGCCGATTACACCGCCATCATAACCCACTTCACTTAGCTCACTCACTCACAGACAGACAGAGAGGACAAAACAAAGTGGAGAGGGAGGGAGGAAGGAAGAGGGAGGGGCAGAATGTAGGGAGAGTTTGAGCCCTCTTTGGTACTTTAGGTTATTAATAACAGTACATTTGCCGTTACCCTCATTTTCTTTTTTCTTTTTTTTTCTTTATCTCTTATTCAATTTGAGTTGCTCTAAATCAAATTAACATATGGGGTTTAAGAGAGGCGCAGGGATAGGTGCAGGGAATATCAATAGGTAAAAGGCCAGGAATTAAAGAGGAAACAATCTATTTGAAGCACTCACTGGCATACACATGGGGTTAGCAGGAGTGAGTGCACAGTCTACTTATATTGTATAAAGACGGACACATGCACGCTAAAGTATACACACAGACAGGCTTGATTCGAGGATGCAGCTACTTTGTGTTTGGCAATCTGACATAGGATTTGGAGCCTCTCCGGCTTTCTGATATTACATTGTTTGCTCCGGAGCCACACAAAGGGGATTGCTACAAGTTTGGAGGCTTTGGATGTTCCAGTTGTCTGAATTTCCAGATAAGCTAGTCGGCGGCACACAATGAAGGGTCCCTTTTATTCGTGTGCAGTTTAATTTCACACTCTCTTACATTACGTTAAGTCCGAGAGGCAGAATATCTCATCCCATTTTACACTTAGGAAGAGCGAGTTATGCCCCCAAACAACTCTACTCATTCTTCTTTCCCCCCTCTTCTCCCTGCTTACTTGCTGTTTGTCTCCATGGACTTTAAAAATAAATACAAATCAAGTTCGGTTTTTATCTCCGGGGAGATGTTTAGGTAAAAAGCGAGAGATTGTGGTTTGAATTGCATGGCTTGAAAAAAGTTTGGATAGGATGTATAAACTTGAGTTAGTGTCGAGATTGAAATTGACTTCTGCAGAGCAACTTAGAGACACACAGGCTTTTGTTGTTATGGATTAAAAATTAAAGAGAGACTCTCTCTCTCTCTCTCTCTCTCTCTCTCTCTCTCTCTCTCTTTCACTCACTCCAACAGACACACACACACACACACACACACACACACACACACACACACAAGCTTTCAATAATCCTCACGCCCAGTTGGGACACCCTAAAAACTTGGTATTTCACCTATGGGCGTGGTTTTAGAGGATATAACAGTGCACGCTTGAGCAAGCTCTGTGACTATTTCAGCAAATTGCATTTAATTTAGGCTACTTAATATGCAACCCTGTCTACTACAAATTAGATTTGTATATTACTAAATTGCATTCATAATTATGTTTTGGTGACAACCTCATCACTGTCTGGATTATCTTCATAGACAATGTTTCTTTGAGTTAATGAAACACTACATTTATGTACTGTGCTGAATTTGCAGGGAGGTGGTCAGGGTTGATTGTGGACATAAATGTAGGACTGTGACACCAGAATCCAAGGTTCACATCCAGACCCCTACGGTTAGGTTAGTTAAGTAAAGAAAATCACTTTGTCTTAGGTCAGAGGAAGATCATGATTATGGTTAAATATTAGAAGAAAAAAAAAAAGGTTATGTGACTTGCCAGGTACGTATTTAGCCGCATTTCCTTAATATGTTAAAAGAAAATATAGATCACCTTTACGTTTATGTTAAATTAGTCATATATGAATGGAATTTATCAGAGACAGGACTGCTACATGATAAACTGTGGGTACCTTTGTAAGAATGCAGAACAAAAAATCATGAATTATTTAGGTTTGATGAAAATGAAAAGTTGGACTGTGTGGCAAAGTATAAGGTGGTTGTATTTCTAAAGCTTGGGAAATGGCGGACTGTCTGTGAGCAGTTGCTACAGTCTATGAGTCAGCTCCACCCTCTCGTCTAAAACAGGGTCACTTCTGGCTCCAAAAAAACAAGATGGCAACACCCAAAATGCCAAACTCCAGGCCTAAAATTGTACTCCACAAAACAATGGGGGTCGTCATGGTGGCTGTGTCCATTATCGTATATAGTCTATGCTGCAGGCTAAAGTTGTCATCATGATGCCCTTAACCAAAAAAAAGCCCACATACTGACTTCAGCCTGGCAGCACCACATTTTGTCAAATTAACCCTTTTCTACCCCTTACTCTCTCTCTCTCTCTCTCTCTCTCTCTCTTTCTGTCTGATCTCACACTTTTCCCAGTCACTCAGTCACACAGCTGTAATGTGTTATTGAGTAATGAAATTATTTTCTTGTAATGAGTTCTCTGAAGATTTACAGTTTCAATTCCAGTTTTGGCAATCAACACCTAGTTTGCTATTCTATATCAAAGAATGGTGATTCAGCCTGTATGCACTTGTGCCCAGCTGGCACAAAAGAAGTCATGCAGTTTATGGTTAAATAAAAACACGGCCAAACAGCATTAAAACCATAATTAAACATGCAAAGTCAAGATAGCAATGTACAGATATTCAGACATTTGGCAACCTTATACCTTTGTTTATATACTGCTGTTGTCACCCAGTTTCTTTCTTTTTTCTTTTTTTAAAATTTATTTTATTTATGTCTTTATTTTGGCTTTAATTTAACACTGCCCAATAGTTGGTTGGGTAGGATACAATGAAAGTACTCCTTGCTTCAAACTTTTAATAGGCTGACTTTTTGTATTCCATTGCTTTAATTTAACACAGCCCAATAACAAGCAAACAGGGGTTTTAAATGTGTCTCTTGGACTCACAAGTCACTTGACAGAAGCCCTTTTAACACATTGATTGTGTTATAGAGCCGCTACGAAGTCCCTTCTTCATGCTGCGTTTGCATTTTAACCCAGAACCAAATGGGACGTGTAACACAACAGTGTCAGCCTCGTATGTAACATAAAACAAACCCATCTGCAGCACTTTATAAACAATAACATGGCAAAACATTTCAATAACAATCATTTACCATCCCTGTTATAAAGCAGCTGATCTCGTCCCGTACTCAGAGGGTAAGCAGCCTTCCAATCTCATTGTTTTCTAAATTTACCAACATTTCAGGCTGCTGTTCTTCTTCTTTGAGTTATTTGCTAACTGCTAACAGCTGCTTTTTAAATCTCTCACTGTGGGTCACACCCGTCCTGCCCATAGTCCTGTCTTGCTGTCTGTCCCATTTATACAGATATCATTTCTGGGCTGTTACTACCTCCCCTGGTGATCGTACCTTATACAGCACAGTCTTAAAGGGGCTAGAGTTTTGGGAATACAGTATGCCAACCCATCATGTAAGCTGGTAAGGAGAATCTAATCTCAAACGCGTACTCACTAAGGATCTGACGATTTCAATTGCATCTGCTCTGCAACTCCTTATCATTCAGCAAATACAGCTTGGTGTCAGGTTTCATCATGTGACAAAAATGTGAACCCCTCAGTCACATGATAACAGGTGGTAATATATGGGTGGAGATCATAATCCAACCTCTGTTTTTGAGTGTCAGCTGGGACTTTGTCAGTGACCATGATGTTGATGTTAAAGTTCACATTGAGGTCTTTTTAGCTTAATGAAATTCTAAATCATTTGAGCTTATATCATCTTCACCATAAATAGTTTTAAAGGTTAAAAAAAAGAACATCCATGAACAGATATCTGTAACTTAAGCCAGTAATTTATTTTCTCTGGTCAACACATTAAAGGACAACTTTGGTATTTTTCAACCTGGGCTCTATTTCCCCATGTGTATGTGTGCGTGATTCATGGGTACCACTCGTTCTAAAATTGGTTCAGTATTGAGCTGCGAAACGAGCTAAAACGGTAATGGGGGCAAATGCGTCCCGTATAAAAGTGCTTTTTTTCGCCACTGACTGGTTCAGATCGCCAGTGCTATCTCTGTAAATAGCATGCTAACTTAGCCTTTCCCTTACCTCTGGGCTGTGTGATGTCACGAGCTTTGCTCCACTGTGTCTGTAGCTCTCTCTACTCATGGGACAGCCATTTTCTTGAGGAAGAGGTGTTTTGGGATTGGATGTCTTCTCTTCTTCGGCTGGCAGTAGTCATCTTGGGAGAAGTGAGCACTGCAGACCCGATGGTCTGAAAGTCGCAGTGTCTGGAGGAGTGTTAGCATCCATTTGTAGCACAACTAGCCACAACTTCAGCATCTCGCCGTCCAACAAAGGCAGCCTATGAAAGCTGTACGGGGTGTTGCGCGACATCCTGTTCTTGTGTTCGGGAAAAAGGCCCGTTTATTTGAGCACTCCAAAAACTACGGTAACACTCCAGGGGGTAGCACGTAAAAGACTCTGTCCTCTGACTCTTCTAGCGTAACACACACTTCACACACACAAAACTCATTTACATTACCAAGCGGGGACAACTTCCGCTTTTCTGCTCCAACACATACACATGGGGAAATAGAGCCCAGGTTGAAAAATACCGAAGTTGTCCTTTAAGAAACAGCTGAATATAACACTTGGTTTAGACTGTTTTGCTCATGTTTTTTTAAGCTAAGCTTTTTGAAATCCTTGTGTTTTCAGATATTTTCCTGTCATTGATTCTGATTACTCTGACTGTAGAGGGCATTTGAAGAGTGTAAATGGATGTTTCAGTATCCATCCATCTGGGGATGACATGCAGCTAATTGTCGTTGTGAGTTCATTATCATGCTCATCAGAAACTCTTTCTTTCTGTACATGTCTCATGTTGTAATTTACAGGTAAGTATGTGAGCCATGTGAGCTTCATAATTCATATAGTGTTTTGAAGGGAAATGATGTCTTAATTCTTCTGCAGTAAATTGACCTCTGAAGGTTGTTTGCCTCAGATTTGTCTCTAAAACTATCTCGAAGTTACTTTGCTGCCCCATATTAGCTTACTTTATCACTGAGAGGAGTCTAAGATACTCTACATATTGCTACAACTAAATCCTCACATCTCAAAATTCCTTTTCTGCTTCTCTGTGTCATCCTCCCAGCCATTGCATTGCTGTGATCCAGGACAGTCATGATTTGCATCACAGTCCTGGAAAACTCTTTTGTGGAATCTTGACATTTCAGTCAATCAGGGTTGAATAAAATTAGCTACAAAATGCTGATTCAAACTATAGCCTCATTCATATATCCCTCATCACCAATAGTGGCACTGAGCTCACCATAGCTGTGCATCACGCCAGTCAGTGAACAAGGAAGAAATCCTGTCAATCTTTGATGGACCATAGATTTTTGTTACTTTGACTTCTTTTCCAACACAGTCACCAGAATACAATGTTGGCATTGTGCATTTCTGAAAACCAAAGATATGTTATATTTTTAACTTTTACATGTAGGATGAAGATCAGATTATGTGTATATAAGATAAATTTCTCATCAGGAAGATGGCATGACAAGCAAACTGGCCGCCAAGCAGCTGACCACTGTTTAAGAAGTTAGTATTTTTTAACAAGAGATTGGGACATGCCCAGCCGTGTTTGGAGCAACAGGAGCTAATATTTCATTAGCAAATCTTGGGATGTGCCCAGCTAGGTTTGTAGCAACAAGAGTTTTGGACATGTCTAGCTGTGTTTTTAGCGACAAAAGGTAGTATTTTTAACAAGAGTTTGGGACATGTCCAGCTGTGTTTGTAGCAACAAAAGCTGATATTTTTAACAAGATTTTGAGGCATTTCTAGCCATGTTTTTAGCAAGCAAACCGAGTATTGTTATAATCCTAATCAAGTGTTGTTTTTTGTGAAATGTTTCATGGAGTGTCATAAATCTGGCCCAATATCCCTGGAAATAATGCTGATATTGAATGACTCTGGTTGGAAAAGAGATGCATAGATAGAGGAGGAAAGAGATAGAGAGAAAGAGATAGATAGAGAGAGAGAGAGAGAGAGAGAGAGAGAGAGAGAGAGAGAGAGAGAGAGAGAGAGAGAGAGGAGAAACAGTGGTCTTGCTTTCATTAGTGTGGCATTATCTAAGCCTGTTAATTAACCCCCTAAGGCCCTCTGCATGGAGATCAGAGGAAAAGGGGGAGAGGAAGTGAAGCGGAGGGCAGGAGGAGAGGATTCAGTGGGTGGAGGTGTGTGTGTGTGTGTGTGTGTGTGTGTGTGTGTGTGTGTGTGTGTTTTGGGGGGGAGTTGATGTATCACACCGCTGCCACAAACATGCCCATGTTTCACCTGCTACACATGCACATGCACACCCACATCCCACTCCACACTCACCCCCTTAGCCTGCTGTAATTATCTTATCTCTACCCATAAACACACACACACACACACACACACACACACACACACTCTGCTGGAGGTAAAATAAGGATGGACCTCTCGATCTCTTGTCTACATTCCCTCTAGGTCTTGCTTCTTTTCTTCCTCTTGTTCTGTCGTCTTTCTTTTCTACTCTTATTTGCATTTTTTGGTATTTCACTGTGTTTTTACAATAATTTCAGACACATGTAGCTTTGAGTGACAGGAGAGAGACAGTTATTGCATTGAAGTTACAATTTACCCAAACTGTGGTTATATTGAACGGTTTGTGGCCATATGCGAAAAATACACCCCAGCTCTTGGAAAAGTGTTATCTCGCCTGCGTCTTGTGAGAGGAGCTATCTTAAGATGGCAACAGATGGCAGTGCTGGCATCAAATGGCATTTAAGGACGGCAGCTTTTGGTTGGATGCCAACACGCTGTTCCTGGTCTTTATGGGCCTCTGTATGTGTGTGGCAGTGTGTTTCTGTGTGCATGCGTCTGCATATGTGCACATTAATGCAGGCTTTTGTTGGCTTCTATATGTACATTCTTGCTTCTGCAGTGTGTTTGTGTAAGGAGAGAAGGAGAGGGAGAAACCTGGGGAAATGTGTGCGTGTTTTTGTGTGTATCAGTGCAGGAGGGTGTCTGTATATAGAAAGATACCGTAATACATTAATGTGGCCATACTTTATATTAGACGGCAAGATTTAAATTTAAAACCAAGAGTAGTGTTGAAACTTCTAATGGAAATAGAAGTTCATGACTATTTAAGGCAGAGATTAGTGTGAAAAGACAAAGAGAGAATAAGAGACTAAGATACACACAGAGAGATTGTAGGCAGAGAGACACACAGAAGGTGTGAGCAATTAAATGTGCTAAACCATCTGTCCAATAACCTGCATTTATGCTGTAGCTCCCAGATTACTCAGCAAACTGCAGCAACACCCTCACATACACACACACAAACACACACATAGATGCCATCGCATCTACATTTAAAAAATAGTTTTGAAACCGTACTTCCTCTATAGTCTGCGGATATTTATCTGTTTAAAATTCCTGTATTCTGTATTCAGATTTATAACCTGTAAATGTTTAAAACTGCCTTTACTGCTTTTTTTCCCTCTAACTTATAGTTAGAGACAACTGTTGACAGAAAACAGGCCATAATAGCTTATTGGCCATAATTTGAAAATATTTGAAAATAAGACATTGTGTATGTAATGGGGTGAGGTCCAGGTGACAGTTAAATTAATTTGATTTTTAAATGCAGACAAAATAGAAAGCTAAAGATAAAAATATAAGGAGCTCTTCTTCTTCTTCTTCTTCTGCTTCTTCTTCTTCCCTCCTTACTTCACCATGTCAGTTTCCATCTACTATAAATTTGCACAATGTACCAGGCTTCATCATCTGACTAGAAGGTAAAAATAACACACGCAACAACCGTCAAGCTTTTATCCTGCACTCTGGTGAAAAGGATGAACCCTACTGAATGTCTGAATATTAAACTTAAAGCTACCTATACTTCCTTGTTTTTACACTGAAGCCTATTTGTTCCAACTTTGGCAAATGTGCATTTTTGAAAGTTATGCTGTCTATTTACAAGAAGCTCTGATGAGCTCAGATCTGGAGTTATAAGGTGTGTCTTTTTATATCTAATTTGGACCCCTGTATTCACCTTAATTTTGAGGGCACTACTGTAGTAATGATTATGGGTGCAACTTCTGGTGAGATAGCAGAAGTTAGAAGTAAGCTAGCTGGTCCTATTGACTGTCTATGGTTAGCACCAGTGGCTAATCTTAGCAGCTAACCATGGTGGTTCTCTTTAAAAGTAATTTGTCTTCAATCTAGCAAATACTGCTTTGTTTTGTAAAAAATATTGAACTATGATTAAATTAGCATTCTATAAAATGTCTTTGTGTAAAGCAGACTAAGCTAAATTTGTGGATCCAACAACAGTGTGTTGAAAATTCAAAATTCAAATAATAAAATCAAAACAGTTTCATGAGACAGCAGAGAAGTATTGAATCGGAATCTGCGAAAGAGAACGACACCTAAAATGACAGGCTTGTCACTCAGGGTTAATACACAATTTCACTGTCTTTCCCTGTCTGCATTCACTAGAAAATTTGCACATATAAAATAAACTCTGCAGCTTACCTTGAATTATTTGTTAAATGTTAGTCATCTAGGCTGTGAAAGTGTTTCTGATTTACTTCTGCTGTATAAAACAAATGCCTAAAGTTACAGCTACTTTATATTACTGATATCACTGAGGTCTACGGCTTAATTCGGCATCACATTTTACTCAGTAGAACTCAGCAGAAATAAAAATGAGTTTATGAGTTGTAAGAAATCAAAAATCATCTTTTAGAAGAGTAGATGTTTACTGTAAGCTAGCTCACCCTCTCTTAACTTGAACAAAATGTTAATGGTAAGGCAAGCTACTGAAAAAGAAGAAACAACCATTGCTTTGAGATAGCTGTCAGAGCTAGCAGAGGTATGACTACAATATATGTCATTCATTATCCCATACGATCTACGAAAGTGATTAGCGTACCGTTAGCTAACCAATACCACTGGTCACCACTGGAAAACGCCGGTCACGGTTCAGTGCTGGAAGTCACAGCCATACGCAAGGCATCATGGGGGCTAAAAATAAGGTGGGTACAGTTGCTTGTATTGATTGTAGCAGTGCGTGTATGATGTCTGTGTGCTTTGCTCTAACTGAGTCATGACTCTGGTGTGGCGTTTGGGACAAATTGTGTTGGGGTATCCATTGATGGGTCAGTGGGGGGAAACCAATACTGCAGAAGTGTAGTTGCTGTTTGTATCTGCAGAGCGCTTTATCTGTTGGTGTTCGAAAAATAATCTTTTTTTTAACTCCTTACACACACCCAACCCCTCCAAAAATAAATACATTTACATTACTTCAAACAGCCTGAAGGGAATTTATCCTTCTCTAGATTCCCTCTGATGAATTAAGAGCATTTCCCTCAACGAGCCAGCGTGTTGATAGAAAATTGGCCTGAAGTTTGGGGAATAGCGATTTGGTCTGTTTCCTAGCTTAACTAGAGAAAACCAACACGCAAATAACACCAGGGGAGGCACTTAAGGAGAGGAGAGGAACTGTGGGGGGAGACGGGTGGAGGGGAAGGAGCTCTTTCAGCATCAAAGCCAGCTAAAACGTCCACACCAGGGACTAGGTCCCATGTTAAATACTGAACTAGATTATTAATTGCTGTACCAGTAGGACCTGTTAATAAGAACCCAAAATAGCAGCTCCTTCCTTTCTGTCTTCATCTCTTGTTCTATTTTCACTTTTTATGGCTCTTTTCTGGAGTATACTGCTTTTCTTTTTCATGCCTGTGCTTAAAGTTTCTGTTTCATTCACTTCATTCACTCAGTCACTGACTCACTGACATCATAACTCACACACACCTGTTTTCTCTCATTCACTCACCAAGTCACTCTTTCACTCCAGTCGTTCCTCATACCCAGGTCATCATATGTCACACCCATCAGCATGTGATACTGACGCTGGAGGCACCCTTTGGCATCTTCATGAGATAGAGCAGGCCTTGAAATAATTCCAGTATAAACCCATCCTAGGCAATTCTTGACGATCAGAGACATAATATAAAGAGCGAGAGAGTCCATTTTAGGCAAGAGAGAAGGGAGGTGGACGGGTCAAACACATCGTGCTTCTCAAAGTCAAGGAAGGATCCTTAAACAGTCACCGAATTCCCTCTGTCAGAGAATTTTCAAGGATGCATGTGTGTATCTTCAGAAGGCATGAAGTACCCACAATTCTTTGTGCATGATTTGCTGGACTTGAAGGTGAGGCCTCTTCAATGATGCGCACCTGGGCACTCGCTAGCCTGTTCCAGTGTGTGTTCACTGAATGCTCGGGGGGAGTCTTGCCAAGCCTCTGTAGGACCCGACTGGGATGGACCCGTCCTACCAAGGCAGCATCCTTGACTCTGAGAAGCGCTGACAGACTTTCACCCAGGGGACAGCCATTTTTGTCTAGTGTGAAACCAAAAGTTAATGCTGTTTTAACATACGATTGCGTAACTCGCATCTGTCTGTTATTTAGTGACTTCACGTACTTATTTTAAACCAAAACATGATGTGTTTTTTTTTCTAAATCTAACCAAGTAATTTGGTTGCCGAACCTATCCACAACTTTAACCACGTGTTCAACAAAGTTTCACCCCGGAGACATTGAAGAGTGTGTTTCATAGAAACACCAAAGGGTGCCATTAGTATCACACGCCAAAGGCACAAGAAAGTGTTGGTATATGACAGCTTGGGATGTGAATGTGTTGCTTGCGCATACTGCTTTTCCCCTACTCACACACTCACTCATCCATTTCTTCTCTCATTAACAAACCTAGTTGTTGACTAACTCACCTTCTTTTCTGTCTTTCTTATTCCTTTCTTTTCTCTTTCTTTTTTCTTTTTTCACTCACTCACTCACTCACTCACACACACATTGTTTTTGTCATTCATACATTAAACTAAGCGTAGTATTCGTTCAGGCAGGACACGATGTCAAGCTCAGCTCACATCCCAGCTACATAAATTGATCTCGAACAGCCAATCATGACATGATTAATGTTGTCAAACAGTTGTGGTTATAGGTTTAGAAAAAAGATCATGTTTTGGGGTAAAATAAGCACGTTTGTTATGTAAAGTCAGGTGACGTAAATATGTCAGCACAGCGACCATACGTTAATTGTGGAATTAAAACAATGGTGGCTTTTGGTTTCACACAGGACACAAACTGGTCTCCTGGGTAAAAGTCGTGTTTTGTTTGACCCATCCACTTCCTCTCCCACCTGCCCTATGCACTATCTCACTCTTTATGCTATGCCAGTTGCTCTCAGAGTCAAGTATTATTGCAGACAGGTTTACACTGGAGGTAGTAGAAAGGTCATAAAGATGCTAAAGGGTGTCTTTTGCGTCAATATCACACATTGAGGGACATGACAAAGTGTTCGTATTTGACGACCTGGGAATGAGAATTGGCTTCACTCACTCACTTATAATTCCTTGTATTGATTACTCTAAGTGAATGAGTATGCGTCACTCATCCATATTCTTACTCACTCACTCAGCCATTCATTTGTATCATTTTTTATATTTTGCATCTTTTTGTAGGCTTAGTGTGTGTGTGTGTGTGTGTGTGTGTGTGTGTGTGTGTGTGTGTGTGTGTGGTAGGCTAGACACCCGGCCTTGCCTTATTTTTCCTCAGTCAGAGTCCCTGCTGAACTGAGGGAGGCACAATTTGCTGCTGACCTGTCACTGTACACAGATAATGGATGCCCAACTGCATGTGAGCCTGTGTCTGTGTCTGTGTGAGAGTGTGAGTGTGTGCGTGTGTGTGTGCAGGCTGTCATCCATGTCTCTCAGCAATAAAGAGGAAAAAAAAAAGAAAAGAAAAAATGGAGGGCAGAGGGGGTTGATAGATATGCCGGCCACCTGCTTCTCACTCACATTCTGACACAAAGAGCATCGGCTGCTCTGCTGCATTAATCATCATGAACTTCCTTTGACCTCAATACACAGCGATAACAGCTAAAAGTTAGGGAAACAGTTAGAAAACACAGAGCAACAGACAGGCAGACTGACTGAGACAGTCAAGATGTTGCCATAGGGACCCCGACGAAGGGAGGGTTTGGTTACTGCTTAGAAAGTAACTGTAGAAGTGTTTATTACGTACATATATATATATATATATATATATATATATATATATATATATACATACATACATATATATACACACACTGCAAATCCTCATGATTTAAAGCTATGAACATGTTTTTTAACAATCCCTAACATCCATTGTTTAACACTGAGTTCACTTACTCAAAACTATTCAATCAGTGGTCAGTGTGGACTAAACTGTGGATCACTTCCCATTGTTTCACACAAAATGTATTCAGTGACTGTGTCTTTCAAAATTCATTTATTCAACTGTTTTCTCTCTGAAACTCACTCACCACCAAACTTCCTTTCTGAAACCCTAATGATAACTACAGGGACAACCCACCTCATACACTGAATCTACATCTAAAAAGAAATGAGAAAAGCATAATCTTCTTATCAGGACCTTCAGCACTGAGTGTCTATTTTGATTTCATGATGACTTCTATCAAAGACTTGTGCCAGGTGAGAAAAAAGGGGCATTTTCAAACTGTAGGGGAGGATGTGGCTGTTCTCGAGCAGACTAGTCTACAGTCCATCCCAGCTTTGTGTCCCTTTTCCTTCCACCTTACTCTCCATCCCTCGACCCCACAGAGGAATTGTTTTCCACATGTGGAAAGTTTATGAGCACCAGCCACATGAATGCAATGAATGTATGTCTGGACATATGTGTGGAAGATTTCCAGGGCTGGATCAGGCGTGCAAAAAGATTCTTCGCCGGGTATTTTGTAAGAGTGGACATAAGGTGTGATGTGGTTGCTAACTGGAGGCCAAATGTAGAACACAGGTTTAATTAGCATTGTTGTATTTCTATATCTGCAGTGTTTCTATACACGTATGTAACATAAATATGTAAAGTTCTGTATTGAATTACTGCAATTATGTTATTCTTCTTTTGCGCAAAATGGCCCAAAAAAGCCGACTAGAACATTTTGCAGCATTTTGATTAATTTCTGTGACATACACTGTAAGATAGCACAATCCATCCCATAAAGGTTTTTTTTTTTTTCTCTCTCCTGCAGGGGCCTGCTGATTAAAAGTATTTTTTACTTTTGATACTTAATTAGTTTTTAGTAACAATATCTATGCATCTTGAAGACTTTTGCCTGTAATAGCAATATCTAAATTGTGTTTTTGCTATTTTAACTTAAGTAAAAGATCAAACTACTTCTCTCACCTGTTAGTGTCTCGCTAAGCAGAGGGCTTGTATTTAACATCAGCTTTATCAAAGAGCAAATGTGCTGTTAAATGGCCGTGATTTTCAAATTGTTTTCTCCTGCTAGTTACCTTAACACACCTGCAAAAATGTTTGGAATATAAGACAAAAAAAAACTAAACCAACTTCAACTAAATTCAACTTATTCTAAGCTAATCTAAACTAATTCAACTAAACCAGGCTCAATCAGACACTATAGAGAAGCATGTCACTGTAACTATTTATAAGTATTATTTATAGATATTTTTTCTTGTCGTTAAGAGGCAGATTGAGCCAATAATTCCAGTTTTAACTGTATTTATATTTGGCATATGTTTTGACCTAGATGACGATAATTAATCCACCTGATTGATGAGTGATGACAACTGCTGGCATGAAACGGACAGCAAAAATGAAGTCAATCAAATTAAGTACACGGAGGTGTGTTTCAGAAATTAAATTCCATCCTCTTGTCACTTTCCCTCCTCTTGTGGTCATGGAAACATCTGTATCAATGAAATAATAAACTTGCAAGTTGTGTTTGTCAGACAGAATGTTTGGTTGTGCTGGAAAGTGGTTGATATTTCTGCTTACATGTGTAAAATGCCAATCCTCACAATTATGACACTTAAACATATTTTTTGAGAAGTTTACAATAATATGGTTATGATATCTGGACTTTAAAATGCAACATGGTGCACCTCGAATTAAAAAACAAAAAAACATGCAGGACACAAAAAGATACGCAGGACACGGCCATGACGCCAACTTCACCACAACACATGCTGATCATGGATCAGTTGTATTTGCTGGTAGCAGGTGTAAGTGAGACAAGCTGCAGCTGAAGAACAGCAAGTGTTTTCAACACAGAGACTGAAGTGCTGTGTGTGTGTGTGTGTCACGTTGCCCTGCCAGGTGCTCCTCAAGGACTTGCATCCAATTTGTGCAAAACAGGAGGAGAGGAGTTATCACGTCCGTGTGTCCGTACATGCATGTGTTTCTCTCAGCTTGCTAAAACAAGAACAGAACTCTGTGCTGCTCCCGCTCCGCAGTGCAGGCTTCAAAACTTTCACTGTCTGAACTTCGCAACTCCTCTTTGGATGCGAGGCAGGTAACATTAGCATTAGACAAAAATATCCCTTTTTCACAGAGATCAGCTTGTAAACACGATCAAGACTTGATCACGTTTTGAGTGTGATCCTGCATACAGAATAATCTAACTCAGAATTATCTAGCGAGGGGCTTAAATCGCTTTCAACCAACACCACAACTCTTTAAAACCTCTTCTGGTAGAGCTGTTATTTACCCCCTTCCATAAGCTCTCCCCTGTTTCTTATCTCCCTTCCTCATTTCCTCTCCCCCTCCTCTTCTTCTTCTCTCTTTCCTGTCTTTTTCTCCTTCACTTTCTCTACCACGGGAAGCCTATTTGTCCGCTTTACGTGAAATCACTCAATTCTTTCAGGAAGAGACTTTGGAGACCATTGGTAACCACGAGAGAGAGGGAGAGAGGGAGAAAGAAAGTATGTGTGCGTGAGAGAGAGAGTCCACCTTCCAAATAAGTTCCATTAATCATGGGCCAGAGTCTAATGTAACTAATATTTTACAATTAGAGGAGACAAGATGGAGCTGGGGGCCATCTATCTCCCTTACACCACATGATCATCGATTCATAAGAGCTCAGAAGAGAGAAAGAGGGAGGCCGCAACACACTAGCCCTGCATAAAGCACGCACACACTCACAAACACACATACACACAATTTGCCGGGGCACACGCTGACACACATACAGACGTTAACACACCCACATACGTAAGCACAGATGCTTAGCAGGAAACAGAAGGATGCATGAGAATGAGGGGGCAAGCTGTCACATTAGCATTTCTTAGTGTATGTTCTGCTTAAAATCAGGGCTGTAGCTAACGGTTATTTTTTTTTATTGATCAGTCTATTGATTTCTTTTTTGATTCATCTGTTAATTGTTTGGTTAGAAAATGTCAGAAAATAGTGAGAACTGCTGATTATACATCCTCACACTCCAACGTAGCGTCGTCAAGATGCTTGTTTTGTCCAATCAACAGTTCATAGAGAATCAATTTGGAGTGATGTAAAAACAGATAAGAATTTAAGATAATAGAATCAGATACATTTTGTCATTTTAGACTTTGAATTAATTAAATAATCAATTGATGACGATTGATTTGCTGTTTGTACAAATTGTGTTACCACTGCTTGCATTGTATACTGAATACTTTAATATTGTGACTGCATATTTACCACATCATAAAACAGTAATCAGTAGTTTAGTCCATATGACATATTTACTTATTATAGAATAAATCATTTTAAATTTAGGTTTGGACTTCAAATGGTTTGAAATGAAGTCCATCTTCTGTGCAGTGTATTCAAGTTGCATGTCTGCATGAATCCTGTGTTACAGCTCTTGGAGGCTTCGAGAGCAGTGATTCTCAAAGTGTGGTCCGTGGCACTCTGCCAAGGGGTGTGTGGAAATATTTTTTATTCATTTAAATAATCATGATATGCAAATGTTTTATCTTGAATTTACAAAAGGCTTCATTGAAGACTACTTTAATTTTTAAATCCATAATAGGTCATAGTTGCTAATGCTCAGAATAGGCATTTTATTTTGCCTACGTCGGGACGAAGAGTGAGATGTGTGTGTGTGTGTGTGTGTGTGTGTGTGTGTGTGTATACGCATGTGTGTGCATGTGTGTGTTCTAAAATGCACTTCGAATTAGCCCTTCTCTCTTGACTTGCCTTCATTATCTTGCTTAGGTACAGTGTTGCTTGCAGCTAATTAAAGAGATATGAGTTGCATTGTTTTACTGCAGTTCTGTGCCGAGATGGTGCAAATACTTTTAATAAATGTCTCATATCTTACTTATACATTCCTCTTGTGCTGTTCTGTCACACAACTAAGACTATAGAGGTGTACAAAAATAAGCTACGTGAAATTATTCCCAGGGACAGATATCGTGGTCCTTGGCTGAAAAACAATTAAGAACATCTGATCTAGAGGGAGAAGGAAGGAACATGTCAACCTAACTTAGTGTAATTTTTCAGTTACCAACATTATAATAATAAAAAGCAGGCCTTTTGTAAACCACTGCAGTGATTTTATATTACACCAGTGTTTCTTGTTTCTTTCGGAGTGTTCCTGGCTGTCTTACACTCTGGTTATATTGAAACAATGACAACCATAGAAGAAGGTAGAAGGCGAAAAGTACCCTCAGGTGGTGCCAGATCAAATAACTTAATAAAACTAAACTTAACCACCTAAGCAGAGTTTTAGTTCAGGTCGGAAAAAGAAAATGCGAGTGAAAAGAAAACTGCATCATCTAAGCCCCAAGCAAAACACAGCAGGTGGCAGGTACTAAACTAGTGTTTAACAGAAATAAAATAGATCTGCACGGTAAAAGGGTACCCCAATCTTGTTTAGTCTTCCTCCGCAAAACTGAGAGCTTACTAAGGGACAATTAAAAGGGGAAAAAAAAACAGAAAAAGAAAAGAAAAATCTTTAGACAAAGAAAATGGAGTTGTTGCATAGATCAGTCAGGGAGGAGATCTTATGTCTGAAGATGGCAGAGAGCAGATCAAAAAGAGGGAGGAAATAAATGATGACACGCTAGAAACAGAAGACACATAACGTCCTTTTTGTTATAGTGCCTTTGAGCAAGACGCTGAATCCTTACGAGTTACAGGAGTCCTTCTTTCACCCGCCTTTTGCAGAGGAAGAAGACGTTAGCAGCAGGCACCAAAAACAATGCTTCAGTTTTATTTTTTGATTACATAATTATTATATATTATATTTATTATAGTTATTAGGTCTGTAAATTGCCTTCAAGACACTTCCACAAATAAAATTACAATAGGGAAATAATAAATAATGTGTTTATTCGTGATTTTGTTGGCCAAAGAACAGTTAAATTTAAACATTAAAAGGTTGCTAAAACCTCCAAATAATTTCTGCTTTGCAATGCAGCATACAACTTCCTCAGAGGAGGAACGTACCCGCCACCAGCTCTTGCACCAAAACCTGGTCTGCTGCGCCCTCTAGTGGTCAAGCCAGAGCACTGCACTGCAAGAGCCAAGCCATTCTAATGTAAAGGAGGAGGGAAAATTAGAGGCAGCTGAACAAAATGAGCAGAAAGACGGGTTCATCTGTGGGTCACCATCTGCCCGGTGACCAACCAAACGCTGGCAACGGCAAACCGCTGCAAAGCGTCATCTGAAATGCATCAATCCACACGTAGACGCACGAGCACGGAGACAATTATACAACACGCCAGCATGCATGCACAAACATGTGCTTACACACACGGCTGCACAACATGCCATGGAGGAAAATGAGAGGAAATGGATACTGAAAAGAGAGAGAGAGAGAGAGAGAGAGAGAACTGAAAGACAGGGGGAGAGACAGAGCAAATGACGAGAGAGGAAGTTAAATGAAGGGCAAAGAGCGGTGTTCATCACACTGTGAAAGAGGTCGCTTCAAATGTTGAAATTGCTCAGCTGAACAGTAACACACACACACACACACACACACACATGCACACTCGCACACACACATACACGACAGGCCGGATGGAATGAAAGATGACCTAATGTGTTCTTTAATCAGACACATGTGCGCCGTTACATGGAGACACACACCTACTCAGATGTAAAGGGCTCACACACACACACACACACACACACACACACACACACACACACACACAGAGCCATCCATGCATGCCCACATGCAAACACACACACACCTAAAATTTACAGTATGTTGTGCACACAGAACACACTCACTGGCAAAGCAAGTAATATCCTGATTGTTCCTGCTCAGTCTCACATCCAGCCATCTGAAACATCCTTGGTGGTGTGTGTGTGTGTGTGTACATGTGTGTGGATATAAACCAGTCAAACAGTTACTTTCTCCGGATGTGAGTTTTATTGGGAACAGACTTGGGAGACTCGTGGTATGAGGCCCCCCACATCTGGTGCGATGCAGCTGATCCGTTTAAAAATTAGTAAGGCATTGACCTGGGCAGCCTCCCAGCGGCACGGCAGCCTTTGGGGTCCTGACGTTAGGTTAACACAAATACGGATTCCATCAATGCGGCGCAGATCAACCGTAAAATATTTCTTCCTTTGAAAAGCACAGTCAGCTGAGCCAGCTGGGCTGTGTGGGGGGAAACTTTGTGTTGGAGTTAGCTGTTATGATAAGAGGGGACTGCTTTGCAAAATGTATTTGTACTGGCACCCACTGATGTACATTTCTGCCTGACCTTGAACGCTGTCTTTAAACCCATTTTAACTGAATCTTTAGGATAAAAAACAGTTTTGAAATGAACAGATAAAAACTTGAAATGTCTCATTTGTACAGTTATTGTTTCTTTTTTGGACAATATTGGCCTTTTCAGTGATGTAAGTCTGTGGTTCCCAACGTTTTTCCCTAAGAGACCCCTTCTCTATCACTGAGTAAACTGATGTCCCCTGACTATTTAGTTTTTCTCACAGAAATGAACAAAATGCTCAAATATAGACCTACTGTATGTTTTCAAGAAAGTTTTCTTACTTAAAATCAAGAAGGCCTTGCAACCTATGATAGGGGTCAGGACCCGGTGATGTGGGTAATATTGCTGCCCTGGTTAACCCTAACAAAGTCTTCATTTGGACTTTGTTAAAAGGTTTAAAAATGTGAAAATTCTGGATATTCTTTGGAATTTATTGTTCTCTTATCAACATCAAAATAATGCATTTGTGCAAAGGCGCCTCTAAATGATCTAATCAATGACTGCACTCAGATTTTTAAAATTAATTTGTCACAGTATGAAAACATGTCATAAAAGGGTTGTATTTGACTGATCTTCAAGTGCCGCAGCTGAGCACACATCCAAGGCACAGCAACAGATGGATACTAATCTGTGCCAGAGTTTGTTAAAAGTATGCAGTGGATATGCAATATACATATATACAGTGGGAAAATAACTAAAAACAAAAACAGATTACTATCTTTAGCAATAACAGAATATTGGATTCAGATTTCTCAGTACGTTTCACAATAACTTCTGTCACACTGATCTTTTTAACTCTCTAAATCTTAATACATTTTTAATTTTTTAATCATGCTTTAATAATTCAATTACATTTAATTCTATTTCAGGCTGCAGAACATGTACCAACCAGTGTCCCTGTGGGAGGGCCCTGACACACCAAGCCGACAGTCAGCTGTTGGTCAATGTTGGGCTGTCGGTGAGGGTCTCTCACCCTAGTTTTTATGGTGTGTCCTGCACTGTTTGTTGTTTTGTTTTTTTTTGCCAATTCAGCATACTGAATTAGCGTTGGACCCGTCAGTGAGAAATATCACTGACTGGCAGTTCAGTTCAGCGCACAAGAAGAGAAAGAAAAGTGAGGAAAGCAAACAGACAACTAAAGTCAAGAGGGTGTGAGGTCAAAACAAACTTGTTATATTAGGTATGACTGAGCTCTTTCACAGAAATGGCCAGTCATTGTTTGTGTTGTTGTTTGGTAGCACATGAACAATATCATTTCTTCTTTCAACATGGGGGCTGTATTGTCAATGTGCTAACTGGCTCACTAGCATCTTCAATTCATCCTGTCAGGTTTCCGGCCTCCCTTTTTTAATGATGAATACACACGAATGCTGCCTGCTGCTATACAGTTTCTTTCTCTCAGGCGCAGGTCACAGGTTGCAGGACACACATGCTGGGTAAACATTGGCTGTAGTATTGCTTTGTCTTAAAACAGAACTTTTTGGCTGAGACACTCCATTAGCTCTTTGATGTCAGTTTGGTGTGTGTGGGCCTTAGGGTGGGTGAGCCCTGCCAGCATCTTACTGTGGCAGTTCCTAAGTAATATTTACATGCACACGACTTGACTTTGCATGCTGAATATGTTACTTTTGTTACTTTTAGTACCTTTTGTTGATAAGTAAGATTTGAAATGCAGTTTTGTGGCTTGGTTTAGGATTTTAGTTCTTCTCTCACTGCTGAATATTATCTGTTGTCTTGTTCATTTGCAACAACTTACTGTAAATCTCCTAGCAACAGCTAGAATGCCATTGGATGAGGTATCTGATTTTTCATTCTATGATAGTAAAGCATCTAATCATGTTATTTAAAACTGTTTTTTGGTGTGGACAGAATATTTGTAGCTCTCAGCTTAGAAAATATGATTTAAAAGAGTGGTGTATAAAGGGAGACTGTTCAAAAATGAGTGTGGTGGACCAGAAGACACAAAGATAGAGAAGTTAGGTGCATGCATTCAATGTCAAAAAGAACTTAACCTCGAGACAAAAAAGCTGAATGGGGAGCAGAGACAGAGATAAGGCAAGAGACAAAGATGTATGATATGTGCTACACATCTCTAATCCTAAAGTGATTTGCAGTCATTTAAATGTCTGAATCTCCCTTTACATTTTGCCACGTGGGATGCTCCGAGCGCGCTCACGTGCCTCCCATCATCCCCACATTGTTTCACTACAGCTACTTTATGGACACCTTTGGGAGACGAAGAGGTGTAGACAGTAATTTAGTTGTGTGTATTCGACATCATGATCACAGTCCGTGAAGCTTCGCCGTCAAATTGACTGAGAGATAATAACTTGTGTTGGAAGTGATGGACTACTCTCCAAACAGTTTACCCACATCTGATCACACAGTGACACTCCGACACGGCAGCTCGCCTTCCCGACTCTCGCTCTGTTAGAAATGAAGAAATTAAAAACATGAAACAGGCCGTTGCTCTGTGAGAATCCTTTTTTTTTTTTTTTTTTTTTTTAGTTTGAATACATTTTATTTTTACTATAAGTACAGTTCAGTAGTTACAAAACAAAGCATCTGCCATGAGGGTACAGTGAAACATAAAGAGTGTTCAGCTCACAAGACAGGTTTTGTACATAATATGTGGAGTGGAATGCTCATTATAGCTGGTTCAGAGAAGGAGAGAGCCCAAGTGAGACTCTCGCCATTAATCTCTCATCTTTACACCCCTGGAAAACAGAGATGGGGTCAGAGGTCAAAGCCACTGGTCAGTGCCTCCAGCAGGATACGTCTGATTGGTTTACTCAGACCCCATTCCCGGAATTCCTCCCTTCAAACACCCTGTTATATTTCCCTACAACCAATACTTCTCACATTTCATATGTCTCACTCTTATTATTTTAGTTTTTAATCCCCTCTTTTCCTGGCATATTGGAATTGAAAGAATGGTTAATTGTAATCTACATAAATCAAATTGAAATGGAAAAACAAAAAAATCTGAGGCTGTACTGCAGCAAAATCTCCTCAAGTTGGAATTTGAGCCACTGAAAATCACGCAGGCTAAAGCAGTAACGGGCCTACGCTGCAGGTCAAAAGGGAATTTGCATACAAAAGAAAATCGGGGTAACAATTTGTCAAAGCCACATACAGTATAGAGGTTGCTCAAACTAAAATAAGTATTATATTTGGACTGTACATACCGCATTAGAATTTTTCTCTGGGTTCACAAAAAATGACGTAGAAACATTTCACAATGCCAAGGGACACACAAACACACACCTTCAGTTTAGTTAGTTAGCTAGTTTTGTACTGTATAGGTTGGATTTATAATACTATCACAGTGCAAAATACTTCTGAGAACCAAAACAAATGAAAAGAAATAAGAAAGGATTAAGTCCCTCTATGCATAATGGATTCTGTATATATGGGGGCAAATATGTTTGCAGCACAGGAGACGATTGTCATCTTTTTCCTCTTTTTTTTTTTTTTTTTTCTCGATCAGTAAATGGAGAAGGCATTAATGTACAGTACATATAAAAATTAAAAATAAAATCAACCCTACGTCCTACGGTCTAGCACAGCTACATAGCTTTGTAGAAGCAATAACAGATGACTTGTATCTAAGGCTATACACAATATGTCTTTTTTTTCCAGTTTTTTTTTGTTCTTTTTTTCTCATCTTAAAGTAAATACATCAAACCATTTTCAGTAGTCAGTAACACTGTGCAACAATGATTGGTGGCAGTATTTTAGAAACATCTGCAAGTCCTTGAGGTTGACATGAGAGATGAAGAGAAAGGGGCGGAGGGCGATAAAGAAAGAAACTGTTCCCCCTTTTTTCGAGATCTTTTTTTTTTTTTTTTAATTCTTCTCAGTCAAACTCTTAGAAGAAATGCCTACCTTTTGAAGATGTGGCCGTGTAAACTACTTTGCTTTTCCTCATCACAAATGCTTTAAAACTTTTGTTTTGTTTTTTTCTTTTTAACTACTGTATATCTCTCTATGTACATTAAGCGTCTATGGGCGCCGTGTTGAATGATACAGAACAGGAAAAAAAGACAAAGGGAGCCATATAGCAGGGTGAAGGCCTGTACTGGCCCGGTTATGGAGGGGTGGGGGGGATATAGTATTATAAGTACATTTAGGGCAGTTTGAATATTCTGTCTTCTTCACAATCATCATTAACACCACCATCATCAACAGTCAACTGTGGGTATGTTTTTCTACCAGCATATTATTCCTGGACACAGACTTGCATTGCAGATTGTCAAATGGTGCCCTGTCCTTTGTTAACCATAATCAGTGTGATGCATGGTCATGGGACATAAATAGTGACTCTATGACAGCTGATAGCAGAGCCAGAAGCGGCTAGTCTGACAGGAAATGTGCTTGGTCTCTGTCAACAGTCCGGTTAAGTTTCTATTCTACAGTAGAATACATTCCAGGTACAATATAATTGTGGTCCGTGGACTCGTGAAATAACTTCATTTAACAGGAGAGAAAAAGTCTTTGAAAGCATTTGATTAAGCACTACACTTCAGTCCTAATTAAAAAAGAAAAGAAAAAAAAAAGACACACCTATCTAGCTCAAGGAATGTATCAGATTGCGGTGCCAGTTACAGGAAGTGCTAATCAGACAGGTAGTTTCATCAAATGAAAAGAAAAAAAAAAACATTGTATAAGAGAAAAGACAACAAAGACAAGGGGCATTCAGACCACAGGAGACAAAACAGGAAAGTTGCCGTCACTTTGTTTAGTGTCCAAGCATCTCGCAAATCCGTCCCCCAAAAGGAAACTGTCCCAAACTTTCCTTCATATAGTTCACGCCTTCTCTTGACTCTGACGGTAGTATGTGTTTTTTTTTTTTCATCTTAAATAAAGTCTTTGTTATAGTGTACTCCTTCATTTATCCTCCATCCTCCTCCTCATCATCATCGCCTTCATCCTCATCCTCATCATCCTGCCTTGCTCCGGTGTGGGCCGTTAGTCTTTGTTTACAGCGTGGGCGTCCAGCCCCTCTGGGTCACCTAGGTTATGGTTGTTAGGGTGGTTAAGGTCGTTGTTAAGATGGTTGGGGTCGTGGGTCAGCGCGGGGTCATGGGTCATTGGCTGGTCCTCCTCTCCTACCCAGAGATGCACTACGGCCAATGAGAGAACAAGAGGCAGATTAGCACCACGGACCCAACACACCGACCCCAAACATACACACACTTACACACACCCTCAGCATTGCATCATACTGTCAGTGGGGCTAAATGGATGGATGAGATATTTGAGACTGTCAGCTTTGCACAATGAGCCATAGACACTCAAACTTTGAAGACTTTAAAGGGTCAGTTCAACCAAATTACAGAAACACAAATGTTCTTTTCTCACTTACCTGCAGTTATAGCTAGTCTGAAAGATATTTTTGCTTTAACTGGTCCAGACTCTGAGTTTTCACTCTAATACAAAGGAGGTGAATACAACTGTTGCCACTGTCCCTGCTCTGTGGCGGAATGTAACTAAGTACATTTACTCAAGTACTGTACTTAAGTGCAACTTTAAGGGTACTTGTGCTTTACTTGAGTATTTCCTTTGTATACTACTTTAAACTTGTAATCCACCATATTTTAAAGACAAATACTGTACACTTTACTTTGACTTGTTACTTTGTAGATTCAGATTAATATAACTGCATTAAACCAATAAACGACGATGCATTACTGTAGATCACTACCCAGCAGTATATAAAGTCATTAAAATGAGCTTCACCTTCAATAGCTGCAACTTTTACAGTGATGAACACATTAATGTCTCACTAATTATAATTCAGTAATTCAATATATATGAATCTGAAATAGTCCATTTTGCATAATGAGCACTTTTTCTTTCAGACCTTTAAGTATATTTGATGTTAATACTTTGCACTTTTACTTGGGTACAATTTAGAATACAGGACTTTTACTTATAACTGAGTATTTTAACAATGTAGTATTGATACGTTTACTTAAGAGAAGGATTTGAATACTTCTTCCACGGCCGTCCTAATGCACTGAATAATCCACAGATCTCACTGTCAACAGTTTTCTGATGAACTATTTCTTTGGTATAGTCCCAGCTGAAACTATCCAGAGATGACATTATCCTCAATAACAGAAACAGTGTTTTGGGAAAACCATGTTGCTGTTACAGTTTTTAAAGATAACTGTCCTACAAACAAAATCTATTTCACCTCCACTGTAATAGTGTGATGGCTGAACTGTGAAAGACCAACACCTCAAATCCTGGACTACTGAAACCAAAAGTATCTGCATGGTTAGACAGATAGATACTGCTAAAGATAACTAAGACATTTCGGTGAAATCACCTTTTAAATGCCTCTTCTACACACATAGAGATAACTAGGATTAGGATGACCAACAGAAAAACCTTCAGCTCACAGTCCCAATTTTAGTTATAATTTAACTAACAGTTATCAAGTTTTCTCAAATTGTATGTTTATCTAACTTAATATGCATTGATTTGCGCACATTTCTGGAACAGAAATCTGTACATTTGATAAAGTCAGGCTTATTTTGCTGACATATTAGAGTCAAAGGTTTTTCAGAGGGTATCTTTTGATATCTCTTTTTTTCACCACATGAATTCAAAATCAGTTTTCGCCATGTTTTTAGGAATAAAACGTTACATAAATAAGGCTATGAATAATATATGAATAAACCCCTCTGTAAAAACCTTCAGATTATAGACAGGAATAAAACTGCAAAGTTTTGTGTGTAAGTGCCAATGAAGTGGAGTTTTTTGGCTCAGAGTATGACAGAAAATTCACTTTGACAAAATGGCTTTTAATGATATGTATTGTTAATTCCCATACATTTTTAAAGACAAAAATAAGACACTATGGTAAAGTAGTAGTTCGTACATCCGAATTTGTATTCTTTTGAGGTTTTCTTTCCAGTAGTCTGAAAGAAGATGTTTGCAAAATAGGCCAAAATCTCAAAATTGTTTTCACCGGTTTCCATCTTGGCTTAAGGGGTAAATTCTTGTATACTCAAGTGAGATATTTTGCATCGAAACAAGATGGACAAAATAACAAGAACATCTCACAGTGAAATACATTCAGATATAATAATTCCACAGATTCCCTCCATGTCCGTATACTTGAAAATATCAGTGAAACTTTCTTTTCGCAGCATTATTGTTTCAGTTTGTGATGCATTCTGAGGTGTCCCTGTTATTCTATTACCACCACAACCACAGCAAGTAACTATTAGCAAGGCAAGAGGCTGCTCTTTACATGAGCAAGGTCAGCAGAGCTTTCATTAGATCGCTACATCTACTGTACAACTCTGCCTTTTATTTCTCCCTAATTTTATTTTTGCATCTTCTGTACACAGGAGCTTACACCGTGAGACTGCGATAGGGTGCTCAGTGAAATAATCATTTCTAAAATGATATGAGACGCTAACACATTATGGTTATGACAACTGGAGTAGTTTCATACTTGTTACAATCAAGTTGGTTGGCTCAATAAGTGTGACAGGAAGTGTGACAGTGGGTGAGAAGTGAAGTGAGTAATTCTAATAAAAAAGTTTTAAGACTCGGTGAGACAGTAAGAAATGCATAACTGTAATTAGGTCCCACAGCAGCGGCCACTAAATAATACAACTTGTCCCCAGCCCTCCCCCCTCCCTTCTCTACACTTTCATTCCCTCAGCAACTTCTTAGAAAATTATTTTGCAATAAAACACCGCCGAACACATTTGCATGTCATGTTCTTTTAAAGTGGCGTTATGAATCTGACAAAACCAAATTAAAACACAGGTTTATTTGAGCTGTGCTTTCGCGAGGACGGAAATGGATATCAAAATGAAAGGAAGTGCCGCCGTAACAGAGGGAAAATAAAGAGCTAATAACATGATAAAACATCTCTTAGATTCAGCGCCGGGTAATAACTCTCGGGCTGTCTGTGCGTGGAGTGAACAACCCCAACATCACTCCAACCAACATTTACTTTACTGTACGTCTCATATGGGTTTCTGCTTTTAATGCTCCACGTCCGTCGCCTCAGATGGTTCCAGTGATACTAAAGGATAATTACAGATCGCTTCTTTTATTTTAATGATACTGGTGGAAGTGTTGATTGAAAAACTGGAAGATAAAATCTGATTCCTAATGCACACTCATAGTATCCTAGATCAGACGAGGCACCATTAGCATGACTGGCTGTGGGAGTGCAGCTATGTATCTTGAAGGTTTGGCTTCTTAGTTTCTTAAACTGGTGTTTTCTCATCAAATTTCAAGCACATCTCAGATTATAAGTCATTTCTTGTAAAGGATATGATTTCATAACCAACTTTCACCACAAGGTGGCAAGCTAAGACAGTAAATAAGACACTGAAGCTTACATATAGATAGCTGAGCATACCTCTACATACATTTAAAGCAGTATTTTTTTTATTTTTTATTATTCATGGAGATGCACTTTCAAAAATGCTGTAATATAAAGTCATAACTAAATCAGAACTAATTTGCTTAAACACTCTTCCTAAAAAAAAACCCACCATTAAACAACACTCATTTATTCAAATCTTTAAGATTTCATTTTATTTTATGTATGATATATGCTGTAACTTAAATAAACCAAAAATAAGTTTCCTTGTTTTGAAGCTTCAAAAAGTGTCTAGTCTCTCCCCAAGGGCACTTCCTGCCTTTGACTTCCCTGTAAAGAAACTTCCTGTAACGAGCTCCAGATTAGGCCCCATATTTGATTTTCACTGTTCATTAACTAAGCCACCTGGAATGTTATTATTTAAGCACGGTGCTCCTTCTCCCCAAACAACTGCCACTGCGAAGGGGGAGAGATTTCCTGGCCAACTTTATAGATTTAGCATAACTTCCCCTCACAGTTTTTAATTTCCCATTCGGGCAGGCGGCAGATGCACCTCACAGACACAGAAAACCTGCCTGGCATTCATTTATCACATGAATGCAATGCTGTGTGTTTCCTGCAAACATTGTGCCCTTCTAAGGGCTTGCTGCAGTGTGCATACATGATGATATGATACTGATAAAAATGTATCTCAATAAAACATTTTCAGCTACTCTTTCTGTCTGTACTTTCTCACATTAAAGCTAAAGAACGGCAGTAAATCTACATTACATGGCCGTAACGCTGCAACACAATGTGAAAGTGCAAGTACGCCCTCTTGTGGCATGTTGCAATATAGCAGGTGGAGACGGGTGGTTATTGGAGAGGATAGGACCTGGGAAAGGAAAACATATGGTGTGAGGACACACAGCTCCAGGATCCATCCACTGTTAATACATGTGTCATGCTTAACAGAATGGATAAATGGGTAGGAGGATGGAACAATGGCGTAGCACTGCACTCTGAGCATGTGTCGGAGACCGCCTCGGGATACGGTGGACTGTGTGTGTATGTGTGTGTGTGTGTGTGTGAATAAGTGTGAGCGTGTGGTCTCAGAGGCATCACCTGACATTAATAGCAGTCTGTGAAAACATCACACAACAGGCACTCACCAAGTAGAAGCTGGCATTTTGCAGTGCAACACCCTATGATTCATGAGACTGGTAGTGTGGCACGCTTGTGCAGCATTTCTTGATATTATAGCTAATGACTAAGAAATGCTGGGACCTTTGTTTTAGTAGCTTTCTACTTTTTCCTGTCTATTTTCTATGGTCATTAGGGTTTAATGAACATATTTCTGAAGGTTGATAAGTATTGTAACCTCCCCACAGCTGATATTTTGTGTTTAATTTCATTTCAAGCTTTTGAAAAGGCACCGTAAAATGCTGAGACTCTCCACTCTCCTGCAATTCAGATTATTTTTGGCTTTATTCAGCCAGATTGTGAGAAATCTGTGTCTGAGATTTCTGTCTCCACTCCAATACAATGGGGTGAATGGAATTGTGTTTGTGGTGCTCACAGCATTGTAAAAACAGTGTCCCTGTTACTCTGGATAATCCAGTTATTATCACAGGGACGTGTTTAGTCGAGAGCAGTCCCAGAAAGTAGTTCTGTGAAAGCAAGTTCTGTGGATTATCCAGAGTATTGTTTCTGAGAAGAAACTTTTATGCTATTCTTCAGCACTGTAAGCACCACAACCTAAATATTACTCACCTCCATTGTATTGGGGTGGAGGCAGAAATTTCAAAGACAGATATCTGTGGCTCTGGCTAAATAAAACAATCTGCACTGCGAGAGGTAAATGAAAAAGAAGACAAATTGGGTGAATTCATCAATTATTGAAGTTGAGAGATTCAGCATCTTATGATGACAGTAAATGACAAAATTATCTGTTTCAGTGGTCTCTCCTTGGGGTCAGGACCCCCACAAAGGGCCACATGATACATCTGAGGGTCACAAGATAGTTAACTCATTAATTTTTATGCTTTGTCTGATCTTTTCTTTTTTTTCTCTTGTACGTGGCTGGCTTTAAAAATCATTCAAATCAAACAAAGTGGAAAAAAAATACATCACACCCATTGGACATATGCAACTGGTGACAAGTGGGTCAGGAGTAGACATTATTTCATTTAGAACAAAAAGGTTGGGGATCCCTACCAGAGGTTAAGGAGAAGATAACAGCTTTACAAGGCAGGGAGAGGCAGTTTGCAGGAAACTCACATTCCCACCTCCATTAAATTAGGCTAAAGGTCAGATATTTATTAAAAGTTATGTTCTATCACACAGTATATCAGTCTAGAAAGAAACACAAGCAGGAAAAGCAGTGTGGTTGCAGTGCATCATCTGTCATCATCTCTTTCCATATGGACTTTAACAGTGTGTAAAGTCAAGCTCTGTGAACCCTCTCTGTGCCACTGAAGGTGGCTGTGGCTCCTTTGTTCCCTCTCCCAGGCATCCGGGCCCTACACTAGCAGAAAGTGTTGTTCTTGGCACAGCCCCGTCTCATTGTACAGCCCAGTATTTATAAATATGTAAATATGAGCGGCACCAGGCATAACACGGCCCGCTTGTATACACCGAGGAGGAGCGGCGAGGAAGTGAGCGCACCCTCCGCTCCCTCCCCACCTCCCTCCAAAATTGTATTTTTAGATGGTTTTAATGAATACAGGATGTTTATAGTTACCATTCCCTGTGATTTGCACAAAAGACTAGAAAAATCCACATCCACCCTGCCACCCCTCCTCTGCACCCTTCCCACCCTCCTCCCCCTCCCTCCCCCAATCCCTCAAAGCACTACTAAAGAAGAAGAAGGGGTGAGGGAAGAAAAAAAAAGCAAATTTGTGGTGAAACGCAGCAGGATTGTTGTGCTCTCAGTCTGCTTTCGACTCAGATCCCTATTAGACAAACATAGTATGGTGTTAAGGTGCAACAAAGAGTGACGAAAACTCCTGTGTGCAGGTGGAGAGTGGAGGGAGGCGGGGGGGTGGGTGGGTGGGTGGGGGGTTGGTGCGCGAGAGAGAAGAGACAAGATGTGCAGCGAAAAGGTTCCTCGCGAAGCAACTTCAAGGCGGAACGCAATTTGTGTGTTATTTCTGTTTTTTAAAGTTGCAAAAATAATACAAAAGCCGAATCAATATGTGCGAGAAGTGGGTAAAAAAGGTTACCTGTTTTCTGTTGTCTGTGATAATGTGTTTTTTTGTGTGTGATGACTCCATGTCAACTTGTTTTCTTTTTATAAACTCAGTTTTGTTTTGCCGCAAACTCTCGGGTCTAGTACGAGGTGATGCGTATGACAGGATGGAAGGATTCAGAGGAGGGAAAAAAAGAGGAAAGCGAGTAAAATGTAAAAAAGAATGATTGCAGTTGGGGGAAACACAATGAAGTGAATGTTAGTGGCCTCTTTCTATCTTTCGCTCTCTGTCTCCAAAACTATTTCTGAGGCTAAAAGATTGCCGGCTTGATAATACCTCCGCTGAGCAATTTAAGCCCAAACACTCTGATGCTACAATCTGTCTTCTCTGCCTGATAGCGCTTTTCTCCCCTCTCCTCTCCAAATTACTTTCTTTCATATCTAATTATATTTGCTAATGATCTTATAAGAGAATAATGGAATGTGCTTGATCTATTACCTTTTTTTCAATACATAAATACAATGCGGGGGGAAATGACTATTGGAGACAGGAGGAAATGTTTTTTTTTAATGTTTTTGATGAGAGGGAAAATGAAGCTGGGAGCTGCAGGGTCATTAATGGGCGATGAACACAGAGGTCATCTCTCACATTCTCTTTGACATTTTCTCTCATCTGACGTGCCGAAACAATCACAACCTCATCCGCACTCTCCATTCTGCCCCCTTCGCTTCGCCGTTTCTCGCTAATCTTCCTGATACCCACCTCGAGTCTCTTTGATCTTTTAATGGAAACATCGAACTTTGTTAGGTGCCGATTCAGCGCCACCTGTTTATGTTCTGCTTTTGCATTTAGCCTAAAACTTTCAAAGTTGAATCTCAAAAGGTGGCTATGATGAAATAAATATCACAGAGTATTGATTCAAAAGATCATCAAAAAGTCAAGATAGGAATATTCAGGAAAGATCTTTTCTCAAATAAATGGCTTGGTGGCCTATGTTTAAAAGGGCACTGGTTGTGGGGTACATTTCTCTGCCTGTAAAATATGTTGTGTAATGTCTGCAAAACTGATTATGTCATGACAGAGCAGGAGAATCCAAAATATCTTAGTTTATTAGTTGTGTTGCACCGTCTACTTTTATTTAACTTTGCCTGTCTGAGTATAAACTGCTCTACAAAACAGGAACTAAGACAGTTATGAGACAGGAGTACAAATACATCTTTTGAATAAATTATATCAACTTACTGCCCAATTAGTGACAAACGTAAAGGCCTAAACTGTGTCTTAAAGAGCTCCCCCACCCTTTTTAATAACACGTCATTCCAAAAATGCATGTATTCAGAATAAAATGGAGGGAATACTTTGTCACTCCACTTGCCTCCTTAACTGGGTGTTATCAAAAATAAACTAATAAGCTGCATCATAGGATGTATAGGATCCAATATTTCCATACTAAACACTGATGCGCCTTTTCCACTAACATGGAATGAGTTCCGTCCCGGTTCTCCAACACAGCCTCACTAAATGCGTCGAAAACCACTTGGTCAATGACTTCCATGTTAGACACCAACAAAAAAAGCCATCCTTTCACGTCGGCATAATATTCGGCCAGATGCCAGTATTGTCCAATGGCGCCCAGCGGCATCAGGCATCAAGTTAAGGCGGCAATAGTCCAACTAGGGTGGACAAAGGGTGGTGAAGAGGTCCAACAACCACCAACTTTCACCCGGGAGGCCGGTGTTCACTTCCCGTGTAAGTGTAAAGCCAAACCCTGTTCTTTCTTTCATAAACACTACCAAAGTTGACATGGTGTCCCACAACATCAACAACCAATGCACACGGGGTATCTTGCACGTCATATCTCGACATGGAAAGTCCATGACCAAACACTGATATGTGATGAGGTCGAAGTGAGAATGTGTTAGTTTCCCACACCTAATTTTGAACCATTCGGAGCGTCTTAACCAAAATTTGTCAGAACCTGAAAAATTGCTTCTCTACCTGAACCTTGACCTGAAGTGCAAACCATGATGACATCAGTGGGTGTTTCACATTTTACAGGCTAGAAAGGGGATTGAGTCTTGCACATAATAGACTTCTGTTTCCTCTTATTATTAGTTGGTCCATGCTTGTTTATTGGACAAACAAAATCTGAGAAAACAGAACAAAAACTTGCAGGTAATCAATGCAATCCACCATCTTGCTTCTACTGTTTACTTCCAGTGTGCATTGTGCAACACCCTCCATTCATGATGCATCCTTGATAACAGTGATTCTGCTCACAACTGGTGAAAACACAGGCTGGTTTGCTAGATAGCACCAAGGTTCCAAGAATCCTGGACATAACAGGTCCAAGAATCAGAGCTAATTTAGTGGAAAAGGGGTATAAAAGTGCAGATTTTCGTATTTATATTGCTTAGATTCAGTACTTTGTATCACTTATATTTATCACTTTTTGTTTCATCTGTGCCTTATTTTATTCTAAAGTATGTGTTAAGTCTTTAATACAATGCACCATTTGAAGCTGACAGATTGCAATTTCATTGTGCTTGCACAATGACAATAAAGTTTTTGAGTCAGTCAGTCTCTGCTGCATTGATTCTGACCCCTACTTTTTTAATTTGTCACTTGCGATGTTATGGAAGTGCAAAACTAAATTGCTAGAGTACCCCTTCAAAATTTAACGTATGCGAATTTGCAATAGCTGCAGCCACAGACACGCATGCATCCACGCTTTCACATTTTTGACAATTGGCATAAACACAAACACACACACCTTCCCACACACTCAAACACACTTGACCTCTATGCCAAATGTCATCCATCTAGGGCAAAAACTGTGGTTAACAAAGGGTGGGGACATTTTTGTGGACCGAGCGACCAATTGACAGAGCGAGCTTTAAAGCTGCTGGTGGCAGCTAAAGATCATGGTCATCATCACTGTATTGTATCCCCTCAGTCTGCTGTGGAGGATGTCACATGTGAGCCTCTGAAAGCTGCGTCTGGAGTTCTGAGAGGGGACCAGGCAGAAACAAACCTCCTGCAGCAACACTCAAAAGGCCAGACTGCATATTGAACTTGCAAAATATCTGGCAGCGTCCACCCGTGACTTTTTCTGAGTTCAGTTTCTCTACAGATTTCCACAAAATCACACAAGAAAAATAGTAGTCCTAATTATCTTTCCCTATTCAAATGATGGCTTTCTGGTCTTCAACTTAACACTTGCAAAATCCATTGGCCTTTTAACTGAATAACTCTTCTCTCGTTCTGTTGCCAAACCCCTGTCCCGTCCTGTCCCTCCCTCGCTCCCTTCCTCTTAAGCCTCTTCTCCATCCTCCATTCTTCCCTCCTTTCTCTTCTCCCCTGTTATTTTTTTCTCTCTCTCCGCAGGCCCTAGGACAAGCCAAGCCATGACAGGCACTCTAAACCCCCTGCATTAATGGAAGGAAATGGCATTCGATCCCTGTTTGATCTCCTAATCATTTCTGCTGAAATGATAATTAGTGCCCTTCCAATCCTCCCACAGAGGAGGAGAAAGGGTTGGGTTGAGGGGGGAGTGGGTAAATACATAAATAGAAAAAAAATCCTCTTGCTTTTTAGACCCCAAATGACATCTTTGTCACCAAGCTGGGCATGTTCATAACCAACAAGTGCTTTTCCTCCAATGCAAATTTCCCATCCTTTCCACACAGAGAAGGGGATATACACACTGACGCACACACAGAGACACAGTGCCTGGCGACGGCTGTCTGTGATTCTTTTCAGCTGACATAATCCTGATTGATTCGTTCAGCAGATAAAAACTGGGTCCACTTCTGCCCTTTTACTGGGGGGGCTGGAACATAATACAGCCTTTTATTCAGCAACAATGTAACATAATGGCGTTGGAATGTGCAGGGGAAAAAAGGCCACATCTTAAATGCTTGTGACACACTGTGCTTTGAAAAAGCCTGTAGTCTAATGTAGAAGAGAGGGAGGGAAAGAGCAAAAAAAAAAAAAAAAAAAAGAGAGAGAGAAAGAAATCATTAAACTGCCAGATTACCCATGTGCCCTGGTTCTATCACACTCAAATGAAGGCTGTTATTTTGGAGAACTTGTTTTCTTTCTTTCATTGTTTTTGTCTCGTCTGAGTGTAGCTATGTGTACTCACAACTGTGTGTGTGTGTGTGCATGTGTCATTACGTAACTCCACGCTGCCTTCATGGTCTCGCAAGGAAATCAAGGATTTAAGCTCTCGAGTTTCCTAACCTTCTTTACTGTCCATCCTTTATGAAAAGGAAGCTTTAGCTCAGGGGGCAGACATAGGTGAGGTCATCTTATCGCCACAGATTGCAGCCACTTTTCACTTTTTTTCTTGTGTCCTTTTTTTGTATTGGCAGGGGAAAGGTTTGTGCTTACATCAACTAACATCCTTCCCTCATTCTCTGAGGTATGGACAAAGGCTAAAGGCCACGCCAGTGGATGTTTGTATTAGTGCCCTCAGCTGTAGTCTGAGTCTGTCTGCTGTAAAGCTCTGTACCGGAATGTTACAGTGTACTATCACAAATTGGGTTTGCCTTCTCTAAAAGGGCTTGTAGACTTTGAAAAAAAAACCTGCCTGGGCAGCATATATGGCTACAGCTACCTTTTAAATCTCACTTTACAGAGTTTCTTGAATGTGATTATCTTTTATTAAATGTGTTTCAACTTACAGCACAGCACCTCTGTGTGTTTTTGCTGCAGGTGGTATTTCTTACTTTTCTTACATCTTTATAATGCGAACTTCCTGTCTTGATGGCTGTGTTCAAAAAGAAAAAAAAAAACACTAAGCTGTTGTTATTGTACTACTATTTTTAATACTACATCCACAAATAGGATGATGTGGAAGAAAGAGAAATGGATGATTATAAGGATAAAAAAGAAGAATAGACAGTTTTTACCCAAATATGTATACCAATGTATACCAATTAATAAATATGTATAACAGCAGAATGATACACTGTGTGGTATTTAATTATGTGGTGCTCTGTCATGACCCTCTGGGGTGACATTCAGTTTCCATCTTGAGGTCCTTGGCAATGACCAGTCTTAACACACACACACACACACACACACATTAACTCTGTCCTTTATCGGGCCTTGCAAACTTGCTGGCCGTCGCTTGGTTTTGTAGTGCTACACCAATAAAGTACAAAACACAAGAGAGCAGACGGCCTTCCTGCAAGTCAATTGTATTAATTGTAGGCGCTAATCTGCAAGCCACGGCCCTCCCAGAAGCGCACGGTGTTATCCGCACCAGCACGGTGGTGGTGGTGACATATCTGGTTACTAATTCGGTGTGGCATGAAGCCAGATGGGAGATGGGAAGGAAGAAGCAGTCTGTTAATCGGCCATTGAAATGTATCCCCAAACCCATTCATTTGACTGCGAAAGAAGAAGAAGAAGAGGACAGACAAAAGGAGTGTGATGACACAGTATGGAGGATGTATGTACGGTAGATCACAGAAGGAGAAGATGAAGTAGAGACGGCAGCAAATAGGGCAATATTATATAGGGCAATATGCATATATAGGGCAACAGTTAAGTGTGTTGCCCTGCTGAAGTCTATAATACTCACTCATAAAGACAGACACAGGCAGGAAAGTAAAGAATATGAGTAGAGTGATAAAACTAAGCCTCAAATAATGAAGCCCAAATATCAGGCCTTTCATTTAATATGGATAGTGGTGGGTCCTTCTTAAATCTGAACAATCAGTGGCTTCAGTGGAAAGGTATTGTTTTAAATATTTGCATCAGTTAGACTCAGGTTAAATGGCAAAAACTTGATACTGAGATGAAAAGAAGTCAAGTCTCTACAGAATGAGTTTAACAAGACAGACAGGAGAGTAACCTGGCCTCAGCTATCATACAGTAGTTATCATTTATAATCACAGAGAACCTGTTGCTGGTTTCCAGTGTTCCCATGGTTTGGGAGTTCTCCCAAACTTGTACATGTTTCACCGGTAAATCAATGACAGCACTTTAGAATGTGATGACAGAGAGGGCTTTGAGGGCTCAGATCGGCAATAATGGAAAAACAACACCTGGGTGGACGCACCAATTTTAGCCTCGTTACCGATGCAAGGCAATGATGTGTCACACCAAAATATTGTCCGTCTCTGTCCAAGCAGCACTCAAACATTGATCCAAATTAGTCAGCACTGAGTTTGAAAGAGAGGTATAAAACAAGAGTAACCATCGTAATGTTTAACTGGCCTCCATGCTGCTTTCTACTGATTACTAGCCTTTTTTCTGGCCTGTCCATGACATTGACTGTAACACGCTGGTAAGAGGAAAAAAAAAACCTGAAAGGTATACTTGTCTGCTGCAGATGTGTACTGTCAATAGGAACAGAGTCTATTGCCTATTTTTAGCAGGTGTTCCTGCATTAAAAAACTGCATACACTCACTAATTTTGGTGGAAAAGGGGTACAGTTGGCAGAAAGGAAGAAGAGAACCGAGCTCCGTCACAACTGTAGGTCCAATGTTGTGCTTGTACTTCATCATTCATCATCATCGTATTGTATCATTTTAAGGAGGACCTGTTTAAATAATAATAATAATCTGAAAGGTATTCAAAGACTATTTCTAAATACAAAGACACAATGTACTGATTCTGATTTTGTGAGTCCATAAACTCCCATGGTCCTAAGTTTATTGTGTGTCGCCCTGCTGTGTGTAATTTCATTTATTGCAAATTTGTCTCTGTTTTCTAGTTTAGGGGTTTTATTCTACTTTATTGTATGCTCACTTTTTGATTGCTACTAAATACAGTGTTGTTTAATCACATGGCCACAGCGTTGGCAGTCAGCAGGGGCCAAATGACATTTTGTTTGTTTTTTGTTTGGTCCCAACAGCAGGTTAACTCAGAGGTTCTAAACCTTTTAATATGTTGAGCCCCTTTGGAGGCCAAAGAAATAAAAATATGTATGTAAAAATACAATCCTTTGCATAGATCAATTCAATTCTATCAAACCAACTTAATGTGCACATGAATTAATACTTGTTATACCTACCAAAACTGCCAGGGTTTTAAAAACAGGAAGACACAAGTCTTTCCCACTACGCTGCTAGTGATGATCTGTCTTAAGGATATAACAGGAATCTTGCAAACCTGAATCCACCTCACATGCATCAGGACAAAGTAATTTGGGTATTGTTCTTTCATGAATCAGTCTTTCAAGTTCACATGCTCAGGGTCACTTACTTTTACTATCTGTGTGATGCTTCACTGCTAAAAATACATACAACTTACAATATCATACAATAGAAATACTATCAACGACATCAATGTATTCATGATATTGAAATATTAATTTGTACATACATTTAAAATGCTTTCAGTTAAATGTTTATAGATTACATATTAAAGTAGTGGTTTTATATTAACAAATACACTTAAAATAAATGTAGGGGTAGTTTGAGAGAAATGTTCCCTACAGTCTGACGACCTTCAAACTGGATATTCTTCTGCTCTGTTTTTTTTTCTCTTTTTAGTAGATAAATGCAGATGCAGACTCTTTACAATAGTTTAGCATTGCTAAACCATTGCTGACCCATATTTTTGTGTTTCTCATTTCTTTTTTCCTCCTACAAACTCCCCATACACACTTTCACATCACCACTTCAGTTTTTCCATGATGTAAAAGGAGAAAAAAAAAAGGCAGAGAAAGTGAGAAATAAAAAATGTGGAGCACCTGGCTTCTTTTTAACATGGTTTCACAGGCTTTCAGTGGTCTCTGATGATTCAACAGTTGCTGCTACAAACATCTGCTGCCTGCTCTTAGCAGATCTCAATTAAGACTCACACAGCCGGGCACGCCATTGCTTATTTATGCTTAAGCTTTTTTTTTTTTTCCCTTCTCTTGTTTTTTTTTCCAACATGCCAAATGAGGGAAAGAGGCCAAAAGGTCTGAGAGACCCCACTTAAAGAGGACATTATGAGGTGGAAAGACAGAGATGTTGAGAGGAGGTTGGAGGCGCTGGCAAGAGATTTCAAAAATAAGGCATTCTTGCCAACACTGGCAGCACTTTTAAGAAAATAAGAGCAAGCAAAAAAAAAAAAAGAAAAGAGAGGCAACAACAACAAACGTCGACAAGCAGCAGCCTAAAGCCCTCCCTCATTTGTCTCTTTCCCCTGTTTTTTTTTTTTTTTTTTTTTGAAAAGGCACCCAAAAGAAAGACACGAAGAAGAAGAAGGAGTGAGTGTTGATATGATTATGTAAATGTAAACAGGATTTCCTGCCGACTGGAAGCCGTTTTTCTCTCTGACCCGTTCTCCTTGCAAATCTTCCATTTAAGACGAATTCCCCCGGGGAGGCCGCTCCGCCGTTACTTAACGGGATAATTATGATATACTAAACCTTTCCAAGATCAGCCCCCCACCCCACACCCCTCCACTTTCTCCTCGTCTTTGCCTTCTCCCCGAATCTCTCTCTCTCTCTCTCTCCATTTCTCTTTTTCTGTGCCTCTCACTCTGTCATTTCCTCTGCCTTCTGTCTGTCCTCGACAGTAACACTGATTTGTCTCTGAGCTGTCCGAATAACCACGGACTTACAGCAGGTTCAGCTGATATGGGTTTTTGAAGGCCAATACTGACACCAATGTAATTCAGTTTAAAGCTGTCAATATTGATCAACTGCTGTATGTTTTATGGGGAAAGAATTGAATCCTTGCCATTGTCAGAATTCTTCTGAAACAGTATTTAGTCCATCATCAATCATTAAAAAAGCATTTGAAATCATAAACACTAAAATCATTTTAGGCTCAACAACTCTTACACTGCATCTTATGGTATTTATGCAATGACAAGATAAATTTAAAATGAAAAAAATACATATTAACTAAGAAAAAAAGTGCAGATTAATGAATGTCGAGATGACTTTTTCTAGATCTTTTGCTGTAAAGAATTTAGCTCAGTCCTATCAAGGCTGGCTGATGAGATTTATTAAAATGTCAGTTTCACTTTTTCTTTATCTCTATTGTCAAGTGCTGAATAGCTGTACTTTCTTATTATTTTTCTTCTGCCAGACACCAGTGGTGAAATGTACCTGAGTACAATTTCGAGGTTCTTGTACTTGAGTATTTCCATTTAATGCTACTTTTGTCTTCTCCTGCCCTACATTTACCAGGCAAATATTGGACTTTTTACTTCACTACAGTTAGTTTAAAGCTTTAGTTACTAGTTATTTTGCAAACTTAGATTAATGATACAAAATATGAATAACCTATAGGTTATATTATATTATCATAGGTGAAGCCACCCAGCAGTACACAATTGAAATTAGCCAAACTTTTAGCAGTTACAACATTAAAGTGATGTATATATAAAGTCATCAATAATAATGATGTATTGCTATAATATGTATGATTCTAAAATGGGCAATTCTGCATTTAAGCACTTTTTTTTTTACTCAACTCCCTCTACTCAACTCAACTCAACTCAAACTTTATTTATAAAGCACATTTAAACAACCAAGGTTGACCAAAGTGCTGAACAGGTCAATAGAAATAAACAAGCAAATACAATTAGGTACCTAATAGTACACCACAATAATAACCATAAGATACATAAAATACAATACAATAAAATAAAATACAAGAGTTATAAAATAAGATCAAAATAAGCTAAAATGTTTGGGTGTCCAGCTCAACCTGAGTTAAAAGCCTGAGAGAAGAAGTGGGTTTTAAGAAAAGACTTAAAAACCTCTAGGGTCTGGGCAGACCTAATGTGCAGGGGCAGGCTATTCCAGAGCCTAGGGGCAGCCGCCCCAAAGGCTCTGTCGCCTCTGGTCTTCAGCCTAGTCCTAGGAGTAGCCAGTAATAGCTGACTGGCTGATCTCAAGGCTCTGGAGGGAGCATGAAAGTGCAGGAGTTCGGTTAAATAAGGGGGTGCCAGCCCATTTAGGGCTTTAAAAACAATCAATAAAATCTTAAAATCAATTCTAAAACGCACTGGAAGCCAGTGGAGCGAGGCCAAGATTGGTGTGATGTGATCGTGTTTACGCTTTCCAGTGAGGAGGCGGGCTGCTGCGTTCTGGACAAGCTGTAGACGGTGTAGCAGTGACTGGTCAATACCGACATAAAGCGAGTTACAGTAGTCCAGACGTGAGGTTATAAAAGCATGGATTACCCTCTCTAGATTCTGGGGGGAGAGATAGCCCTTTACTTTAGCTAAAAGCCTGAGTTGATAAAAGCTGGTTTGTATTACTGATCTAACTTGATCTACATTTCTCATTACACTTAACTTTCACCACAAAAGGCCTCACAGAGATTTTTTTTAAAAAAATTTCTTTTTACAGGATGTAATGACTAATAGTAAAAACAAGGTCGTCTCTCCCTGTTTGCAGACTGATTCATATTATATATTCTGAAAATAAAAATACTTTTAAGACACAGTTACACTCACAAGCACCAGATTGCCGCTCATACAGTTTTTGCAAACTTATGCCATGCAGCCAACTTTCACAGAACTTTATTTTAAATCCTCAAGGATCTCAAAGTGTCCAAAGATGCCAAACATTTCAATTGAGCATTACATATTAAACTAAATACTATTTTTGTTAGTTATGGGAGGATAAACGGGGAAATGAAATGGGTAATCTGGGTGTTTTTAAATACTGTTTTGTGGGAATTGTCATCCTGACTGAGTGTTAAGGCTGTTAGCACTTAATGTTAATATTTCAAGCATGTTCCGTTCAGCTGTGAAAGTCTTCTTTTCTAAATCCTTCATCTCACTTGGACCATAACACCATGACCTCACAATGGAAGAATTGAGCAGCAATCACATTATATTCCACATATCCCTCCGCTATCCCACTGTGTGGTGTGTCTGCATGTGTGTGTGTGTGTGTGGCTGAGTGTTATCCATAATATGCTGTGCTTACCCTTTGATCTCTCACAGCCATACAGTCACTCTGGAACAAAGAAACACACACTTTTGATATCAAGACTCGGAAATGTAAAAGAGCGAGCAGAAATCACGCTGCTCCAAACATTTCATAATGCAGACGTACAACTTAATTGCAATTCAGCGTGGTTGTTTGGTTCCTTATTTACTCCTACAACTTTGTTACAGAGCCACACGTCAAACTATTTACGCGCTGGTGTAAGCACTTACGGCTACGATTCTTTTCGCTTGACAACGGCCATAAACAGAGGAGCGAGAGATCAAAACTGTTCATCAGAGAGCGTGACAGATGACAGATATGGCAAGAGATTTTCCATGATCTTCTGCGCACATGGGGGGGACTTCAAGAGACAGAGGGGGAAAAAAAGGGATGGATGAAAATCAAAAAAAAAAATGAGAACAAGGAAATCAAAAAAAGGTTTCTTTCCATGTGAGGTAGTGCCGCACAAGAAATGGCAAAGACAGAAACTTCCCACTTTCAGTAATGTGTCCGATCAATTATTTATTGCCAAACAGTGTGTGTGGTGGGACCATGCTGCTTGTATTAGGTGAGGGCGGATCATTCTTTTTTTTTTTCAAACTGTGGACCAGACGCTGGTCACAATCATTATTTTGTGTGCTCTACTAATTGCATGCTCATAAATTACACAGATGTGACCAAAGCCCGGCTCCCCCAATCTCCGCTCTGACCTTGAGACAGTGCAGACATGACAGATGACATTAAAACTTTGTGAGGATATAGCACAGTAATCTTGTAATGGTCCTCTCTACCGTTTGGGGTCGCAACTGCTGCCCAAAGGGTTTGTTCAGATTTAAGTCAGTAGGAAATACTGTCTTGCATCTGACACCAAGTCAGCAATGTTTTAGAAAAAACATTCGTCAAATGTGGTAGCATGGTCAGTTGCCCTACGCTTCAAAGTATGACACTCCAGTGCCAGTTTTGGACATGTTCTTTTCTTTGTCAATTTCTACTCATTACATGCTACATGGCCTTTTGCAATAAACTCCCATCTTCACAGAAATTGTAGGTTTTGCTACCAAAAATACTTCAGTTTTAGGCAAAAGAATTACTTCGTAAGGTTCAGAAAAATGATGATGGTTTCTATTCAAATAATTATGTTTCTTACAGTACCAGTATGTCACCTTGTTACATATGTCAGTAGCTTTGTTAGGTGATTTAAAAAAACAAAACAAAAAAACTCTCCGTTGGTTTTACACGGGACACAAACACCAGTCTCCTTGGTGAAAGTTTTGTGTTTGTTTGACCCATCCACCACCCTTCCCTCCCTACTCGGACTTTCTCGCTCCTACTCAAGCAGCAACCTCCGGGACTGAAAAATTAAGCCAACGTAGAAGTGCCAAAAACTGCTGTTCTTTAAATGGCCACTTAAGGCTGGCTGCAGAAGCCAGTCAATCCCCACAGACCCCCATGTTAAAATGCCCAACTTTACATAAATATATAAATGTAATATATTAATATAATTTGGGTTTTTTTTCAAAAATGTTTATGTGATATGTAAAAGGTTTTATTCTTAGGTTTTGCGTATTGCTGTTGTCTAAAGGTTGAAAAAGAGTAAAAAGATTTTAAGCAGAATTTCTTTTTTATTTCACTTTACTGAAGAATAAAGTATGCCAAATGTAAGTGCACGTAATGGACGTCTCATTAAGAAATGGTGGGTAAGTTTAAAAAATTATTCTGATTTTGTTGTTGTCCTTGGTGCTTAACGGAACTAGAAAATGCAAACAAACAAATAATTTCTTTTTTTTTTTTTCCTGGATACGGTGCATGCTTAAAAAAAGAGCATTTACATTCAATCATGTACGAGCATTTCAATAATAAACTATTTTGTGAGGATGCAGGTTCTGCTTTTGATGTGTAAAGTACAATTCATAAAGGTTCTGTGTCTGTGCCTCGCTGCCTCTCCGCTCCCTTTCCCTGCCTGAACCATTGTTTTGCTGCTGAAATCCATAACATTTCTTTTGTTCCCCTACATTCTGTAAGCCTGCTCTCTTATTTTCCCAAGGCCGAGAAACTTCAGACATGAGAACCCCTGATATAAAACCAGGGAAATTTACCTGGGATTAGCAGCCATTGACAAATAACCTTGGTGATAGATGCACAGTAGATTTGGTTCAAAGCTCTCCCGGCAGCCTCAAAAGAGATTAGTTCACTTCTTATCAGGTCAGCCGCGTCGCCTGGGAAATGTGTTTAAAGTCACATTGATTTATTGAAAGATTCCCCAATAAGAAGATATCTCTCGACTTAAGGAGTGTGTGTGCGTGTGTTCCTATGTGTGTCATGTGAACGCGTGCCTCAAATAAATTACACTGCCTGTTCAAGCTCTAAAAAAAAAAAAAAAGGTCCACACAAAGACATTTTCAACAAACGAACGATGCGCTTCAAACTAAAAAAGCACTTCTAGATAACTAGTGTTGAATACTGCCACTGGAGAGAGACGTTCCCATTCTCTGTCTACCTGTCTCGCCCACTCTCTCAGTCTCTCTCTCCATTTACCCCATGCTGATAGTGCTGCTGAAAACAGTGATTGTACAGTGGTGAGACACAGAGCGACGCTGACAGGGAGGTATAATAAGGCCTCTTTGTTCCCCAGAGAGAGAAAGAGAGGTAGAGAGACATGTAGAAGGGGGTTGGGGGGGGGCAGCTTTCATTTACACCATTACCTTCTTAAGCGTCATTATCAGGCCAAGGAGAAGACGACTGTGGGAAAGCGGGTGGGGCAGCCAATGAGGGAAATGACAGATCTGACATGTCGCTCACCAGGTCCATCTGAGGGATGACATTCTCAATTCTTCCCTCTTTCTCTCTTACACACACACACTCACACACTGTCTTTTAAGTTTGTCTTGTAAACCTCATCTTGCACTTTATACCTTTTTTTGGTTTCTGGTTTTGACTTTTCTTCATGGGTCAGCCCTGAAACTGTACAAAGGTATGGAGGCACACTCACATTGTCATTCCCAAACTATGAGCTTAAATACATAGCTACAGCAGCCTCCACTCCTCTGCTTTTAGGCTGTCCCCAAGATTTTGGAACTTGGCTGCTGGGATTTGCTCCCATTCCGCCACAAGTGCATTAAGGATTGCAGGCCTCCTCTCATTCCCAACTCGTCAAATACTGCTGTCAGTGATGTTGGCGTCAGACACCAACACATTTAGGCACCTTTTGTGACGGTATCAGACACAGATGCAAAGAGGCACCCTTCTTGGCACTATGATACACCCTGCAACTAGCAACTACAGTAATATAAAAATCGAGAAAGTCTATAAAGTGAGAGCAGGAGACCTGCAGAATTTCACACAGGAGCCCACTGTTTGTTTCCTCTCAGAATTTTAAGCCAAACCATGATGCATTTTTTCTAAACCTAACCATGGCCTTGCCATTGTTACCTACACCTAAGGAAGTAAACCAAAAAACAAAGTGTTTTACCAATGTTGTAAGTTTAATTTGAAATGTATTTAACAAGTATAACCATCCCTAACATTCACAACTGATGCAGGAGGGCACATAGCACGTCATATTTAGATGTGTAGGTCCACTGACAAAGCGGTAGTATTTGGCAAGTTGGGATGAGAACGTGTTGGGACTGCCACTAATATTAGGCAATAGAGGGATCAGTGTACTTCAACAGGAGTTCTTTCTGTAACTTTGTGGCAATCTTGCAATGAAAGCTTCTTCCGCAGCAATATGCTCGAAATAAGAAAGGTCTGAACTTCTCTCTCATCAGTTTTTCTTCCATTCACTACACAACTATTTCTGTGAATTTTTGTATGTGCAACACTACAAATCACTTCCAGGAGAGATGCCGTTATCCCCACATTTAAACCACTATTGAATCCCACCCCTATTTGATGGAAGGCCTTTTCACCTCGCCTTCGACTGCGGCTGTTCACAATAACTATAAACACTTTTGCCTTCCGATGTGGTCAGACATCACATTGTACAAATAGCGTACCCTGCTTTTCTATCCACAATGTGTTGCATGGGCTTGATGTCAGGGTTTTGTGCAGTTCCTCCAAACTAAACTTGGAACACCACTTGTTAAATGATCTCACTTTGTGCATGGGGGCATTGTCATGTTGAAACAGGAAGGGAACAAACATGAACTGGTGCCACAAAGTTGGAAGCACTAAACTATCTTTGTATGTTGTAGCACTGAAGTTTACCTCCTTTGGAATTGAGGGTTATGTGCTACAAAAGACAGATAGTGGTGTCCACATACTTTTGGTAATGTATCATACTCTCCCAATCCGCCCCCCATCTGTATGTCTACTATAAATCTTTTCATTCCTTCCTCTATGCCATTTCATTTTGATGGTTTTGTCCTCCTTGCGTCTTTTCCTCTCTCCAGTTTCTCTGTCTTTCTGCCCCTCTCTCAAAAACCTCCCACCCTACATCTCTCTCCCATCTCCTCCCCCCTCCCTGCCTTCATCCACATACCTCCAACCCTCCTTTCTCTGTCTCTCTGTCAGTTTCCATGCTTCCTCCATGCCTTCGTCTATCTCTCCCGCTGTTTGCTTTTAACTCTTGAGGTCATCCGGGACCCCTGGGCAGCTATCCCAGAATGCTGAGCCGGCTAACGTCCTGCGGAGTTGCCTTCTGGACAGAGCGGACAACCGAGCCAGGACTCGATCGGTGCTCGGACTCAACCATGTATTCAGCCACTGCTACACCCAGAAAAAAGAGGGATCTTCAAAGGTTCTTTGCTTAGGGTGGTGGTTATATATTGAATTGTAATAACTACAGCAAACCTCTGATTGTTAAATGTACTTGTAGCATTGTAACATCAATAAATCATTAACACCTTCATTTGTAGACATTAGTGTAATTACCACAAACAACTAACCAAGAAGACTGGCAGCTTCTACTGGCATCTATAATGTGTTTTACATTGTGTGCCAGATTGCTTTATGGCACAAAAGGGGATTTCTTTAGAACACAAAATAGCTATAAAAGGTCGGCTTGTCCAGTGCAAAGATAAAATGTATCAACATAAGACAAAGAAGAGTGGGGAGAGGAAGAAACTTCATCCTACAGTGGTGGTAACTACATACAAAGTACCTGCTGTCATATAAATGTAGTGGAGTGAAAAGAACAATATTTCTCTCTCAGGCATAGTGAAGTGAAAGAGTGAAAGTAAATTTATTTTTTAATTTTTCATTTACTTATTTTTTATGTCTTCCAGGTTTAACCCTGGAGGGAATCATGCATTTGATTAGGTGCTAGCTCACACGCATGTGTGTGTGTGTGTGTGTGTGTGTGTATCTGTATCTGTCTGTCTGTGCTTAATCTCACATACTACTGGACCAAACAGCCAAATAATTTGAGTGCACATCTATGACTGTATGCTCAAGGACCTCATGTGGTTGCTGTGATTCACAATTATTGAAAAAAAAAAAAAAAGGACTGTTTTATATCGTCATCGACTGATGTATCCTCACCCTTCTTAACCATCAATCTTAAGTGATCAATAAAATCACGTAGCAAAAGAATAAAGCAAAAGACATTTCCGACATTTGGCTCATCTAACACAACAAGCCCTACTGTAGGTTGCAGGCCAAATTTTGTCTCAAAAACTGACATCCACACAAAAAAATGTGGTCAGATTTTAAACGAGAGCATCTGCACATGAATTCCATATCAGATATGTTGTGATCCACTAAAGTTAGGCACGATATGAGTTGTATACATCCCCGTTTTTGTCATCTTTGTCTCCATCATGACTGTCAGTGAACTTAGAGGGACAATTTGACCAGGCACAGCTGCAACACTTGCTTTGTCTATAGTCACTGCGATCAGCTCCAGTGGATGCATCACAGGCAGAACAACGCTGCATGGCGGAGAGCTGCTCTCTACTGAATGCACTTTCTAGTGACCATTATATTGGAATCTTCGCCAGTATTTAAACTGGAATATGTCGATGGTAACATGCATCAGCACCTAACAGAATAACAATGATTCCGAATAAAAAGATTTTTAGCATTTCATTCAGGATTTTATGGAAGCATAATCTGCATGACTGCAAATTTAAAAGCAGGTACAGTAAAACCGCAGCTTTTTGTCACACAAACAAATTGGTTAGTGCACCTAAGTCACAAGTTGCAAAGTTCAATATGAAGCTCCTATGTCTTTGAGGCACTGCCCCCTCCACACCTGTTCTCACAACCGAGCACTTTCACAACATAAAAAAGAAACATACGAAGTCCAGTTCCAAGTAAGTTAAACACTAAAATTACATGGTTGAAGACAATGCAGTAATGCATATATTTAAAAAACCACAACACTGTTGAGTTCCAGAGAAGTTAACACAAGAGCCTGTGTCTCTGTGTCGCCGCTCAAGTGGAAAGCTATAATTAGCGATGGAGTCGTTGCCTGAGTAGTTTAACTATGCACAAAAACATGCAACAACAACGTGGTGCCTCCATGTAGAGTGGAGGGGTAATAATAAGATGACAAGGAATCAGTAGTCAGACATCAATGTTTGAACACACACACACACACACACACACACACACACACATACACACACACCTCCTCTTTCACTGCAATGTGGCAGCAACAATGATCTCTTGTCCAAATGAAAGGCCACAAATGTATGTGCCTCTTTGTTCATGTGTGTGAGCGAGCGTGTGCATGTATTCATCTATATGTGTCCACCCCGTGCAGATAAAAAGCTGAGCCCGTGATCAATACATAACGGAGAGAGTAAAAAACAATATCGCAGCATCAGGGCCAGTGTCTATAAAATGCCTGTGTTTATTCAATAGGAAAAGGGGGGTGGAGGAGGGAAAGCAACAGAGATGGAGAGTGAGCGACCAGGTCTGCTTGACCAAAGATGGATGAAGAAATCAATCTGTACGTCTCTGCATTCAAACAAATGAGACATGAATTGAGACAGATAGGTCTTATACACATACAACCCCCCCCCCCCACACACACACACACACACACATACACACACGTACACACACGTATATCTTACATGCACCTGCAAAGACAGCATGTCAGTTTAATGCAGCTTTGGGCATGGAGTACAGCTGTTTTGAAAGTTTTGCTCAAACCACCTAAAGGGAACTTGCAGTACATAGATGCAAGATATGTGTGATGTAATTTAGAAACAGTGTAATCTGACAAGTTTTTTTTTTCAACTTCTAAAATGTAATGAATACTTACTTCTACGCTAAAAGACATCACAAATCAGTTGTCTAATAATTATAATGATTATAATTTCTAAATAGTTTTTGTTTTCAGTATGGTGTAATAAGTTTATCTTTCATGACCACCCTCTCACTTTCGTACATGTATATTAACATGTTTGTGTTCCGGCCTGACAGTGTCTTACTGACATGCTTCTCTGGCTGTGTGTGAAACCTGTCCGTGCGGCCGAGCTGCCAGTTATCACAGAGGGACAGCAATGAAGTCTGAAAGAGGACGACGAGCAAGAGGAATAGAGACGTGAAGAGAGACAGCAAGACAGAGAGATGGTTGCACAGGTCTCAGAACAAAGTGTCTGTGTGTGCGTCAAAGAGCGCCGGCCAGCATCAGTCGAGAGCCGCATCAAACAAACGGAGCTTTTGGACACAATGATATCGACAGAATGTCAAGAACAACGGCAACTGACAAGGAGTGTCTGTGTGTGTGTGTGTCTGTGTGTGTGTGTGTATGCACAGCTGGGTATGTGTGCAGCATGATTACACCGGTGCATCTTGGTGTGTTTATGTGTGTGTGTGTGTGTGTGTGTGTGTGTGTGTGTGTGTGTGTGTGCCTCGTCAAAAACAAAGGAATCCAAATACACACTTGCGCATAAGCATAAATATCACTGGCTGTCAGTCAACTTCAAACAATGCAGCTGTAATCTGTGATAACATAAATACAAGCAGCTGCGGGAAGCCTGAAAAACTGCCACAGGAAAGAGCTCTGAGTGAACCTGGACTTGTTCTGACCATTAAAGGCAACTTCACTGTGTCTGTGCCGCCACTAAAATCTGAGTGAAGTTTGAAGGGTGGGAGAAGTTGCTGGTTGAATTCCAGCTCGGCCTGCGTCTCATTCGATTTGAACCGATGAGAGCTGCTGGCCTGCGAGACTGGCCGGACGTGTAAACACCACGAGGACTCCAAATCCCAGAGGTCTGTGTTCTGCTCGGAGTCTAACAGGGTTCTGCCTCTCATCAATAATCCCAGTTGTCATACCTCCCTGTCGACAAGGAGCAGATCTACATGTACACCCCCCCTCCACCCCTCCCATCCTTCCTCTCCCACACACACACACACACTCAGTCTTTGATCTCTCCCCAGTGGATATATTCTATTTCCTATTTCCGTCATCACCTGGTTCTGATTTAGAGGTCAGGAGAGGGAGTGCTGGATCAAGCCAGGCTAAATAGCTGTCACTCACATCATCAGCACTGCTAACTATCTGCCTTTCTGCTGCTGAAATTTGTTTTAAACACTCGCTTTTTTCTTCCACAGCTCATTTTTCCACCTTTACTGAGTATGTTCTTTCCCATAAAAAATGCCAGGATTGTTCGACAAATGTTAAGCCCTCTCATAATCCTCGGGCTGCACACTTGTGGCCATAAATGCCCTTTTTCTCAATAAATGGCTTTAAGGAAACAATCATTTGGCGTGTAACAAATCATGCTGCGGGACACATTTCTCAATGCTTTTTCCCAAAGAAGGGGAGACAAATAAGGGCTCGTGAAGCGAGGACAATATCTGATTTTGACCTCTAGATGGTGCTGATCTTTTAGATGTGTGACTCTCAGATGTGTGTGGCTCTGCACATAAGCATTAGTGTGACAGACAGAGCAGTGTGTGTGCAAACAACCTGTGTGTGTTGTTGTATTGCATTTTCAGCTCCCAGCCATGTGTGCACAAGAACGGAGACATACATGTGTAAGAGTCATCCTGTGTCTGTGTTGTGTATGTGGGTGCGTTTGATTTTTTTTTTTTTTTTTCGCAAGACAATAAAAACATTAATTTGCCCTGAAATCATTTCTGACGTAAATGTAGAGCGGTGCCCATTGGAACCCAGTAATGAAGCATGCGGCATCTCGCCGGCTCCTAATTTGACTAGTTAAATGACTCCATTACGTGTCTAACAGACAGAGGCAAATCATTTCTGGTCAGTTGAGGCTCACTTACCCGCATCCTGGTGGTGGGGAAATGTCTATGTCTCTGGCTGACTGACTGACTGACTGACTGGCTGACTGGCTGGCTGGCTGAATCTGGCTCATTCTCTCTGCCACTGCCTTCTGATTGGTCTTTTCTAAAATGGAGTGATGTTTAAAATACATGTGAGGAGGCCAGCAAAAACACTCTGCTACAAATATGCGTATTTTTTTTTTATTTTTGCACGTGCTCCTGGTATGCATTTATGTGCCTGCATTAGATTTATTATAAGCACTGAGATAATCAAATCAACGAACAGAATTTATCAAAGTATGTGAGAAAAAAAAGAAAAAAATATAATATGTCGGTGTTTTCACATTTGCCCAATTTGTGTAATCATATCCTTGTCAACAGTGTTATTTGGCTCCTGACAGAGAGACAGATATAGTGAGAGAGAGGGAGAAAGAGAATGAGATGAGAGGATTAAAATATATTGAATTATTAAAAGGACTACCTGCTGTCCATCACTGTCACTTAACACATGTAAAATGTGAAGTGCTGTCCCAGCAGCCACTGGGTGGACATCTGTTACCACACACACACGGGTAAACACACACACACACACACACACACACATGTGCACAGAGTGACACCCCAAATTTCTACGTTCAAAGAAGAAAAGAATTAATTTGTTTATTGTTGCTGAAAGCGACACACATTCCCATGTACTGCATATACACACACAGTGCAGATCACCTGCCACCTTAACCCAGCTCCCCCAAGACTGCGATACTCACATTTGGACTTGTCTCTAGCTGTCAAAATGAACATGTTTTTCTTTCTTCCTTTTTTGTTTGCATCCCTGCCACTGGGCCAGGTTACTAAAACTTCCACTTCATCAACCCTTTAACATTTAACCCTGATCCTCGCCACTCTGAGTAGGGACCTGACATGACAAGCAGTAAATTATGAAAGATTCCGAAAAAAACATGCCTTTACAAAATTCTAAATTTCTTCATTTTCATCATGATGGTTTTGAGTTTTGATGCATAAATAATTCTGCATGTTCACAATAAAAGAAGCATAACAGGTGTTATGATATTCATATGGACATGCATTTTTTATATTGAACTTAAGGGGTAAATTTCATTGCCAAAATGTGCTTCCAGTAAAACATGATAAATTCATAGACTTGGAAAGGGAGCACATGATGAGCATAAACAATGGGAACAATCTAGAGAATAAAATAGAATAGAACAGAAGAGAGCAAGCAGACGTTTTGTCATTTTATAATGATCCAGTAATATGAAATACTTTCCTGTGTGTGTGTGTGTGTGTGTGTGTGTGTGCAAGTGTAAGACATATATCTCTGTTTAATCTACAGTACACCTGTGCAGATCATCCCTTATGTGCTGTATCTTACAATAGGAGACAAACAGGTAGAGCAACACACACACTCATAGACACACACACACACACTGGCAGATTAGCAGTGTCCACTCTGGTACAATCTTCCATCACACTATGTACCGTACTAAGACATAAGACGTGCACTGATTAGCTCTGGAAACATTCAACCTTATGAACCTTGGACTTGCTGCTTGGCACGTGCATGCATGTCTGGTGGTGCATGCATGTGTGTGTGTGTGCTCCACGAAGCCTGACAAGATGTCCTGCTGATTCTTCTGTTGGATGCGATGGGGCGATGAGTGACATGCCTGCATCACTGATAGCAGTCTGTCTGAATAGATTCCCTCCAAAGGGGCTGGTGTGTGTGTGTGTGTGTGTGTGTGTGTGTGTGTTTAGGAAGTTGTGGTATGCTCTATGTGTGTGTGTGTGTGGGGTCAATCAAACAAAAAACGCTTTGAAGTTAGTCATCTACACTAACATAGACTCTCCTTCCAATCACATATTCGTCTTCTACCCATTTGATTTTCTCTCTCATTCTCTCTGCCTCCTCCCCCCCAGGCACACTGTGTGTCAATAATGCTACCAGCTGCTCCACTGCTGCTGCTCTGTGAGTGTGTGTGTGTATGTGTGTGTGAGAGAGAGAGAGAGTGAGAGAGAGAGAGAGAGAGAGAGAGAGAGAGAGAGAGAGAGAGAGACAGACAGTGTGAGAGAGAGGCCTAAGTCTGGTGGACATAAAGGGCTTAATGTGATAGGTAATTATGTAGTCTGATCTCACATACAGGATTTAAGAGCTAACTATACCAGCCGTCTCCTGGAGACACATGCAGTGATGTCTATAAATAACTGTCATATGACAGTAAGATAGACAGATAGATGGCTAAATAGATTGATAGATACATGGATAGATACAGGCCTATTAGTCTATTAGTCGGAGCACTAAGTCATAGTGTAGTGACAAATAAAAAGCAAGACAAACCATAACCTTACTCACAAAAATCTCAGTAGTCAGGTGCATATAAAGTAATGACATTTCTATGCGATTATCCCATACGTACATACAAGGCTCCAAATATGAAACAGTTATCAATTAATTTGTGTGGGTTTTTTGTCTTTCAATGAATCATTTCGTTTACAAAATATTAGACAACTGTGAAAATGCCCATTATAAATTCCAAGAACCAACAAATCCCCAACAACAAATCCCCACAAAGAGAAGCTGGAACCAACAATGTCTGGGTATTTATGGTTTGAAATGACTAAATTGTTAATAATTATCAATCCTTTATCAAAATTATAAATCATGTGCTTTCAAACATCAATGTTATGCTGCTTTTTGTGCTAAGAGGTCTTACAAAGTAAAACGTTCTCACTCTATTCTTAAAAAAGTAATTTTTGACTTTATATTGAAATTTCAGGAATTTAAATATGAAAGAAAATTAAGTAGAAACAAACATAGTAGTTTGGCAGGTGGGATTAATAACATTTTGATGCTCAGTAGTTTATAAAGTTGCCTAAAATAAGATTATGTAGGTTTATTCTCCACTTTGTATTGGTGTATTAAATTCATTTTGTTATAATATAATGTCATAATGAAAGAAAGACAAAAAGAAAAAAGGACAATTTAGAGAAACAAATGGTGGTAATAATGCAAAAATAATGACATACTACCTGACACTTATTCCTTATATCTATACAGTCTATGTTCAACATGTCACTTGCCTTAGATGTGAGTTCTGCCGGAATATTAATATTGTTTAAGAACACAAATATGAAATGTGAAAGCTATTTTTGTAAGGGAGTTTTAAGATTGAGGGATAAGGATTCACTTTATGAAGCCAAGTGTAGATGCATTTTTATCTCTTTCCTCCATTATGATACCCTTCCTCACTTCCCCTGCCCTGTTTCACCCTCCTGCAGTCCTCCCACATCCTCCTCCCTCCCCTCCTCCTCCCTATGCAACGCCGGGGCACTCCTGTCGTTTGTGTGACTGTTGATCCTCGCAAAGAAGACAGATCAAATATTTCTCCTCCAGTGTATGAGGCTTTCCACTCGGGCCTCGCAGATATGATGATTGGGGCTGATGGACGGACGGGGGCCCCGGGTTTTGAAGTCTGTAACAGACAGCGATGGCTTTGATAGCCCCCGCTCCTTTCGCACTGGATCACCAAAGACACCAGGCAAAAAAGAGAGGAGAAAAGGAGGAGGGGGGGGGGGGGTTATGGAGAGGAGGGCGCAAAAGAGAGCGAGCGGGGAACAAAAGCATCTGTAGAGTGGTCAGGGCTGGCGGCGGCAGCAGCAGCAGCAGCCGTCAGAGGCTTTTTGAAGTTTACACACGGCCCTCCCCTCCAAATCTTTTCCTCTTTTCCCCCCTTCCACTCCTTCCTTCCCCGAAAGCTTTTTGCTTCCCTTGTCCTTGAATGCCTCGCTCTTGCATTTTTTCTGTCCCTCTCTCTTTCTAACCCTTTGGTGATACCCCCGGTCCACACGCTAGATGGTGCGACTCAAGCAAACGGCAGCACAGTTTGTCTATCCCGCTTCCATCCCCTGGAGATCCCCAGAGCCCATGTCATCGCAGTCATTAACCATCATCAACTTGGTTTGTGCTTCCCTTCGAGTACAAAGAGCAAGGCAAGCTTCTAACATTTGTTACTGTACTGAAAACCTCCAAATCAGCCCGAGTAATCAATCAATGCAAATACATGCAAACCAGAAACAAAAAATATTTACCTCTTTAACCCCACTGACACATCAGTGGCTTGGCCACATCACTTCTAAACATTCTAATGGAGATCCTTAAGTTTCCAAAGACACTAAATAGGATGAGTTTGATGGAATTGGGGACAGTTTACCTCCAAATCAAAAATTCATATTTTTCCGATATCAGCCATTGGAAAAACTCAACAGTAATGTCTCTTTCCAGAAATCATGACCCTGCTATTCAAGATAATCCACAGACCTTGCTGTGAGCATTTTCATGTAGGAACTATTTTCTTGCCACTGAACTACACCTGCTAACCATATCAATGCACAGAAGGAAGCGTGCATCTGCTGCTAGCTCACCTAGCACCACTGAGCTAGCTAACGTTACAGCTCAGCCAAAGAAGATGCTAGAGTAGACGCTTCCCTCTGCAAAACGAATCGGTTATGATTCCTGGAAAGAGACACTTCGAGCACGTCGAGTTGCTTCTCTCCATTGAAGGTATCTCCTTCCTGTCACCATTCTACGCCTGCGTCTTGCATTCGGCACTGTGGCTACCTTAGTTATGTAATGATACTTTCTGAGTTATTGCATTGCACTCTCCTGCAAGCATCATCACTGCTGTTTTATATTTCTGGACACTTTGCCTTCTCTTTGTCATGGAAGATTTCAGGAAGGACATGGTGCTTCCACTTTTTTTCTTGCTGCCCTGTTCCCCTCTCTCTTTTTATGGATGTATACGTCCTGCAGGTTATGGCACATTTTCTTCACTGCTTCCCGGTCAAACAACTCTCTAAAGGCTGCTGACAGACGTGCAAAAGCAAAGAAAATCAAACCTGTTCCAAAAACTTTAAGGACAGACGAAGGTTCTGGAGTCTGTGTGTACATATAATTGACAAAACATTTATTTTTTCACTTGAGATAATTTCAGACAAAAATGTATTTGGTGTGCAAAGGCCCTAATGTCTGTAACACAGCAATATATGTATAACGTTTGCACACATAACCCACCATCACAAAGGCCTGTAGAAACAAGACCGGTGAGTGTACTGAATTGAGAAACTGTGCTCCATTCTGGTCATAAATTAAACTTTTCATTTGTTGAGAGAATGTTGTGGGTTTAAGTCTGGCTTTGAAGTAACTTTAAGGGACATAAAAGGGGAACACTGCATTTTAAAACAGGGGGCACAGTGAAATGTGAGCCACTTCTGACTAACTTTGCACCCATTTTAACACAGAAAGTAAGTAAACTTTTGCATCACCATTTGTTCCCCACTCTCTGTACATTACAGTGTGTACAGTGATACTAGTTGACACCCAACAGATGGCTTTTGTCAAGCCTGGAGAGCAAGAGTTAACCCAATCCTCTGCTCGCCCTCCCTCCATCCCTCTCTTCTTTTTAAATGTCTCCCATATAAACAGATTTTGTTGCTGCTTAAAGTGGGCTCAAAATTAAAGCGTATCGTTTTACACACATATTGCATGCATATTATGGAGCCCCAGCTGGTGGCAGGCTGCTCTTAAGAGCCATATGATTAAGTTAGAGGTTGGGGTATCCGATAAGATTTGAGCTCTCTGCCTCTCTCTCTATCTCGCTGCCTATTTTACTGCAAACTTATTAAATGGAGGAAACGACATTATTTTTTTCTGAGTGTATGTGTAATTATTGTCACACACCTGTGACTCCCTGCCATCCACGACAGGGAAGAAGAGAAGGGAAGGAGGGATGATGATGAGGGGGGGAGAATGAGGAGAAATGTCGTTGGGAGCAGCGGGAGTCCTCGTTTCAGAAAAAAGGGAGGAGGATAAAGAGGAGAGGAAAAACAAGAGAGCTTGTTAATCATGCGCTTTCTGTCACTGGCTGAACACTGATATCCTAATGATTCACGCCGAGATAGTGACATCACAAGGGAGAGTGACGGAGAGACGTAGAGAGAGAGGGGGAAAGAAAACCAGAGGGAGAAGTGGCTGCAAATGAAGAAAGAGGAGATGACAGCCCAAAAATGGACAACTAGTTTTGCACAGACAAGATGACAGAAAGCATGAAATATATAAAAAAATAAGACAGAAACTGGGAAATGTCCCTCTGAATCTGTTGTTGCATTCCTCACAAACAGGCACTTGTTTAATTTGAACAGAATGGTTCTCAAGGAACGCTGTTGTGAAAGTTTTCCAGCCAAGTTTCAATCTGTAATTTTTTTTCTCTCCCTCTCTGTCTTTCTCTTTCCCGCGGCAGACCACCCCGTGGAAGGCAACATGTGATATGATCCTCAGGAGACAAAGGAAATTACCTATTAAGTGGGAGAGATGATCTTCCTTTAGCCACGCTCCAAAAAAGTGAGTCACGATGTTGTAATTGTTTACCTTTGACTCGGCCCATAAGTCTCCCCTCCCATCTCTCTCTCTCTCTGTTCACTTGTAACATAATATTTTGCGGCGCTGCTTTCAGAAGCCCAGCTCTCACTCTCCTCTTTTTTCTCTCTCTATCTGTTCTAACAGGACAGATGTCATCGCCCCAAACAGTCTGAGTCATTGTACGCCTCCACACCCCTGAGTAACCCAAGGACATCAGGGAAGGGAGGACTGTAATTTTACATTTTAGACATTTAGTTGATGCTCTTAGTCATGGCAACTTGAGGGTTCAGTGTCTTGCTCAAGGACACTCGGATGGGACCAGTAATGTAATGAAATAAATCAAAAGGAGGGTTGTGCATGTGACCTCCGGTTATTATTCATCATAAGGAAAATGCAATTGATAAAAGATAGATAGAAAAGCCCTTAAAACATGCAAACAAACATCACTATTGATTTCAATCGGGAAGATTTATCTCAGTCTAAACAGGTGGTATTCTGTGAACTCAGTACTGCCTTAAACTTCTGACCCTGTGATTGCTACAGTCATGTATTTTTTGATCTGTCAGTATCCCGTGGTATTTAATATCAGCTGCTCGACAGCAGAGGTTGTACAAAAGCTCCAGATACTCAGGAACTTGTGTTTTTGATGTTTCCAGTCAGCTGGGGGAGTTCAGCAGGACTGAAAAGGTTGTTTGTCTGTGCCAATACAGTTTCCCCCAGATCGAGCAGATCTGAAAGGGGGAAAAAAAAAAAAAAAAAAAAAAAAGGCTGGAAATAGCATCGCCGAGCGAGCGGGCTGCATGTGCTTTTTTTGGGTGTAATGTTTTAATAGAAAGCAGATGGTTACAGATGCAGGGGCCGAGCGCCGGTGATGACACATCTTTAATATTTTAGAGTGGTCTTTGCTGTAAATGTTGCAGCAGCTGTTTCCAAACGCTGTAAATTTACAGCGTTTTTTAATATTTTTTTTCTTTGGTGTGTTTGTGTGTGACTGACAGCTATTGGATTTACTGTAAATTACAGAAATGAATATGGAAAAGTGAGGAAAAGGCAGCGAAAGGGGAGGAGGCTGTGCGTGTGTGTGTGAAAGTGTGCATGCACCCCGACTGTTTGCCGCCGAATCAATTCCTCCTCATTCTGAACCCCGCTGATTATTCTCTTATTTTAGTTAGAGGCAGCTCACACACTGTTGCCCTGCGAGTATAGGAACTGATATTCAAATGTAAAGTGATACTAAAATAATGAGATGGAGGGAAAGAAAGAGCAAGAGAAAGGTTGGTGGAGGAAGAAGGGAGGCAGGGAAGATAAATATATATTTGTATTGTGTTTGCATTGCGGCCGTTGGTTTAGTTTTAATGTCAGCGGCGAGGAGAGAGGGTTTTCGCCAATGCTTGTGAGTCGAGGTGATTGTCATCAATTCCCGTCTTGGCATTTAAACCACCCTCTTCAAATATGAGTATTTGAAATGCAAATACAGCTGCGTATGCCCAGACAAATTAAAAGACACACACAGAAGAAGGGGAGAAAAAAAAACACATTTGAAGACATAATTTTTTACTAGTTTTTATCACCAGAGCTTGCACTGTCAAACACTCCCTTCTTTGTCTCTTTCAGGAAACAGCAGAAACACAGGCAGATAATGCGTCTCACAGCAAAACACAGCAGACTAACTGATTATATATTTATTTGTAGTTTTGCTCACCTGGCAGAGAAAAAGAGAAAAGACAGAGGTGCTGTTTTTATCTTGCCCTTGGCTTCACGGTTTGCACCTCGCGAGGTGTGTTCGATTATGTGCTTTTTCTCCCCCCCACAAGATGCAGTGAGAAAATATGATTCACATTTTTCCCCCTCTCTCCATCTCTCTGGCGCTACAGTTATTTAAACATCAATAGCAATGTGTCTTCTTTAGCACACACTCTTTCTCATATTGATATTTGTATATGATCATTACTTTGGGCCCTGCACGCTTTGTTATACTGCGTCAGCTTCAATAGGTGTAAGATCCAATACTGCAACCTCTGACATTCAAGCCCCCAAAAAACCAATAGACTAGTTTGGCTCATTTTATTGTGTAAGGGAATCTACTGTAAGACTGCACCAGATAGATTCTACACACCTGAGAACACAAAAAATGGTGTGAAAATGCACTGAATGAACAAAGCTTCCTGCATTTTCTTTATAAACTTTTAATACTTAATGGGAACAGGCAAACAACGCCCTCCCTGAAAAAGCACTGCATTGTGTTGAAGTTAACAGCCTGGAAGAAAGACGTGTTCTTATAAAATGTCAGGTAAGCTGACGGCACTCTTTCACAACGAGGGGAAAAAAAGCAAAGAAAAAAAGGGAACAGAAAAAAAAGTTGTGCCTGCTGCCTCACTTCTGATAAAGTTGCTGAATATTTGTTTTCTTAATTAACAAGCCAAGCTTTTATTTTTTGTCAGATGATGATGAAGAGGTGGTGGAGGAAGGATAGTGGTGGGGGTGGTGGTGGTGGTGGGATGTTTGGTGATGGACGGATGGTGTTGATCACGGGATGGATTCATTAGCAAAGGAGGAGAAAGACGGGAAAGAATCATCATTCGCTGTTGGACAAAATGATACCAACTCGTACCGGTGGTATGATTTTTTTTTACGATACATAAGAGGACGAAGCAAAGTTTAACAAGGACCAGCGAGTGAGGAGACGGAGACGGAGCGGGTGTATGTGCGTGTGAGAAGAGGAGGAGGGACACGATGAGGGGTGGCGGGGGATGACTACCTGCAGAGAGCCAGCGTCCAAATGAGAACATAATAACAACATCAGAGAGCGAGGAGAGGGATTGTCTGCGAGATGACAACGGTATTAGAGAGAAGTCAGATAATTAAGAAATGCACTTAGTGTTTTGTCAAAAGTGGCCGTCACTGGCGGAGATGGAGTTTAGCTCTGTGTGTGTGTACGTGTGTTTTTTTACCCCGTGCTCCATACCGCAGATAATGAGCCTGGAAAAAAAAAAAAAGATGAAGGGAAGAAGAAGAAGAAAAAAAAAAACAATAAACAGTGAGAAAAATCAATCAAATAATTTAAATGAAAAGTTGTGTTCTGTCCACACAAGGATGCCAAGTTGTTTTGGGCATTTCTGATGTAGCTGTCCAGTCAGGGAAAATGAGACACATCTTGGATGGGAAGCAAACAAGAGGGGTGGCAGAGGATGGGAGGGGGGGAGGGATGGATGGATAGAGGGGAGTTGGGGGGGGGGGGGGAGGGTGGGCCACAGAAATAAACCCAACTCCCATCTGATGAGCAGCTTGTACATAATACTGAATCCCCATCTCTTGCCAAGTCTGCTTCTTGATACAGAAACACGATAAGTGCAGATTTTTTGAAAAGATTCCCTTCTTGCTCATTTGTCCCACTCCCTTTGCTTTTGGCCTGGAAGCACTTCTAGCCGGTGCCACGGATAATCAGGTGGCTGTTTTTGTCACTCTGCCCCCCTCTCCCCTCCCCTTCCATGACGTGATAATGAAATTAAAGAAGTGGAGGAAGAATAAAGAAGAAAAAAATAGATGCATTCATCTCTTTTGCGCCCAACAACTACAGGACAGATGATGTGGCCATCTTGAGATCGTTTGTCATCTGTCAGGCAGCGTTGACCTTGCAATGAATGCAAGGACTGATATCGTCTTTTACGGCGAGAGGAAAAAAACAGCGATACAGAGAGATAGAGGGAGACAGAAAGAGAGAGGGCTGTTGTTTTCGGTAATAAAGACAACATTTATGCCTTCCATTCGCACTGCCAGTTAAAAGAGGCACAAACATGGAAATCCATTATGGAACGCTTCTTAAAAGTGTGACCAATCCTTGTTCAGTCAATTAGAGTCTGGAGACTGAGAATATGATGTTTGTCTGTATAGCCCCCGACACATACAGATCAGCCTGGATTTGATGATGGAAAGAGAGATTTTTTTCCACAGATAGAGTGAGGGAGAAAGAGAAAACAGAGAGAGATGGAGGGATGGAGGGGCAGCGTAGCCAAGCTCTGCTTATCTCTTTTCTTCTCCTCCGCTTTCCTGCTTTTTTTCCCCCCTTCCCCTCCCATATACAAAAGCATTAATGTGCGCAGCTATGTGCTTTGCCATTGTTCTGTGTTTAAAAGCTTAAAAAGGGACGTTGTTTGTGTAACTGGCAGAGTTGGCGGCGCGCGGCCGTGTCCAAAAGCCTGTACTTAAAGTTGCTCGGCGAAAAAATAGGCTGCATAAAAGGGAGTGATAGAAAAGCAGTTAATAAGAGTGGTTACCCCAGAATGAGCGGGGATGAGGTTTCACATTAAAAAAGATTTATCTTAAAGTGTGGTGCTAATCCCTTCAGTTTTAATCCACCCCCCTCCCCAAACTCCCCCCCTTCCACCCCGCACCCCCGGACCCTCCGCTCGCAGCACCCTTTTCATTCCTGCTGAGGCATAATAAAAAACTATAAACCATAAAGTTCTTACAATTTCTGGAAACTGGCAAATGCACGGCGCCCTGATTTTACAAGGATTCCTGGCCAGTGAATCACGGAGCTCGGAGGACTCATCTCTCTCACAACAGATTATTAAACGAAAGAGGAAGTCACGGGGTACAGCGGAGGGCAACAAGGACAAAGGGAAAAGAGAAGGGAGTAGGAGAGGAGCGCATGTTTGCGATGACCTATTTGATGATTATCGTGGTAGTGGTGATAGGTGGCAGTGAGGTGTTGTCATGCTCTCTGTCACACCCGGCTGTGTCACACAAGCTGGATGGATGCCTATGTCCACTGCAAGCTGCTTGAATGAGGAAGCATATGGGTGTATGAGAACCTCAGCCCACTTCATGAATATTTGATTCATATTTCCTGTGTGTGTGTGTGTGTGTGTGTGTGTGTGTGTGTGTGTGTGTGTGTGTGTGTGTGTGAGGGAAAAAAAGAGGGAGAGAAAGGGAGGAAGGATTTTTTTTTCTCTCTTTCACTTGTCATTGCAAAAACTCACAAGGCTTACTTTGTGGCATTCTAATCATAATTGCCAATCCTGAATACAAATCTCTCAGCGCTAAACACATCGAGTGAAATTGAAATGACAAAACGAAGCTCATATAACGGTGTAATCAAAGATACATTCAGGGGGAAAAAGATGGAGGAAAAGAAAAAAAAAAAGTTGAGCCAGTAAGAGATGAGGATCAGGGGCCAGTTATTAGCTGGGCCAGGGAACAAAGAGCCCCAGTGTTGGAGGGCAGCTTAACATTGAGCCGGTTACTGTACCTTTCAAAACTAATATGTAACCATATCTGTTTTAAAAGGACGATTCATATTACTGTGAATGCATGAGAAAAGTTGTTCCCATCCCCGCGACCCAGGAAACTCGAATCCCACTTGTAATAACCCCCTTACACACACACATTCACACACACACACACACACACTCAATTGCAGGCCTGGCCTTTTGTAGAAAGCATCCCATTTAAAAAGATGGGGACATTAAATTTTTGTAATGATGTAAAACATCTTCAGCTTTTTTGACAGGACAATGGTGCTTATTGTGCTTTATTGTTACTGTGGCGACTCCAAAGGTCAGCGTGGGTGTGGCCGGGCGGACAAGGGCGGCACTGAATGAAAATTGGGTTATATGTGATCAACTAAGTTATTAATCAGATTAAAATGGATTCCCTCTGCCTGCTGTTTAACTAGGCAGGAGGAGGGGGGGGAAAAGGGAAAGAAATAAAGACAGAGAGAGGAGGGAAAGAGAAGCAGAACAATAGGCCAGTGTTTACTCATGCAAGAGCAAAGAAAGTCATTGTTTTTGAAGCTGAAGTCATTGTCGCAGATGAGTTTCGATAAGGACCAGCTCTGTGAAACACGCCACTGCGTGTAACCAGTCTGTCTAAAAGCATGTGCCCTTGCCATGGATGCCCCCTAGCTTCATCCAGGTAACCTCTCTAATCCTGATTAAATCACTGTAATTAGAACAAGCAGTGTTCCTCCACCCCCATATTTCCCTAATAAAACAATGCAGCAGTTTAAATCCGGTCGCTGGGATTTGCAACGCAACAATGCAGTTTATATCCATCTCTGCCGAGGAATTAAGTGTATTTTCTAACTGCTAATGTTATAATGTTGCTGGCTTATTTGTCTCGATGCTCGCTATTCTCTTTCTTATTCCCCCCGCGGTTTGTGTTCTCTCTCTCTCCCTCTGTTTTTTATCTAGCGCAACTTTGTTTATTTGTGTCTTATTTATTTGTTTCTCAGCGCTTTTTGATGTTTAAATCAAACATGTTTTTAGCGAGTGGTCGGGATCATCCTTCACTACAGGAAATAATGCAAGTTATTTGTCTTTAATTGCCACAGAGCTTTTCAAACACGCCAACTTGCTGCCTATGTGTCTATACCTGTGTATATTTTTTTTGTTTTTATTAGTATCACTGCATGCCTCCATTGATGTGGAATAACAGAGGAAATAAAAGTTGACATAGTTTCTTCATTTTTATTTTTTTATTTTTACCCCCAACCCCCTGTTTCCCTCTCTCTCTGCCTTGCTCTCTGTTGTTTTTTTATATATCTGTGTTTTTCCTTGAAGTTACTGCGGCATTGTCTCATTATGTGTCGACTAGCTGTGTAAGTGTAGTTATTATGCCTGTGTGTCTTTGCCTGGCGGTACTGTTCTCTCTCTCTCTCTCTCTCTCTATCTCTCTCTCTCTGTCTCTGCTGTCTCTCTCTGTCTCTCCCTCGGAGGATGAGGAGCTTTATGAGTACAACTCCTCTGAGGCGTCCTCCTCACATCTCCGGGGCGCCTGGGGAAGGGAACGTTGCATTCTTAAGAGGAGCAACTCAAACTGAACAAAGTCTACAGGAGTCAGGGAAGAAAAGAAACAAACAGCAAACTAACGAGATGGGAAGCAGAGATCATGTCAAATATATCGGGTTGGAAGGCCAATTTATAACCCATTGTTTCATGTTTTGCAATATCGAATACAATGCGCACTAACGTGGCTATGAGTGTGCACGGGGGGGAAAAGGGTATGCAGACTTGCATATATACATAAAAGCACTTGATTTGCACGTGAACACACACACACACACACACACACATATATGGTGTATGAATGTGATCTCCAGCTCCCTGTAACCTCCCGGCTCCCACGCTGTCTTCACTCCTGTTTCCCCATCCTGCTTCTAAAATAATGAATAGAATAATTGTCATGTAACTTTGCAATCATCCAGCATTCGTCTCCATTTCCTTTTCAAGGGCAACTCGATACTGCCCTTCATTCACTGTACTGTACTTCCAGGAAACGTGATGTGGCCAATATCATTGGCGGTATTAGTGAATACGGCTGAGAGAGAGGAACACGGGAAGAATAGGAAGCCTTTTCAAAAAGGACCTTTCAGCAGGCGCAGCAGTTGATATCTGGGGAATTAGCGAGGGGAAAATATTTTTAGAGTTATCACATCTGCCGAGGAGAAAAGAGAGACAGCGAAAGTGAGCAACAGGTACCATCCTTAGGGCTTGAAAGCAGCTATTACACTTAATTGCTCTTTGAAAACTACACTATTTGCACTTTTGGGTGACAAGGTGATAATTCACCTCTGCACAAGTTAAACTGGTAATGTTGTAGCACATGTGAAATAGCACCTCGCCTTCGCCAGCTGTCAAAGCTGTCATCTCGGCATGGCGGAGGCACACAATGAGAGCCGGGGGAAGTGTATCACCAACAGTCGTCGTCTTCTTCTCAGTAAAAGACAGAGAGACAGGCCTCCAGACGGCTTAATCACTGGAGGAGCCCGTGCCCTCCAGCAACGAAGAGAGAAAGAAAGACAGAGAGCGAGAGATAAAGAAAAGGGAGGATCCTGGAGTGTGGGAAAGTGAAATGCGGGGATCTAAGAGGAGAGGAAGGAGTACAAGTGGACTTGCTTGAACGGAGAAATGTCAGTCGTTGAGTTTCAGTCAATCAGATACTGGTCAAACACTCCTTTTATGATCTAAAAGCTATTAAGCTATTTACAAGAGGCTTGTCCAGTGACACGACCAAGAGTTTCAGGGAGACGTATGAGCTCTGACACTGATCCAAAACCATGTCACTCCTTACCTGATCATTTTGCAGTAACACACAGACATAACTGTTGAAAGATAATTGTGTTTAATTACAACTTCAGACTTAGTTTTGTATTTTGTTTTACATTATTTCTATGCTGAGATCTAAGCACGTAGCATCTAAGCTTAAAAGACGTGAGACCGGACAATAAAACCACAGTTAGTTGATCACACAAGTTTTAAAGCAAGACTATGTAACGTTTTTAAGATGAATTAACACAGTCTTCCTCTCACGCATTAAAAGTTGAATTCCTTAGGAATAAAATGCAGTGTTGCACAGTTTGATGCACCCAGGATTTTAGCTACCACTTTCTGCTTCAACTCATACCCACAATATTTGCTGTAGTTGTACGCACACATTTTTCCCGTACAATGTGGGATTAGCCACATTTTGTGTGTGCTCCCTTTCAGTTTAACCTCCAAATGATGTCAATGGTCTGGTTCGATTCTCTTCTAACCTGTCTGATTGTATGCGTGCTGGTGTGTCTTCCCTAACCGTAACTTGTTGCAGCGATGTTGCAGTGTTCCCAGATCTTAGCAATTACTTTGGGGAGTCCTTAAGAAGAAATTTCTTCTTAAATCCCACTTATCCAGGTTTCTCAAAGATTCTGATGCTCACTATGTCTTTCTTTGGAATTTTCTAAGGTAAGAACAGAATCCACACACACTCAAGAGCACACTTGCGCACATTATGCGTTCATGTTTGTGCAGAATAATTGGTTATTATAATTTTTTAAATTCTACAGTTGTGTAATAATTTGATACCTTGCAGCAACATTGCATAAAATAGTCCACCTTCCACCTTCTCTGTCCCTCTCTGTCTCAAACAGATACAGTTACACATTGAAAAGCGCCATTGTACTCGTCTGTCCTTTGTTTTCTGTTTGCAGATAAGGCAGTTGATTAATGTGTATTTTCAGCATCTCATGCATCTTTTTGTGTAATTTTATATCCATTTCTGACACTAAATATGACAGCTCGTTTGGTGTTCACTTCCTGCAGAATAACCTCGATTTGTGGGGCTCCTTAGGATCAACTGGCACGTTCTTTCAATTTACCAGGACAATGGGATTCATCCTTATGAGAACACAGACTTTTCTTAGGACTTTTCTTAAAAACAAATTTAGAAAATCCTAGAAAGATATTGATGAATAAGGCCCAATGTTACCATAACCCATTAAAAAAGGGTACAAAACATTACATCATATTACAAATTGTAATAAATCAAAATTATCCATGCATGTGTGTCACCCCATCTCAGTGATGACTGATTGCTGGGTGAACAGTCTAAACTACTGAAGCAACAGCATTAGATGTACAGGGGACCCCCTCGAAAACAAGATGATACATCTCAAGGGGTTTATCCTAAGAAATAAATTTCAAAATATATAGTACTGTGTGCATGTGTTGCTGCTGGTGTTGTAATGTATTGTAAAACTTTCTGCACTGAACGTTGGACGGAAAGAGAAATAATGTTGCAGCCACAATGAGAGGATAAAAGTATGACAAGGGGCACAGATGTTCATCTGGTTTTGTTTTTCAGCTCTGTCAGTTTGTATCTTAAGAAAACAGCTTTTAACCATTGCATTAGAGTGTACTGCCTAAACTAATGATCTATCCATAGCCTTTTTGTATCCTCAATATGGATACTAAATTAGATCATAAGCACCACCTGCCCCCACTAGGATCCTTGGATGTCACCTCTCTGAACTTCCAGACCTACTTTTAAGTGTACAGAATAATTACCGCTATGCAGGTAAGCTTTCTGTCTAGCTCATTAGTAAACACAGGGGTGTCTGGGAGCAATAAGTACCCCAGGCCTTTTCCACTTGTCAAAGCATTTTGTGTGAGTGTTTATGTGTGTGTGCACATGTTTCCTAGAGACAAACAGCACCCAAATTCATGGTAATTAACCACCTGATGAGGACAGTATTATTGGCAATTACCAGGTTTTGCATTATCACAAGTTTAAAATGTGCGTGTGTGTGTGTGGGGGGGGGTGTATGCATGCATGCAGGTGTGTGAGCTTATATCAGTCAGACAGAACAGAGAGGTTAAATGAGAACGAGTTAAGATGTGTGAACTAATAGACTATCACACTAACAGAGTTGGTCACTCCTGTGTTTTAAATTGTGTGCTCCAGTTTCCACACAAAGTTAAAACTAATGCAGATGTGGTTAACAGGGCAGCACCCAGAATTTAATAGTATTACCACTAACATACATTTCCCCCAGGTTGCCTATGTCCCTCTGAATTTCTCAACAAAAATTTAGGGCATGATCTAAATGGCTCTATGACTGCCACATCCGCTGAAGATCTGTCAGTGTGGATTTATTTTGTCAGTATGGGTAAGTGTGTGATATCTGTCTCTTGCCTTTTGCTTTCTGGGATGGATGGATGGATGGATGGATGGATGGATGGACACATTTATAAAGTGACTTATTCATATTTACCATCACGCATGAGAGTAACCTTTAAGAGCATGTTTCATGTTTAAACGCATTATTCTTTACAGAAAAAAAATCCTCAGTGATATGTCTTTTTGCAAAGGACAATTTGATATTTGCATAAAACACTTGAAATGAATTGAAAAAATTAGGACTGATTACGTTCTTGAGCTATCACGTTTACAAAATGAAATATACACAAGGTCACAGTGACCTTGACCTTTGACCACCAAATTCTAATCAGATCATCCTTGAGTCCAAGTGAACATGGGAAAAAAAAATTCCCTTACGGCATTCCTGAGATATGACATTTACAAGAATGAGACAGACAAGGTCACAGTGACCTTGACCTTTGACCTATGACCACGAAAAACTAATCAGTTTCAGTTTAGTGTCAAAGTGAACATTTGCACCATATTTTACAACATGCCCTCAAGGCATTATTGAGATATTGTGTTCACAAGAATGGGACGGATGGAGGGACAGACAGACGGACAACCTGAGGACATAATGCCTCTGCGCCCCTGCCATAACCGTGGCCAGAGGCATTATAAGAAAAGAAAAAAGTAATGTAACATCCAATCAAATTCTCAAATCAAATGCAAGTAGCAGGGTAACATATTCTATAATGAATTACTGTGGACATTTTTGCTTCAGCTAACATATTACTCATCATGTCCAATGATATTTTGTACAGTCATTCCAGACCATGTCTCAGATGGTGCGCTGTCATCTCTTAAATAATTTCAGAGACCTTTGGAGCTGTCTTAAATACAAAATTAAATTGCTTTCACTCTTGAGTTTTACTCTTTACTCTTCTTTACAGAGTAAAATCCAAATATTCACTTTTAGCAGCTTGATAAAACAGGGCTCAATAATGCCTAAAAACTGTGGTGAGTGCTGCTTGTGTGTATTCATAAAGAAACAGTTCTGGTCACTGTATCTGTGTTGTACAGACACCGCGTATGTGTATCTAGTATTGTGTTTGTTTGTTTGTGTGTGTGTGTGTTTGTGTGTGTGTATGTGTGTGTGTGTGTGTGTGTGTGTGTGTGTGAGCTTAATTTGTTATGCCTACCTTTCTTCCACTTAAACCAGAGAAAGTGAAAATTACACCAGTCATGCCAACTGTGATCCACTACATCTGCGCTTCACAGTGAGCCCACCAATCCCACCATATGTCTTTAATTGCCATCAGTGCTTTACAGAACCTTTTCACACACACACACACACAAGCCTTTTATTACAATGGCTTGCACTTTACTCTGCAAGCATGCGTTTCAGTTTTTGCTTTCTCCTCCTCCTCTCTGCGTACGTCTATAGAGATGTGTGTGTGTGTGTGTGTGTGTGTGTGGTCTCCACATGTCTTGCAGGTTACTCCAATATGACCTCAGCCCCCATGGGTTCAAATCCCTCACAATGAAGGCAGGCTGGAGCACACTCCTTCTGACAGAGGTAATTGGCCACAAGTGACGCAACTAGTGCTGTATTTAAGATAAAACTTCCTTAACTCAGTGTGTGTACACACACAGACACACACACAGAAATGTTAGGGTTACAGGACAACAAGGCCAATGACGTTACAGCAAGATTGTATGGTGGAAAAAGTGAAATGCAATATTACATAACTCTGTTTCTTTTTTAAATGTGCAGAGTTTTGCATTTAAAGCACAAGCAAAGGGCCCAGCATTTATCCGAGGGCCTGTGTCCACATAGTGTTTTTTTGTAAATGCCAGCGTCTTTTTTCAATTGCTCCTAATGAGGAGTGAGCGTATGTGGCTGCCTAGAAAAGAAGCGCCCTGCCCAGCGTCCTTCTTTAAAGCACTCCAGCTTTTTTGTGCGGCTGCTCCGAGTGCTTAGAGTTGAGAATCTCTGAACTTTCCAGAAAGGTGCTGGCGATGTCACCACTGCTGCTGTATGATCTTTCAGTCACAAACTATCACAACAAAGGATTTTGGGAGCAGATCATCTGGACAGTGAATTTTGCTGGTGTATACTTTTATCAGCGTACGCCATGTATTCAACCATCTGCTAATGTAAAGTTACATTAACTACATAGTTAACATAAGTGTCAAGATATTGTTGCCGTAAGCCTTGTTAACACAAGGGACTGCCCTACAAGGCCACTCCAAATTTCCCTCTTTATACCACCTTTGCATTTTTACATGGTGCCAAAGACCCGTAGCATCATGCTGCTCCCGTGTGTGATTTCAGACAGTGTGCCGGTATTCTGCACAGAGGAGTAAGGAACTGCCAGAACTCATTGTTTTCCCAATTTACAAACATTTTTGGCCATTGTTTTTCTCCTTTGAGTTAGCTGCTAGCTGCTATCAGCTATTTTTTAAATCTTCTGCAGTGGGTCACACACAAAACACGTTGTCAAAACATTACACCTGACCCGCCCATGATACCGTCCTGCCGGCTTTCTTGTCTATACAGACACTATTACGGTGGCGATACTACCTCCACTCCTGGCTCAGAGGTGAGACAACTCTATCCCCCCATTCCACGATCTTGCTTTTTTTTTTACAGAGCTGTGAGGTAGCATAACAGCGCGATATTCCAACCTTGAACAGGCAGAGTGAGAGCAACTATAGACACCTACCCACCCGTAGCAGGTCATTAAAAAAGGTCCTGGGAATGTTTTTTTATGAAGCACTGGGATGAAGCGCTCCTCAGCGCCATGGCACCGTTTTTCTGATAAAGAAAACCACTATGTGAACGCAGGCTCTGAGGGTTTCCTCTTATCAACATGTGATTCATTATTACTCATGATATCTATGTGTCGATCATGCTCATGAAATGTTTTTTGTGAGTTGTTCTACTTAGTAAACTTTTTTGCCAATAGCTAGCTAGCTAAAGCTGCTTTTTTTTTATGTCCTCGTCAGTAGTTTGGTTTTCAGAAGCCATCAAAGTTCTACTACCAAGTCATGGGTTCATTGCCAAAAATGACCTTGCGTTCTATTGACATTGCTTGTTTTATCGACATTCCGACTCTTATGAATAGGCTAATTCACACCGTCTACGTGAGCTGGAGGCCGACAGCGAGGGTCCGAGGTCCCGCCCAACGCTGCTCGCAGCTTTAATTTTTTTTTACTTTTTCTTCAGTTACATAGTTTCTGCATACCCACAAATACCTCTAACTGCCAGATAGCTGTAAAGTAAAAATTAGCTGTCACTCAAATGTGGGTATGATAGACCTAGGCCTTACTTACTGCTAAAATGATGCACAAGAACACACTTTCAGTCATGATATACATACATAAGCGGCTCAGTTTTTACTGTTACTATATTACTTTGATTCCTGCTGCTATAGAGTGACACTGAGACAGCAACATACATGTTCATCCTCTCAAGTCTACAAAAATAGACTCTTTTTAACGTCATCTAGTGTGTGTTCAGGAGGTGACTCACTCTGAGAGTTTATATCAGCAACAAACACCAACAAACAACAGCACTTGTGAGGAGAACTATAGAGCACAATGTGAGAGTACTTGTTAATTGGAAGTGATGGGTCTAATTGATGTGAGAATATACAGCATTTCCCTCTCTCTTCTCTGTCTCTCTCCTATCCACTAACTCTCTGTTTATGTAGCCCACTTCTCAGATTGCGAGAGGTGCTCGGCTATGAGCTCTGCCATTTTCTCCTCTGGAATCCTCAACGCGCTCATCCAAGTCCTACACTCCTATCAACGCTTTCTCTCCAGCTTGTCAATCTCAACCTTCTAAAGTCCCGGTCCACATTTAATATATTAAATGAACGAGGGGGCTGAGGTAATGTAAGTAATACGATGTGAGGAGCAATGTTCGCAAGCAGTCGTGGCATGTACAGCACTGTTTGAATAATGTAATACTTCAAGTTTGATAATGTATGGCTATAGATAGGTCTCCACTGCAGCCAAGTATTGATTGCGTTAAGCACATCTACAGTACAGCAAATGGTGCGGGTTCATATCAATCTTTACACAGCGCACTGTACCTCAGTAACCAGATACCTTGTCTGATTACACAGACCTCAGGGCCACTGCTGCTGTTAATGACATTTATTGATAAATCCAATTCCAGGGCCAATTTAGGGAGGTGTGGTTTAATACTACAGACGTGTGAATATGTGTGCGTGGATCCGTATATGTGTGTATCTGTTATGTGTCAGAGTGCAAGTAGATTCATGTGCATTGTAACCCTTCTCCCCTCCTCTGGGTATACTAATGAAGAGACGGCCACTCCAGACGTGCGGCGCGTGCCCTACAACAGCTCCCACAGATTCAAGGGAGAATTTCGATATTAATGATTTATGCTGTATTTGCATACAAACCTAATGCAAACCCACTCCAGATAATCACATTTTGCCAGGTCTGAATTGAGTTTTACGGATGTCTTTGCTACCCCCACCTTCTCCACCCACCTAAATAACAGTGGAATGTGTGACTGTTGCTCTTCACACTGCGGGTGACCCCCAACACAAGGGGTTTACAAGTGGACACATAAAGAGGGACTGTAATAGTGCATTTTACTATGAAACAAGAGTGTCTATTTTCTCATCCAGGATTTAGCATACAACTGCAGTATGTGTAGCAGAACTGGCAGCAGTCACAGTAGTAGTTATAGTAGTAACAAAAGTGGTATCAACAACAGTGGTAGAAGTAACTATAATTCAGTAGTTCTGAGATGCTATTTCCATTTTATACAACTTTATATAGCTGCGTCACTACATACTAGGGACAAATATAATTTTTGCTATGTTTATTTGGCCACAGTTAGATATTTTTGCAGATAAAACTTTACATTACAATAATCTATGATCAGTTTTTAAAATATGAGGCCTTGTTATAGAATAAGTACTAACAGCAATAACAGTATCAATAGTAATCATATAATATAATAGGAAATATTGCTTAGTCTGCATACATTAAATACTTAAGGTACACTTTGCAGATAATCATTATATACCTTTACTTAAAAAGAGTTTAAATGTATAACTTTAATTTGTAATGTAGCATGGAGTACTCTTCTACCTCTGAACAGCAGTAATGGTCTTAGTGGTATGAGTGGTAGTAATTTGATGATATTCTTGAAAAACTAGTAGAAATAGAAAAAGTGAGCATCAACCATATCCATAACCCAACAAGTCTTCCAACCCATATGACCACGAGTCATTAGCTCCTACCATCTGATTTGACCTACAGGAGTGTTTCCTATACTTGCTCCCCTACCGACGGTGAGGGTTTTTTTTGGTTTGTTTGTTTTTTCCAAAAGATGACAAAGGCATGAACTCCCTACCCTGCCTAAGTCTGCCTCTGATTCTCTTACCCTAATATTCTTCCCTAACCCAAGCCAATATCACTCATCCTACCTAAAGTTCACAAACCCAACCAACAAGGGTAATGACTTTTAGCCAATCACCATGCCTTTGCCATAAAAAAAAAACAAAAAAACCCCCAAACAAACACAGTTTTAAACACATGGTTTATGTGGTTTATGTTGTGAAATAATCACAGTTTGGTTAGATTTAGGTATAATAATACCCTCTGCAGTATAAGCCTGTCGCAGGGTTAACAGTAACACACAGACAGTCTCACATTCATACCTATGGACAACCAAGAGCCTCCAGTTCACTTACTTCATGTCTTTGAACTATGTGAAGAAACCTGAGCTTTCACTGAAGGTGTGTGGTGAGAATGACCCCTCATACCACTCTTGCATTTTTCTTTCAAAGTATCATTCTGGTTTCTAGTGTCTTCAACTTAAACTGCACTACACTGATATGAGTACATAATCTTTCAAATTCTGTAAAAGTAGCTTGTAGGAGATCTGTCAAACCAAGTACAACAGCTTAGTCATATTCATATTCATATTCAAGCAACCACAACATGTCTTGATTCTACTCTTGTTTCCTACAATGTTATATATTTTCTATAGAAGAAGATCTGAGTGTCTTCTGCCAAGAACTTGGATAAATAATAACATGCTTGGTTACAATGAACACCTGACTCAGACTAGGACAAACTAACAAAATGTCAGAAGTCTTTTGTTCCATAGAGAGAGCCTTATCTATAAAGGTCAAGCATTCCTAGTTGCAAAAGGGGACTTCCCACGTCAAATATCTTGCTTTAAAAAGCTCTCTGGTGAGACAATAAGTAGAGTTTTCTTGCACAAAGGCATTTCTCTATGAAACATATACATGTATATTTATACATCAATCTTGAATTGGTGTTAAGCTATGCAGAGAGCCTGGCTCCATGACAGCGGGTAACATTTTGTCAGATGGAAAGGTCAGATTAACACATGTAGCTGCATTGCTTCATTAACAAAAGGGTCACTATTATTATTATACATTATGTACCTTCTACTGTACCTTTATGAATGTATGACTGTAGACCTGAGCTAAATATTTTATTGGCAAAATAAAAATATTAATGATTGTGGGTTATCTATTAGGCCACATTTAAGCACTGGGAAAAAGATCAAAAAGGAATTTATTTATTTAATAACATTTCTCTTTTTGCATTTTTTGTCTCTAAGTCTGTGCATCGGAGCTCAACTCCAACTTTGGATTTTTACTTTCTTTCTATGGAGACACTTTAGCAACTACCCCTAAACTGCAAAAGAGCATTGTAAAGAAGAGAGAAAAAAAAGCATTTCCTTCTTCAGTCTCAAGGAGCGGCTGTAACCTTAGCAGAATCATGAAAGTTGACAGTTCATTTTTCACAGGGTCATAGATCGACGAGTCTTATAAAGTAATGGGCTTTTGGGAGCTGGCTTTATGAGAGCTAAGATAGTTAAGAGACATGTGGAGGAGATGGCACGGGGAGCTGAGGTCCTGCTCTTACTCATCCAGGGTTATTCCCTCCATGCTGTGGAGCGGGAGGGAGGCGCTGCACTTCCAGTAATATAAACGTGTAATAAAGATTAATCTGTTGCTAGTCGGCAGGCTGATAGCTTCTAAACTTGCTTGAAATAAGGCTGAAATCACTTCAGAGCCAATCTCAAGACCTTTAGTGAGTGTCTGAGATTCCTTTGTGGGTGTCAGGGAAAAAAATGTATATGTGTTTGTCTTGTGTGTTCAGTGTTTATGTGTATGCAGTGCTGGGAAAATTGAATTTGTGTTTCAAACACCTGTGTATTTGTGACTTTTTATGCGTGTGGTATGGGTGTCTGTGATTATATGTGTGTGTGCTTTGCAGCAGTTACAGTGCCAGTAGGGGTTAAACACACTCACCAGGTGCATCTGGCCTCTTCATGCCCCCTGTGGGTGCTCCGCCTGCTCCGCCTCCTAGGCCGTTGAATGCAGGGAGGTTATCATTGCTGTAGGCTCTGAGGACAGACAGCATGTTCATCTGCTGCTCTAGGTGGGTCTGCTGCTCAGCCTTCAACAGTCCTGGGGGGCCTCCAGGAGACAGGAGGGCCAGGCCCTGCTGCCATTGCTTCTCTAGTGGCAAAGCTTGGTTCTTGGATTGGGGAACCAGAGAAAGCGGTGTCATGGCAGAGGAAGATGCTGCCAAGCCAGTTCCGCTCCTTGGGGGAAGAGAGGAGTTGTCTTGGAGCTGTTTAGGGTGGTTCTGGAGGTGGTCTGAAGCTGGACTCCCTCCTTCCTCTCTCTCTATGTCCATTTGCCCATCCTCATCTCTTTCCTCTTCCTCTTCAGCCACCAGCCCCTCCTCTTCCTCTTCATCAGAGTGATTCCGTTGCTGCTGTCTCTTGGGGGTGGTTGAGGGGGTCTCACTGGCACTGTGAACCCCAGCCTTTACAACCTCTTCATCTGATCCAACCTGTTCCTCTTCGGCGTCTCCGCGGGGGCCCCTTTCAACTATCTGGTCATCCCCAGCTGAAGGTGCTCCTCCAAAGGTCTGGGTGGGTAGGTCCAGACCCTGCTCTGTTGTGCCTAAATACCCTTGAAGACCCTGGTTGGCTCTTGGGGATCCATCATACAAGCCACCAAACCGCCTGTAGAAGTCACTCTGAAAGGGATTGTAAGGCTGGTCCATGTGGTTGTTCCAACCTCCCTGGCTTTTCTCACCATCTCTGTCTCCATCTTTGTCAACGGCCACTCCAGAGGTCTTGGAGGAGTGAATGGTGGAGGTGGTGGGAGAAGTCTCTCCATGAAGCTCCTTGCCTGTATCAGACCGCTGCTGTTGGGCCTTACCAAGATGGTTGGCCTGGAGGTGCAGAGCCATGAGCTCCAACGAGGAGGTGGAGAAGGAGCAGAAGAGGCAGCCATGCCATGCCACATTATCATGGATGGTGACTGAAGAGCCGGGGAGAGATCCAGATGCAGACTCAGGCCGGACTGACACAGACAAATCAAGTGGTTCATACTGGGACCCAGGTTTGCCAGGCTCTGAGTTCTGTTTGGCGTCGGCCTTTTCTTCTCTTTCCTGGTCAGCTGAGACAACCCGCTTTGCTTTGGGCTCCCCGTTGTCATGGTAGCACTGGGCCTGAAGGACTGGACTCTGGTTGTCTTTCATTTCCTTCTTCATGGAGCTGAGGACAAAGCTGTCCATGAAGGCCTGGAGAGAACCTTGAAAGTGGACTCCATTTCCCATCATGCTTTGGTAAGCCCTGCTCAGGTCGGAGAAGCTATCTGTTGCTGTTGAGACCAGCGCGGATGGGCCATCAGCAGTTTTCATGTTCTCAGCTGAAGAGGCAGAGTCAAAGCGGCGGTCTCCACGCTCGCGATCTCGCTCGTGCGGTGACATCATGCCGGTCGATGCCCACTGATGTGGCAGCAACGGACCCGCCCTGAAATCTAGGTTGGGAGGCATGCCCTTGAAAACATTACGGAGAACATCAGGTCGGGCAAAGATGCCGCCACCGGTCGTCTTTCCATGATCTTCTTTGTGGTCGGAAGAAGGGGTGTGGCAAGAGGATGGGCCTGAGGTGGTGGAGCCATTTTGACGCTCGCGGTGGTGGCGCTCCAGGTGGTACTTCAGACTGGCAGACTGGGTGCCGGCATAGTCACAATGAGGGCACCGGTAGGGTTTCTCTCCTGAGAGGCCAAGAAAGAGAAAGGGAAACAGAAAGGGAAAGACAGGGAAAACAGTGAATAATTAACCTGATTATTAGATTGACTGGATATCAAGATCTATTTATTGGAGCAGGGAATGTGGACCCTAGGGTCATGTAACCTCCCCGAACAAAGAAAATTAGGTCAAATGGGTAGAGCTCACAAAAAAGATATGCATTTCATTAACTACTATAAAAAAAGATGATATTTTGCAATTGCTTCACTTTTAGTTGCCATCAAAACACATGCAATTTCTAACTGAGGATAAAGGAATAAGTGAAAAATGTAAAATAATGGAAGAAGTTTAGGAAGAAACATAATAATAAAGCACAGAATGAAATAAACTGCAACACAAAGTGATAATGAATAGGATCCTGCATATAATCAACAATCCCATGTCTTTGCTTTTCCACAGACTTCGGCTCTGCTCCGTTAGACGAGTGTTACTGCATGTGTGTGTGTGTGTGTGTGTGTGTGTTGGGACGGGGTAGGGTTGTGGAGTAGGCATCTGAATATGGGTCGATCCAGCTCGATCCAGCCCCGCCAAGTGAGCCATCATTCACATCAACACCATAAAAAAACATTTCACCATATGGTGCTTTCAGTCCACTACAAGAGATAATATTTTCAGCTGACAACAAAACTGTCTCGATACTATCTGTGTTTGCACGAGTAGGGGCTTGGGCTGAGGGTGCGGCTGGGCGTGTGTGTATCTGTGCGTGGATGTGTGTGTGTGTGTGTGTGTGTGTGTGTGTGTGTGTGTGTGTGAATGCAGTGGGGTCATCATGCCTCTGTTCTGGCCTTGTTTGCTGTCAGGCCTGGGCCTTGGCGATGAGAGTGCAATTTCTGGGACATTCCCTATTTGCAGTTTATCTTGAGGAGCATAAATCAGCCACTGCATAACATCTCCCCGACCACTGCCACACGGTGGAACAAAATATGGATGATACACTACGATGCAAAAATAAGTCAATAAGTATTGAAAAAAAAGAGAAAAGAAGAAAAGAAATGTGTCTGCGACACATGTGAACCACATGTTTGTTGCAGTGAAGCCCTATGATAAAGAACAATATGATTCACTACAGGAGACACAGATCAAAGAAATTTATATTACGGTAAAAAAGGGGTGATTCTGTTGTGTAACATTTACATATATTTATTTATGCTGCACATCCATATTAATGAATATTCTTGATAATGGTATAACACCAGCATTATTCTGCCAGAAGTGGATCTTCCATTGGAATGATACTTATGTTGAAATAGAACACATCCTGCTAGCAATTATAATAGGCTTGGAGTCTGAGCCAGATTTGGATTCATTAAACAATGAACAGAGAGGGGAAAAAATGCTAAGCTGGATTTTTTTTTTTTTAAATATATACATATAAAAAGTTCCCAGAGTGGAATTTCTGTTAGAGGGATAACAGTGACTGTGTGAACAGAGAGGGGGATTGGTGGAAAAAGAAATGAAAAAGGGATGGTTGTAGTGTTTTCTGTGTGTATGCACATTTCTATATATACAGCATAAGGCCATAAACTGTTTAGATTATACACATGGAAACCATTTTATAAAAGGAAAAAAAGGCATTGTTACGCAAGGCTGGTTTGAATGATTTAAGTCGGGCTGTGTAGTAAATCATGGATATAATTAGCAAATGGCATACTGCTCAAGTAATTTATCATTATTTAGAGGGCACCATTCCAGAAAAAGACTGCGATCTGCAGACCTACTGCAGAGTTCTCAAATAAAGGGCCACAAACACCAACTCAATACAATATTGATACAGGAGAGAAAGGAATAGGAGGGTATACAAAAGAAAATTGAAGGTGGAAACGCTGAAGATAGGAGAGAGAAAGACTAAGAGAGACATAAAAAAAAGGGAAAGAGAGCGTGCAGACAGTCAGATAGCCCTGATATCTTTTCTCTTACGCTAGAGTGGCTATGAAGCATAGAGTATATTTAAAATAAACCATACGAGATGAGCTTTTAACCCAATAAGTGCTTCTCCTGTGAGCTGCCGAACAGAGGCTCAGTGCTGATTCAATAAGGAAACGTCCCTGATGCAAATGATCATTCTCAATTCCTCTAACTGGACAAAATGATATTCTAGGAGCCAAATTAGACAGAAATTAGACTGATCTGATCTTTTTTTTTCCTCCTCTGTTTTTTCCTTTCCTTATAAGAGGTTGTTAATGTTCATGGGGGGAAAATAAAGATTAATGTACCATCTACGTATCTAAAATGAGAATGAAAAGCACAGAAGATTGTATGTTTGACACTTTCTTTTGATGTTTACTAAGTAAGGCAAACTGAAAATAAATACACATGCCCTCAGAGAGCCATCAGTTGATTCCAGTTTTCCATTAAAATTAAGCATTTAAATATATCTGGAGCGAGCGAGACAGACGACAAGTGCATTTCTGCATCTACTTGTGTTTACGTACGTGTGTGTGCACCATTTGGAATGTGTGTGAACACATGTTTATGCATGCTTGTCGGCCTGAGCCTGTGTGTATGTATGTGTGTGTGTTTGTGTCTTAGAGGGCCATTTGGACTGGCTAAGACATCTGCTCCATCATACGTCAGGGGCCTGGTGTGACATCTGGGGAATATACTGTATCCTGCCTTGCAACATTACACACAATTTACTGCTAAAGGTCATTATGTACCCGTTAATCCACTTTTAATTGATATCAGCGCAAACAGCACAACCTCCCAGCCACATGACAGATCACTGCCGCCACAAAACCAGAAAATTGCTATTTGGGAGTTAAAAATAGAACGGTAAACTTTTTGCTGTTGTCCGTCTTGGCTTTGCTGAACTACTTTGGACATTTTGTTCCTGCCAAAGGTGAACAATAGAAGGGGGAAAAGCTTAGCTTTGACTTGAAAAACTAGAGTTCATAAAATCTAAGTGACACCTTTGTGGCTATAAATCATCCTCTTCCTGATTACTGCACTGGGATCTGCTCCTCCATAGTATGTTTACACTTCATGTTGCATGTACTGATTTCATCTGGCTTTGTGTGAATTGTGACAGCACCATAGAAACAAGTAAAGATAAATACCCCAAACCTGTACAGAGGGGCAATTAAAATGGCTTAATAGATATGACATACTGGAAGATGAATTTCCATTTGGCCGGAAGATTGGAAAAAAAAAAAAAAAAACACCAATGGGATGTTTGAGAGACTGTATAATGGATAGAAGCTGTTTTACATCTGTTTCAACTATATCTGCTTAAGTTAGTGGTTAGCGGTGAATTGAGAATGACTCTAATACTGTCAGGGTTAACAGTTCAATAGCCTCAGAGGGGAAAGTGACAACATAGATGCAATATGCACTTGGGAACCTTTGATAAATGTATCCACACAATGGCAAAAATAATACATTAAAGGATAAGGCTGGAATTATTCAATATTTTTCTTATAGCTGATAAATCCCAATAATAGAACAAGACCAACAACATCTAACTGTCTTCCTAAAGATGTAAATCTCCAGACACAGCCTCCAAATATTTAGTTCTGTTTGAGTGATAAAAAGAGAGGGAAAAAAGAGCAAATAGTACATGCGTTGGGGACTGTTTTAGCTGTGGATTAATACGTTTGGTGCTCTACTGAGTATTGACAGCAGGGGGTTGACTGAAAATATAAATATATATTACAATTACTGTGTTCATTTCAATGATTTAACATGTAACATGGCCAAGAGGAGTACGATTTATCAGGCGTTGACTACTTGGTCGTTGGTCTTGATTTTTTCATTGCATTTGTTAAAAAAAATCCTTAAAATATGAGGCTGGTGCTGGGTTGAGCATGCTGCAATTACAGCCCAGTAGCCAGAGGAAAATGTTGGCATTGTACATTTTTGCAAACCACGGATACGTTACATTTGTACATTTCATATGTATCATATTAATGTTTTTAAAGTGACAATTATGAGCTGACTTTATCATCAGGAGATGGAGGGGATGATGGATAGTGTAGCAACTAGGTGAGATGCCTGCCAAGCTGAATTCCACTGTTCGAGAGCAACAAAAAACAAAACTATTTGTTTTTTGTGTTTTTTTTAGCCACCAAACGTAAATGTTTATTTGGGACCCATTGCTGTGTCACCACCAGTGACAGTGCCACAAAAAGTGGTTGTTTTGTACCAAGACATCACTGCAATTCCAGCCAAGATAGTTCCCAAAAAAAGCCATTGTTTTTCACCAAGACATCACATTTCCATCAATTCAGCCACCAAACCAGGCATTGTTAACCCAAAACGTGATATTTTCCTAACCACAACCAAGTGGTTTTTGTGCCTTAACCTAACAACTTGTTAAACACAGTGCTGAAACATTAAGTTTAAAAGTACCTGCTACACTATAACATACAAACTGAACATATCCGTGCTTTACAGAAATGTACAATGCCAACATTTGGTGACTGGGTTGTCAATTAACAGTTCAGCTGCCAGAGAGGGGAAATCACACTATAAATACACGCTGTATGCACTAAGGAACTTTAGATACAAGTGTGTACCAATGCCAAATATAATATACTGAATTTGGCATTGCTGTTGTATTGTAGATACTCTATGATAGAGATAGGAAATGGAGAAAAAACTAGAAAAAGGGAGCACTTAGAAAAATGTATTAAGAGGGAGATACTCCAAAAAAGAGGAGAAAGGGGAGGAAGAAATGAAAGGAATGGAGAGGGAGATCACAGGTCCCTCTTGATTCATCCTGATTACAAGGTTAGGTTAAGGTTAAGTGACATGGGCAAGTCCTGCCTCTCCCCTTTCTCTCTCTCCCTCTCTTTGTCTCCCCCTCTCCTCGTTTAAAGGTGAGCAGGGACCCTTATTGGTTATGCGGCCCTGCCTGAAGTTATGTGTGGCTATTGTCAAGAGTGAGGACCTTTTTATTTTTTACACACAGCTGCTTACTGCTAAATAGTGCCTTGTCCAGAAGGGGACAATCTGGGCCTCTAATTGCTGTCACTGAAGCCTAGATTCATTATGTGACTTTCCCATTAAAATGTGAGCATTAATTTGTATAATGAAATATCACCCTCTGCAGTGTGTTCATTAGCTGTGGCCCCACACTGTAGCACCACAGCCGCACAATGTTAGCTACCTAGAAAACTGTGGTTAATTTTGCTAATGGATATTTTCCCACTCACTGTTCAAGAGGAAATTAATACTGTAACATTAGCTCTTTAACTTTTGGAGAAATTTAAATTCACTTCATTCCTTTCAAGCTGGTGTTAGCCGCTCATTAATCTCCGTGTTGCGTTGCACAATGCTGCCTCGACTGGCTTGGTAAGCAACTCCATTGTGTCACTCACATTGCATTAGGATGAAGGGGAGCTCCACTGTCATCTGTGAATTTCTCTGCATTGTCACCAGAGCACAGAGAGGATCTTTAACCGCTGTAAAAGTCATGTTGTGGATGTAATCAGGGTGTCACAGAGGAGCTGGTATGATTAGGTTATAGGAATGATTTAAAGGCCACATGTTGGGGATGCATCAAGCTGTTTTTCTCAAGACTATGCTAAAGCTGTGCTTAGATAGGCCCACAGCCAGAGATACATTCCATTCCAAAAGACAACATCCAACCTTTCTCACTTTTGCTCCAAGATGAGGGCTCCATATAAAACCTTTTATTTTATTGTATTTCCGAGATATGAATGGATAAATGTAAAATATACTGTGTGGATGGAATTAGATGGACCTACTTGTCTGTGTGTGTTTTGCCAAATGAGTTAACGCCAGGCCTGGGTTGAGGTCTCTGCTTCCTCCAAGATAAAATATGACCCTCATGGGTGTCCTTACTGTACTACTCAAAGCAGACATAACTCAGCTCTTTCACCACCAGATAACAGACGCCCCAGAAAACCACCACTATCCCCAGCTACTGTAGAGTATAGCCGAGGATGGCCTGGCTGTGACCTGGATGCGCTATTTAACATAAGGATCCTAATTACGTGAGTATACACCAGACGTGTTAGCATGCTACAGTTTAAAGCTCTTCCTCTAATTCCTTTCCAGATCTGAGGTACAGTGTGTGCCTATTAAGGAAAGCAAAAGGGGGTTACTGTACGGGGGGTCTCTTATTCTGCCTTTTAAGTGCATGGAGGATGAAGGGGGAAAAAAGCAAGGGAGACAGAGAAGGAGAATAAGAAGAAAAGCAAGCATTGATTTTTCAGCGTTTTAGCCTCGGCTTCTCCAGTGGCACTCAAGGATTACTTCGCTGTGAAGTGTAGAAACTAACAAAAAGGTCAGGACGGTTGGACTCAGATTTTCAAGAACATCTAGCGGAATTGAGGGGTATAAATCTTTGATTGACAGAAGTGGAGATGGCTCTAAATGACTCTCATGAAATATGTTTTTTTCTGTATCTTTATTCACATGATAGTGTTGGGTCCAAAAATCAATCAGAAAAGCACAGTTTTACAATTATTTTTCTTAACAGACCATTTACGTATTTGACTCAAATATGACATTACTCATTATCATATTAGTGCAGGACAAAAAACAGAAACCTTAAAGACACCCCTCAAGAAAATATACATGCATGTTTTTAGCAGTTATTAGCAGTTAGCAGTTAACATTTTTCTTTAAGTCCTGAGGGTTAGGGTTAGGGTTAGGGGTCCCTGGGGGGTCCTCAGAGTTACTACAGGGGGGTCGCTAAATTACCTCTTGATAATTTAATTAAAGTCTTCATGTTTTCTTTTTTTTTTTTTAAAAAAAAAAAGTAAAATGTGTCTGGAAATTTACATTAACTTGAATCCAACATATTTTTAGCGAAGATAAACTGGCCTTTTCATTAAACCTAATGAGTTTATAGTACACAACATTAATGACAGGCTGACTGTGCCCTTGTGCAATCATATGAGCAAGCCAATGCTTAATCACTGTATGGCAAGTTGTTGTTTTTTTCCAACATATTGGCCGATTAGCTACATTATTGCCAATGTGTCAAATGTGTGGGATTCTTGTGAGCCACAATGGATCATTTTGTAACTTTTCGAGCAAGAGACTGTCATCGGCAGAAGTTAAGGCTAAGGTAACTACCCATGCTACAGCTGCTGCTGACTTAGCAGCTACAGGCAAGTGACAATGAGAGAAGTCCAATTCAATTTATTTTACAATATATGTAGTAGGTGGTCCCCACTCTGTCAGCTAATGGTTCCTTGGCCTGAAAAATGTTGAAGACCCCTGCTTTAAGTTATAGATATTAAGCTGCAGTATGATCTAGGTGATCCAGGTAACCTGTAGCTGAGGAACTTAATGCCTTGCTCAAGGATGCTTTAATTGGACAAATGGATTGGGTCCTCTCTTTAAATGCTGAGTTCAGCACCTACAGTTACCACACAAATACTCTGCACTTATCAAAAATAAATAAATAAACAAATTGAAGCAGCTCTATACAATATTCAGAGCATATCTATGATTCAGAGGTTGTCTACACATGGCTCTCAATATGGAGGTGGCTGAGCTGGCAGCTAGCAGGAAACAGTGTTAACAGCGTGTTCACAGTGTTAACAAAGGCGATAGTACTGACAGAGAATATCTGAAGGGAGGACCAGAGGGTGACGCTTATGCAATGACACTGTCCTGATATCAGTAACTGCCATATGAACGCAGTGCAGAGTGGCGGATATTAGCTAGATTAGCTAGTGGGATATACACATGCACTAACATGCACGGGCAGCCATACTATATACCATAATAAAGAGCAGCTGATTACAACTAAGCAGCATCCTCCAGGGCTGAAAAATTAAGCCAATGCAGACATGCCAAAAACTGCAGTTCATCGAATGGCCACTTGAGGCATACTCAAAAATCAAGTCAGTCCTTTTGGACATGTTAAAACACCCAATTTGACAGACGGAAAAAAACGTGTTAATAGTCTGCTACTAAATGGTTTTGGTGTCTATAGCTCAGTTCAACATTCATGACAACTGTACACACTGTCACATATGGACGTTTGGTCATGGACTTTTCACGTCCAAACATGAGGTGCAAGGTACCCTGGGTGTGTTGGTTGTTGACCACCTGGGACGCCATGTCAAGTTCTGCCTGTTACATGCATTGCCTGTTTTCATAATACATGTACAGTTTGCATACAGTCTCTTTCAAAATAAATGCACTACATCTGAACAACTGCAAATTGACGTGCACGTGGTTACGCTTTCCCGTCGCGCGTGGTAGGGTTTAGGCAACAAAATGAACAGGGTTCGGCTTGACAACTGCAGCCATGTCTGGGACGCCTCGCGATGTTCTAATAGAAAGTCTAGCTGTTTTGACTTTCTTTTTGTCGTTCACAACTTCTCCCTTCACAACCGTCACTTTGACCAATAGGAACACAGCGATATCTGCTGCTGTAGACAACTGTACGTCAACAGCACCCCAGCGTGAAATAGCAGAGGCACTTTATCAACCTGGTGAGTACTGCCATTAGCATCAAGCTAGCAAACAATGTTACTTCTTCATACTTGAGACGGACATAAAGTAAGAAAATTAAATAGTGGCTTTACTTACCACAACTGCAGAGGCTACCAGCTTCATTTGACACAGACTACATTATAAACAGGCCATTTTAGTATTTATTATTCCCTCTGTATTTTTATGTTTACTTTTTATCCGCTCCCATTTGCCTTGATAAAGTTAATACCACCATCATTAACAAGAATAACCTGATAACCTGATTAGCTTGAGTCAGTTATGAAGTTGTGTGGCTTTAACTGTGAAAATGTGATGATTTCATGCTGTTCTCTGATATGTATGTTGTTGTTTTTTTAATGGAACTTCTTTGCAAAAAGAAAATGGCTCTGTTGTTGAATCCATATCATATCTCAACCATAGCTATTTTGCAATACCACAATCTTTCCTTAACCCTGACCGTACTGTATTAGGTATTGTAGAAAGCAAAAAATTGAAAAACACTGGCAGTGAATAAGATTCAGGGTCTTATACTGACATTCTTGTCTGGTGATATGTGGTTTACTAACATACAATTATTCAATCAATCAATACAATCATCAGTTAATAGAAAATAAATATAATCCCCACTAACTGTACTCCTGATGGCAAGGTGTCCAAATATCACAATCCACTGTTTCCAGTTTGGAAATACTAACTCCCTGTGAGATGAACTGAGAGGCTGCTGGGAATCACCTTACAAACTTACACTTTACACACCAGGCCCAGCAGCCACAACCAGCCGTCCTTGTTGTAAGGTGACCTCTACATGGTCTAATTGTGACTTTAACCTGGATAGTCAGTGGGGCGTTCATACCTTGCAGAGGGTTAGATCTCTGGCTACTGTCCACAGTCCACATCATTACTCTGACTGCAGCCTTAACCTCCCAGCAACAACCAGCAGACAGGTTAGCACAGGAGGGCCTGAGCCCTGGTTGGTGAGATGTATGGGCAGAGAGCTCACAGCTCACAGGGTTAGAACGCTTGACTGAGAAATAAAGCTAAATCTATTAGGCACATCATCTCACGCATATCCCTAAACTGTGGACAGGCCGGCTTTGTTTTGGCTTGAAAGTTATTGAGAGTTAGCGAGTGTGAAATTGCCCTCTGAGTGATGTCATTGGAGGACACTGAACCCTTGTTGTGTTAATTAGAGCTCAATGAAATGAGTATGAAAAAACAGAATAATAACGGCCTTAAGCCTCAACGAGGGACACTGTTCCGCGTATTCCTACTCGTGAATAGTTTTATTTATTTGTCTTTATGTCAATTTGAATAAAATGCATTACAATCAAACATCTGATAAGACTGCACAGAAAATATCTCTAGGATTACATCTCGTGGACTAAACAGGATTATGATTTAGGTGAGAATTACAGTTTGTTACTGATGAACTGGGATCACTGGGTTTTTACGGTTCTGCTTATTTTCAGGGCATTGCTGTACTGTGATCTGGAAAGTGTGACCATCTGTGTGCTTCAGTTTGATGGAGGTACTTTGTACTCTTCTTTCTTTCTTTCTTGATTTCTTTCTTTCTTTCTTTCTTTCTCTCTTTCTTTTTTCTTTATTTCTTCAGTAAATATGTCTTTCTTTCTTTTTCCTTCCTTTTCTTCCTGTCTCTTTCTGTATTTCTTTCTTTCTTTCCTGCCTTTTTTTCTTTCTTATTTTTTTCCTTCCTCCCTGCCTTTCTCTCTCTTTCTTTCAAGATTGGGAGGCACATGCAACATCCCACGATGTTGTCCTTCTTTCTTTCTTTCTTTCTTTCTTTCTTTCATAGGAAGGTGTCTCCTTTTTCCTTTCGTTCTTTCATTCTTTTGTGAGCAGATCTTTCTTTCTTTCCTTCTTCTCTGCCTTTGTTTCTTTCTTATTTTTTCTTCCTCCCTTCCTTCCTTTCAGTCTTTCTTTCATGTTTTCGTTCTTTCTACCTATCTTTCATTCTTTCTTTGATTTGTGAGCAGATCTTTCTTTCTTCCTTCCTGCCTGCCTTTGTTTTTATCTTGTGTTTTTTGTTCTTTCCTTCCTTTGTGTATTTCTTTTGAGTTTGGGAGGCACATGCAACGTCCCACAATGTTTTCTTTCTTTCTTACTGATTTAATATCTAGAAATGTATCTTAAGGTATTTCTTTTTTGTCTGGCACCGTAATAAATCCAGTTTAGGGGTTCCTAGAGACAGTAAATGTAGTATCAATTACAAAACCAATACCAATACTAGTCAATTAATCTGTATCATATCCATCATATCAGAGGGAGATTGACACCAATATCTAATCAGGCCAGTATTCATAAACCAATATGTCAGTCTAACCCCAGAAGCAATGTCACTACATGTAGTAAAGTAAATTTTGCATGAAGTGCAATAAATGTTTAATAGCTGGAGATATGCACTCTATGCCTGCAGTTGGCTGGGGAAGGGTTAGTGGTGCACTGACCTGTGTGTATCCGCAGATGGACTTTGAGATGATGGGAGGTGCGGAAGGACTTGCCACAGTAGGGGCAATCCTTGGAGGACGAGGCCACACTCCGCTCACGATGCTGGGACAGAGACGGCTGAATGCTCCCCGCTGCCTTCCCCAAGTCCTCCCCAACATCTGGAGCGCACACAGAGACAGCACAAGGAGGGAGAGACAAATGGAAGGTGTGTTGAGTGCCACTTCAAACCAGCCCTCCACACATCATAACACAACACGTTTTTTTTTTTCTTTCTCCTCTGTCTGTCAGTCATTGTCCCCCGTTTCCCTTGCTCAAATGTGCGAACGCCACACAAAGTCAAACGCATCAAACGGGCTCACGGGCCGTGCTATTTTCCTCCCTGACAGAACGCTGACAGTTCATAAGCTTTTCAGTTTCTTTAGAAACACCATAGTCCTGAGATACACCCCCCCTTTCTCAACTCAAACACACACACCCTCAACACCACCACCTGCACCACCACCGCCTCTCCTTTCTCCTCCTGTTTTTCTTTTTTTATCCTTGCTATCATCATCATTCCTATTAAGCATATGCTGGATTGCAGTGAAAAAATTAACAATGCAAAATAAGACAGAAAGAAAGAAAGAAGAAAAAAGAGAGAGATAGATTTGTCTATGTCAGCAACGCAGGATCTCCTCGCATCTCTTCCTGCGACCTGATTTTGACAGGTAGCTGTCAGAGATATGATAGGGTGATAACGGTTTTGACCCCGCCCTCCGCCACTTCCTCCGCGTGCCAAAAAACGATGATGCACAGTTTAGTGCAACAGCAGTCTGTTATCAACACAATCACCCTCTGAATATGAATCTAAAGATGAGTGACGACAACCTGGGAATGTGTTGACAGCAGCATAATCTGAGGTGAGGGTGTCATCATCAGACTGTGCACACTGGCCCTCGTTGTACGGATGGTTAAGAGCTTGTGATGTGCTGACAGTCATGAAATTTAAAGGTCTGCGCGACGCACTGAAGTTCACAACACGGGGAGGAAAAAAAACTTGTAAGAAACAAAAAGGAACACACAGCAGATGCTTGATATGTCTTGTATCTTGAAGCTGTTAAATTAAAAATATCTGTACTAGTTCCAATAGCATTTGATGGGCATCACTGTGCAGGAGGTTCAACATCAACCCACACAGCGCAGACCTGTCACCACAGATTTACAGATTTCATAGCAAAGTCAAAATTCATATAAAAATATTCTTTCGTTTTTAATTTTAGTGCTTTCTTTTTTTCCTGTAGGCGTATCTATCAACATTTATTAATTTGAAATGTGTACTGGCAGGGAAAGGTGCTGAAAAGTGTTAGAAGTCATGAACTTTGTGGTCATGAGCAACAGCAACCTCTTTCCCGAGGTAAAAGAAAAGAAAGGTTCAGACAAAACTAGTCCGAGTTGGTGGCCTCTGTGGTAAAAATATATATATATATATATATATATTTAGCATGTGCGCGTGACCTCCAAGAAGCACAAATACAGTTGAAAATGTTATTTACTTTTTAATCTGGCACATGATTTGGTATGTGCGTAGGGAGGAGGGGACGGAGCCAGAAAGAAAGAGAAAGAATCAAAATCGAGCAACCCACTTAGGCAACCACGCCACACAATAAGGAACATTTTTTAACATTAGCCTAATCTTTTCTTTTCCGTCGCTTCCCACCCCATTCCACCCCTCCTCTGCCGGGGAGTCAAATAAGGTTTACAGAATGGAAAGACCCAAGTCAGCAAGTCCTCTTCCACACTGACACTAAACACACAACTCCATTCAGCGACGCTGCTATCAGGCTGAGGGCTATTTATCACAACTGAAACTGAAAGGCAACCTAAATGTAAGTCTGTGACAATACGCAGATACTAAATACCAGCTGCTTCTACTTGGGCTTGGCAACTGTGTGGTTTAATTCTGCGCACAAGCGAGGAGAAAGAAGCCGGGAGACAGTTAGGTTTTAGAAGCAGATGTTAAACTGTGGATCTTGGTTTAAAATTAGTTTTCACATAATTTTAAACAATATGTGTTATTACACAAAGAGAGAAAGATGCGCAGAAAGAGAGGACTGGATGAAGAAAGTATGCAAGAAAAAATACACAGAGAGGCAATCAACAAGGTTGTCCATTGTTTCCACTTGTAGAGTGAGACAGACTGAGCCTCCCAAAAATTAAATTAAATGACAACTAATAAAATTTGTTGGGTTGTTAAAATGGAAAATTGATAATGGTACTGTGTTTCATTAAACCTACTTAAATCCACTTGAAAAATGTAGCATTTTCAAGTAAGTTCTGCATCTCATGACAAATATTGTGACCTTCATGCTACCACGTATCGCATAGCTTGATGCAAATTATACTAAACACAAATTGTATGTATAATATCACAGGTGAAAATATAATTTCCTGCATAATTTCAGTACAGTGTGAACACATCAACTGCACCCCCGCCCTATTCTTTTGCATTTTAATTTGAATGCATTTAAAAGACGGCCTGTGGACAGAAAATAAATAAATAAAAGCGACTACAATTCCCCCAGTGCTTGGTCCAGGACTGCACCATACTGTAGCCATAGTCGCCTCCTCATAAACATATTTCGAGCGGTCTACTGTACAGATCCCCTTTTGGCAAAGATTCCCCAGATCGTGTAACAGACAGTAGCCCACCTGCCCACCCCAGATGGGGCTAAAATTAAAAAATCCAAAACACAGATTAGAAGCAGGACAAACACCAGACCACACTTCCAAACACACAGTCACGCATGCACACACACACACACACACACACACACACACACACACACACACACACACACACACACACACACACACAAGCTCTACATGTCTGTCTCCCTCTGTCACACACACTCACACGCAGACACACGTCCTTGTGTGTCAGGGTTAATAGTGCTCCTGTAAGAGGAAGACACATTACTGAGAGGATGCGAGTGTGCTCTCCTGGCATATAACAGCCCTTCAATAATAAATGGGCTTCACACATTCCCCCACACACACACACACACACACACTACAAAGAAAGGTAAAACAGAACTTTGGGTGTGCTTCCTCTCTTTTCACACGAGTGTGTATGATGTGAGTGTATGCGCACAGGCGCCATAGGTACACACGCGTGTGAGGAATCCACGTCATTCCCCGGCACTAGCTGGGTGTCCAGCATGCCTGTCTTTAATCAGTTGACTGATCCGCAGCTTTTAATGCGACTGTTCCAATTACTGTAAAAGTCATACTGCTCCATATAACCACAAATATTGACACTTTATTGCACAACACATTTATGACATTTTGAAGGTCACCCCGTATATTAGGCATCATCGTACACAGCTGGGTGTGTGATGCAGGGAGAGACTTTCAATCGCTCGTTGACACCCAGCCGTAACTATCCTCTGAGTATTGATTTTCCTTCCACATCTTCCATCTTTTTTTTATGCAAAGAGGATTCACTGTAGGAGACGCAACATTAAAGTGATTGTCACAGGTGAGCCTTTGGCTTTTTATATACAAGCCTGTAAAGGCCAGCTTCTATTACTCTTTCACTTTGCTCACACTATTATACAATTAGGAAGACCTGACATTTTCTATTCAGAATCTTCAAATTTGATCATTCCAGGTTGGATTTTGCATTAAAAAGGAAAAAAAATGTCTTTAGACCATCATTTAAAACACTAAAAATCACACTAATAAATATTGTACAGTTGGCAGGTTTGCTCTGTTCAATAAGTAATAAAGTGATGGGTGTATCATGGCCTTAAACTGAAGCATTTAAATGTAAATGAATTACAGTGCAGTACACTAAAAACACAAATCATCTCTGCACATATTCCAGTTTCCAGAGCAGAATTCTTCATCATATCACAGGGAAAAACTGACTAGAGTGATTTTATATTTGATACTTAAAAAAAAAACTATTAACAAGCCAATGCACCTGTCTCATCTGAATTTTGTTGCCTGTGTCAAAGGCCGCTGCTGAGTTGACATGTCTTATTGCAGCCGAACCAGCTCTAAATACGGCTGGGGGAAAATAGATACAGCACACTATTGCGATATTTCTGCATGGCAATATCTTATAGTTACAGGGATGCCAAGTAACATCTTAATACATAAATTGTCAACATTACAAATACAAATTAAACTTTTGGTAACCTACTAGAATAATAAAATCAATTACTTTTCAGTCCAAGACATACAATTTGACTGTGAGATGAACAGGCTGAAAACTTTATCTTATCTTATAAAACAGATGTTGACAAAGTTTTTCTTTGGGGGCAAAATTAGCAGTGAGAAAAGGCAATATACCACAAGATATGTATGTTATTGCAATACTCTGCATACCATGATACATATTGTGTCGTGGGACCTCTGGTGATTCCCACACCTGGCCCTTAAGCCCCACAAAAGATCACCATTTATAGACTACATTTTAGTTAAATATTCAAGCTACTACAACTTCTTTTACCTCCAGATTTTCCCATCAAACTCAAATATTCAAACTGTTTTAATGTGTCATCTATGAACCCCTCACTCGCCTCTACCCCAGGAAAAAAGAAACACATAAAAAACCCAGAACTGTGACTGTACTAGTACAAGAATATCACAGAGGGGGGGAAAAAAAGAGAAATACATGTATAATTCAGCTGTATCTGATCTGAGACCAGCTCCTCTCCCCTCTGCCTTTACTGGTGTCACGGCGGCGTAATGGAACATGCCAGAACAAAGGCTCTGAGATCAGATTGGAGCAGAGTTGAGCAGGCCATCTGGGAGGCAGGCTGAGTATCAGTCACTCTGCCTGCTGTCTGCTGCACTCACACTCCCCTCTGACTAACTGTGTGCGAGAGTGCAACTGTGTGTGTAAGTGTGTGTGTGAGACACCTCACTGCCTTCAGAACCGCACGTCACCGGGATCTTGCAACGGAGCGAGCGATGCATCGCCACCGCGGGGATACGCCACCAGGGCAGCCTCCACGACTGACTGACAAATATATAAATTGATAAGGATCTGTGTGTGTGTGTGTGTACCCCTGGGATAGGGCACGCTGCCTACTCCTTTATAGCGACCACACCCAATTCCCATTAATGGAGGACAAAAAAAAGCAAAAAAATCATCAACAACAACAGCAAAAATAAACAGCAAAGCCAATGATTGCGTGCATATACGGTGTCGGGGGTGAGGGTTGTTGGGGGGGGAGGGGGGTTTGCCAGTTCCTTAATGGTCTTCTTTCAATCACACTTTGCACTCTAAACGTTCTGTGGTTTTGATTAGTATGATATCACTTTCAGGAAATAAAACTGGGGGGGGGGGGGGGGGCACATCAGTCATAAAAACACAAGATGTTTTGCTTCTTGCTCGGCCATTATTCTAATGCGTCACGTGACTCCCGTCGAAGCCCGCCGGCCTCTCCCCGTAGCCAAATAACTGATTGGGGGTAGGAGGAGGGTGAGGTGGGGAGGGGGTGATTGACGGAAACAGTTTGAAAAGGGGAAAGATATTAAGAGAGATTGGGTGAGAGGTAGGGAGGGAGGGGAAAGAGAGAAAGAGTAAAATGTGATGACATCATTTGAAAGGCATTAGGCTTTTAAAAATGCGCCCGGGGGGACTTGATTTCCTTACACCAGAGCAACACAACACCATCCGGCCTGATGCTCGCTTGCTCTCTCTCTCTCTCTCTCTCTCTCTCTCTCTCCCTCTCTTTCGCTCTCTCCATCTCTCTCTCATACACACACACACACACACACACCTCCTAACACCCCCTTCCCCTCTCGTTCTTTTTTTGATTTGGACCACTGCCATCTTTGTGAGCGTCTGGTTCATGCGAGTTAATCAATTTGAGGTTTAGTTACACTGCTGATGCTAGCATTCCAGCCACTGCTAGAACGTAATCTGAACTCGCAGAATTTATTAACCAAACACCAATTATCATTAAACACCACTGCATTATCCCCCTCCTTTTACTACCTGACAAGGACTACTTAATGAAATTTTAGATTAAAGTTATTTGGTGCATGATTTATGGGCATTGAGAAAGTCCTAATGCAGGGCTCTCTTAGTGTGCAGATGCTTTTGGGCTTTTTTTATTTTATTTTATTCTAAGGGAGTACACCAGAGATCTGAGAAGTCTCTGAGGTATTACAACAACCAGGTCTATAGACGAAAAAGAACAGGAAGAAGAAAGGAGGGGGGGACCAGAAAAGAGCAACTGTGCTCCAAATTTTTACACGGCATCCTCACCTCGTACTTGTTGTTTTACTGCTGACCCTGTCAGGCAACAGAAATAAGACCAAAGACAAAATAAATTGTAAGAATAGTAAAAAAAAAATAAAAAAAAATAAAGGAAATGCAAGTTGTTGTTTACCAGCGCAGTGTTTGTGAGATGAAAACAGCAGCAGAATGTGTTACATATAAGGCGGTGGGGTAAACAGGGGCACCAGATGTTCTTTGATGTTAATAATGGCATTTATTATTAATATTAATTAGATCGCATTCAGCAATACATTTGGGCCATTTCCAAGTCAATTAAGCAAAATGGCATTCGGGAGATGTTGAAACGACATTTTAAGGCAGGTGTTCAGCGGTCCCCTATTAAAACATTTTTGCAGCTCCTGAAAAACAACCCATTTTGAGGCAGATTTTATTTATTTTCTCTTTGTCTACTCTTCCTCAGTATTTCTCTCTCCTGTTGTGAGCGCCACAGTTGTGACCGTATCTAAAAAAAAACATATTGAGGATTGGTTCTAGATTTAGCGTGCATTATCTAATTAAAATATACAGTATGTGGTGATTCTGATAATGCACACGTGTTGTGTCCACGCCCCAGCAAATATGTCAACCCAGACTGAGGGGTGGCGGAGGGGGTTAATCCAGATATGAAATCATGATTATGACCATCATGATGATAATAAAAAATAATACTTTGAGGATTACAGACTACAGTTTTCCAAATGACTGCCTCACGCGGGGTGTGCATTCTCGAGACAAACCCAAACAAATTGACTTTTAGCGCCAAATGTTTTTTATTTGAAAGGCCCAGTCCACATCGTGGAGTGCGCCAGCACATCCTTATACCAGGACACAAGGTTCCTGGTGCTGTCGTTACCAGCAGATACCAGTTCTACCAAATCTAATTAGACAACACAAGCCAGAGGCCTCACACCAGGGGGGTGCCTTGTCTATATAATCTAAATAATCCCTGGCTATATGTGTAAGGATAAAAAACACACCCATTCTAAAGCTCTATTCAGTTTAATCTAGACCTCTGAATAGGGTCCTGCCACACCTCATGGACCCAGTGTGTGTTTATGTGTGTGTGTGTGCGCTCATAGCCCTGCTTTTGGCAGCAAGCCCTTTTTTTCAAAGCTGGTGGAGGCAGCAGCCTTACAATGGTACATTAACAATCTGTGCGTTCATTTATCAGTGTGTGCGATTTGGACTCTCCGTTCATGGCGCGCTGCACTTTTCATGGCTGAAAATTAATGAACAAGCCTCCCCTCGCAACAAACATGCACCTGTGCTGCAGAGATGGTAATCACAAACATTTATATTTATTAGTGAACGCCTGCACTAAAACTGGAGTTGTGGGGGAGAGAAAAAAAAAAGAAGAGAGGATGAGGGGAAAACATGAGGAGGAGAGATAGTTCCCTTTTTCCAACCTGGGTAGCGGTTTCCGTTGTGCAGAATTGTGTTAAAGCTATTTGTTTGAGGCACTTTCTTGAATGAAAGGGGGGGGTGTGGAAGTGCAGGATATCTATTCAAGGAGTGTGATCTTCACGCTGTGAAGATTATTTCTCAAAAACTACCGGGTGAAGGGCATTCCTGCAAAAAAAAACACACCTTTTGTGCTTATTCTAAATGTGCAGCCTAAAATACCAGCTGATGCCTTACACAATCTGTAGGAAGGATTTAATCTGTGAAGCGGCCAAACCTCAGTCCCCTTCACTATACAGGTGGACATGATGGACAGTCTTGCCGAAAACCTGTTTAAGATGCTTTTCGTTGCCTTTTTGTTGCCTCCATTCGTCTCTTTCCACTTCTCTCACCCTCGTCTCTCCCTCCATCCCTCTGTCTCCCCTCCTCCTCCCCCCCTCCCAGACTGACAGAAGGTGGCTCTCTCCCTCAGTAAAGGCTATGCCTCTGCCCAGCTAGGGGAAGAGGAATGGTGCCATAAGTTTCTCCCTGGCACCGGCCCACCTTTGTTTTCCCCCTCCTCAAGTCTGTTTCAGGCTTCAAAGAGCATTGGAAAAAGACATACACACACACACAAACACACACACACACACACACACACATACAAATGTTTGAGGGAGCACTGATGTCTCACTAACTTTATCATTCTAGCAGGGTGATCATAGCCCCGTTGAGAGGCTGTGGAAGATGCTTGAGGGTGTATGAGTGTGTGTGTGTGTGTGTGTGTGCATGTGTGTGTTGTCCACCACTGTCTGCATGTATGCATGAGAGCACAAAAGGCAGATGGGGACAGAGGTGGGTGTCTTTTAGGACATGAAGACAAGAGCAATTACTAATGTGTTTGTCTGTGCGTTTGTGTACACACACACTTGCCAATGTGTGTGTGTGTATGTGTGTGTGTGTAGTGCTATAATAATCAGGGTGTATATTCATCATGCCCCCTCTCAGTCTGTGTTGGCAGGAAGTGGTGTGGTTACCATTAGTGAAGGATGACTAGGTCGCTGTCTCTTTTACTGGGAAACTGCTGGGTTTCTATGGATAGAGAAATGCAAGAAAATGAAAGGAAAGGAGGGAAAATGATTTAAGACAAGAAAAATGAAAAAAATGTGGAAAGACAGGGAAAAGAAATAGAGGAAATGAAAAAAGTAGAGACGAAATTTTGGGAAAACACTGGAAAAGAAGAGGAAATCAGACAAAGAAACTAAAGGGCACAAACTATTGGAAAGAGGAAAAATCAAGGGTATTGAAAAAAAGAGAAAACGATAAGAAAGTTAAAAATGAAGAGTAAGAAGAAAAGAAGATAGATGGAACGAAAGTATAAAGAAAAAGAGAGAAGAAAGTTAAGACACATGTAATGAGTTGATCAGTCTCCAGGGGAGACTGTCTCCATGAGATGTCCAGGATTTTGCGGGCTGTTTTTGGGATTGTTGTGGCCGTAAATCTCTGATTTCTCGGCAGCTTTTCTAAAAAATTGTGATGAATGTTTGATGTTTATAGGGGCAAGAGAAAATCGCAAAAATAGTTGTGATGTTGCCTCAGATTCAGAGCTTATTATTATGAGCATTCAGTGTTTCCCACAGATTAAGAATCTAGTTGTAAAAGCGGGGGTTGGGGGCAGCAACAGCTGATCGCTAGTGATCAGCTGCCATTCGACGCAGCGCTGAAAGACAGTCCCCATGAGCAGATCTCCTTCTGCTCTCTTTGCTGGTTAGCACAAGCTAACACAGCTCAACATGATCTCATCCATACTCCTCATATTTTGCCACTTGAGCGGGATCCCCACAGCAGCAGTAAATGTCCGATATCGAACCGTTAATCTCACATCAACACTGAAACGGCTCTACGGCTAATGTTAGCTATGTGATGCTAATATGTTAGCCCTGCCACTGTAGCCCCTTTTACATTGCCTCTTCAAGGCAGGAATTTCATACTGTTATTCCGCCTTGCCGCTCTGTATAAAAGGTACAAATTGTTTGTATAAACAGGACAGCTGGCAGGACGTGATCATGGGTGGCACAGGAGTGATATTTTGATGATGCGCTATGCGTGCAACCCATCGCAAGAGATTTTAAAAGTTGCTGTTAGCAGTTAGCAGCTAACTTAAAGAGGAAGAACTGTGGCAATGACTGTCCGGATATTGGGAGAACAATGAGGTGCGGGTGCAGCCACCATACAACAGGTATATTAAATAACTGCTATTACCATGTTATGCCATTGTTCTTGTTTATAAAGTGCTACTGACGCATACATTATATGTCACACTAGAGACTGATGCTGTTGTGTTACATGTCACGTCTGTCACACCTGTCACGTCTCTTTTGATTCCGCGATGCCAGCATGCTGTCTGAAATCACACACAGGAGCGTAATGATGCCGCCATCATTGGCACAATCTCTGTGTAAAAAAAGGGATAGAGAGAAAGAGAGAGAGAGAGAGAGAGAGAAAGACTGAGAAAGAGAGAGAGAGAGCCTGAGCAAATGAATACATTGTGTGCTGCTCTACAAAGAAATGAGATCTCACCTGTTTAAAATAGACAAATTTTCTGTAATATTGCGGTGATTTGACAAAATTGCAAGGCCACGCAGAATTCACGGGATTAGCTGAATTTGCACTATCTGTTGTGATTGCAACATTGCGAAAACCTTGAAGAACTGGTGTATACAAACGCAGTGACAAGGTGTGAAGATGGGAAAGGGAAGAAAAGGAAAAGGAAAGGAAACAAACAAAATGAATAGAACATAACTAAATCAAATAAAACACACAGAGGGAAGCATTAGTAATATTCAACAAAAGAACATCACTTAATGTAAAAGAAAAGTGATAAAATTTGAAAAGCTGAGAGGGAAAGAAGAGGAAAAAGGGAACAGGACATGACAGGATATTGCCAAAAGGCAGGAAAAGGATAATAGAACAAGAAGAGGTCATACTGCAAACTCCTCTGCAGCTCCTGTACATATAGACTGTCACGTAGTGATGACAGCCATCATGTTGCACTGGCCCTTTAACGCTGAATAAAGTAGAACTCCTCCCTAAGCCACCATTGATTTCCTATTCATTCCCATGCATGCTAAATCAACAGCAAGCACAATAGGCCAATCATCAAACTCAGCTACAGTACCACCACTTCTATCCCACCCTCGATCCACCTGGCACTGGTCGGAGTCCATACTGTACGTGGCATCGATGCTCTGCACATCGCAGCCATTAGTGGCGTTATTCTCCATCAATGAAAATGAATCAATTAAGCCTCATTAAGGGTGCATATTAAGGTGGAGTAATTATCGAGTGGGGAATGTACAGTGATCGATAGCTCGGGAGCATAAATGTGCACTTTAAGACATATATTACCGCAAGGGGCGATGAACACTTTTAACAAGGCCACTGTGGAGGGGGAGCTAAAGTGGGTAAATCTGCTTCACGTCATGCATACATACTGTGTGTGTGTTTGTGTGTGTGTGTATGTGTGTGTCTGGGTGATGAGAGAAAGACTATCGCTTCCAACATAGTCTGGTCAGGCAGTAAATCCAGAGACCAAGGACGCGTCCCGTTTTCCTCTTCTATGAACTTGTCCGGTGTCTCGGAAAATGAAATAAAAAGATTTATACTGTAGCTGCAAACATCCTGCCAGTGTGTGTGTATATGGGTGTGTGTTTGAGTGTGGACATAAGACACACATACACACCACAGGACCACAAGAGATAGAGGCACACTTTAAGAATAAATGAGAGAAAGGCCCCAGTTTTAGTGAGGGGAGGGGAGTTTTTAAATGCTAGAGGCCGTCACCCTCTGGCCACCCGCATGCAAATACACACACACAGACACACACACATGCACAAAGCGTCATGCACACACACAATCCCATGCATAACGCCTATTAAAGAGCACGCTCTGTCCCAGTCGCATAATTTTAATTTGTTATGAAGGTCATTGACAGCAAGTAATAATCACCATTGGGGATCTAACAATTTGCCATTTCGGAACATTGAGGCACTGATGACTCAACTATTAATAGACTGAAACCCCCCCACCCCACCCCTCGCCCCCCTGCCTCTACACCCCCTGTCCTCTTAAATGACTAAAAACTATTCCCATACGTTTTACATTCATACCCCACCCTCACACACTACCTAAAAAAAGCCCATATGTCTTTATCCCATTCATCTTTTTTTTATCTGTGGAGGGATATATGACATTTGGAGGCAAATGAATGGGCAGCCTAAAAGAAACCCGCTGAGGGGACATCTCCTGAAAAGACAATAACATTGTAACAAAAAAAACAAAAAAAAAAGAAGTAAAGCACACAGCTTTTTAATTCTGTTTTTTCTTACTTCTTGCTTTAACAGTGGTGTCTTGCACAGAGGAAACGCCGGCGCAGCCTGTGCTGAGCTCATGAATTGTTGAGCATTTTTTCCCCCATTTTTACAAACAAACACGCAGAGAGACACAATGACAAGTTTTATTTTAGACCAACTCATTTATTCTCTGCTTTAGCATCACCCAAGCCATTCAGACATATGTGTCTGGCATTTGTCGCCAAACAAATAAGTCCGAGCTTAAGCTATTTTTATCAAGCGCAAGAGCGTTTGTTCTTTTTAAGTGATCGTCAGTGTTTGGGGCGAATAGAATGGGAGTTGGAATCCTTTATCTTTCTGAGGCTCAACAACTCAAGACTAATTACAAATTAATCTGGATCTGGATATCTGCAATGAGAGGGCCCCAGTAAGAACTTGTGGTGTGCTAAGAGGAACTATCTGTTATATATTTATAGGGGAGCTCAACGCATGGAGAGGGAGGCCGGAGATGGAGGCGGCCAAAACCGAAATAAGAGAGTAGCACATAATTGCCTGCCTTCTATTTCCAAGCAGCCACATCAAGGCTGAGGATTGTGGATATTAATAATTGATCATTAGCTTGATAGGGCAGAGCGTGCTCAAGTTTTTAGCGGTGGAAGTTTGATGGCCGTTTTAGGTCTCTCCTCGGGGTCTTGAGCACTGTCGCTGTACTTGTAGAGAAGGTCAAGTGGGCTCATTGTTATAAATGGAGCACTATTGCCCTAAACAAAAGGAGGTCATAACAATATAATCTGTTGTCTCTTTAACTGCACTGTGTTGTTCCATGTTTTAAAAGGTTTTTTTGAGAGCCTGCAGGGACATTTTAGGAATAAAAATCCAACATGATTAGTTCAGATTCAGAATGACTTTTGGAGTGGTGGCCATGCAGCACAGAGGACCAAACATACAGCAATTATTACACCATTGTCCTCTCTTATAGCTGTACTCGCTAAACATGGAGTTTCTTTCAATGCAATATTGTATGATCAGCTCAGATGTTAAAGGAGTGGTCCACAAATTTTATACATTTTGTAAAACAACACAAAGCAATATTTTATGCTTGGCATTGTTCAGTGTTAACACAAAGCCTTATGTGCAGTAAAGAGTCAACAGCCCTCAGCTTTCTGTCTTTTATGATTCATGTACCTAGGTGAAACTGAGTTTAAGAAAGTAAATCGTAATTAATTTAGTGGCTGCATGAGGCAGACGTTACTCTTAAGCTCATAGGAAACCTGAAATGAAGCAGTGGATGTAAAATGTTATCTTTTGTGAATGTCTTTCTTTCACTTAAGAAAGACCATCTCTGTGGTTATGATAAAAGTATAGACCTACAACTAACAACTAACTAACAACTTAAAACATGTTGTTTTTGCTGCCAGAGCTTCTTCAGATGTTCTTAACATTCAGGGAATTGATACAGCAGCAAACCCTGATTTGCTATGGAAAAAGATAAGAGAGTAATGGTGTCCTGAGCAGAAGTCACGTTACCACTGAGTGTGTTGTATACCATGCTTTCTGTGATAAGCCAGTCCAATTGCACATGCATCTTAGTGTACATATGTATCCCACTGGTTAGCTCATCATTGTTGCTTTGCACCAAGCCCATACGACATCACTGCGACCACCCTCCAGTTTCTCCCTGGTTAACACCATTAGCCCTGTCAGCACTGTTGCTATTGTATAAAACTATTTATGGCATGTTAGCTGTTAGCCATCAACTTGTCGATAACAGTGTCCAGACAACTCATACACTCTGAATTTCCCATAGCGCTCTTCTAATCTACCATAATTTCTAAGAGTGTCTTCTTTTGCAATGCTTTTGGGAAAATGTTTGTGTTTTGTCCAATTGCCATTGATCAGGGCTAAGAGAAATCTGTCATAGACAAAGCATGTCTCCACAAAGTGGCAACCTCTGGGGCTGAAAAATGAAGCCAATACCAAAGTGCCAAAAACTGCAGTTTCTCTAATGGCCACTTTGAGGCTGGCTCCAAAAGCGGGTCAGTCCCCATAGACCCCCATTTTAAAATGCACAACTTTAAAGCAGAAATAAACGTGTCCGGATCCGAACACAGCCTGGTATAAAAAATATGGTTTTGCATGTGAGGCAAACTGTGATTTGTAATAGTGGGCTTTATAAATAAAATTGATTGATTGATTGATTGATTGATTGGTTCTCTGTAGCTAATTTCCCTTTCCTAACAACGACTGTACAGGGGTGAACTCTATAAGGGTGGGCCACCTTGACTGACGGACTGTCTGTGTATAGTGTCTTTGGCTTTTCAGTCAGATCCATTTCTCACTCCTCCGCAGCTCCACCCTGTTATCTAAATATGATCACTTGTGGCTCCAAAAAACACAAGATGGTGATGGCCAAAATGCCAAATTAAAGGCTTCAAAACAGGAGTCCACAAACCAATGGGTGACGTCACGATGACTTCACCCTTATTTTTATACATAAGAATAACCTTAGTAGACAAGAATGTAATGGACCCATAAAACTTTGAGTTTCTTAACTGGTAACATTTGCTATTGGTCAGGTTCCTGTACATGCACTTGCTGCAACAAGTGTAGCCACTTGGCTGCACCAAAAGAAGTAAATTCAGACATCACAAAACTATTCCTGGAATGCACTGAACATCTTATGCACTTAACTTCCTGTTTGAAAATAGGCTTTGATTTGCTGCCTGGTAGCCGGGGTATGTCACTCTCTATTACTCACTCTCTCTCTACAGCTAGTGTACTCTGTACTCCCCCCGGTCCCATGGTGGGGAACCTCTGGGCACCTTGACTGTCGTTTAACTGCTTGTGGCACGAGGCAGCTGAGGAAATGGGTCATTAAATCCAACGAGCTGGGGCGAGCCCCCCCAGTGCCCCAGATCTGTTTCCAATCAGATAGCCTTCTTTTACAGGAGAGACAGAAAGAAGCCTAGCACAGCAGCCCAAAGCAGACATTAGTGTCATGTGCAGCCCGACACTACTAATAGCAGCAGCTAACAAGGACTGGGGCATTTATTTATTTATGTATTGTCATCCCAAAGGTATCTTAGCGGTGAGATCATCCCAATCCCTCTGTGGATTTCATGGAAAATTCACTCCACACCTGGTTTCATGCACAGTTCCTAAAAATACTTGAAATATGCACTTGACCATGAGTCACATACTAATTAATTGCTGCTGAAAAATACATAGGGTATCCAAGTTTCATATTAGATTGCAAAATCAATGGAATATAATGGAGTATTATAATGTAATACTCTAATCTGCTTTGGAATTTCACAAATGGTTTACTGTTCTTTTAAAACTGTGTATGGGACAAATTCAAGAAATTACAACCATGCTAGCTTCATAGCTGTGGGGAATAGTGATTTAAGTATGTTTGTTCCAAGCTGAAATAAATCTTGAATATTATGGATTGCCATGGAAATTTTTACAGGTATTCATGAGCCCCAGAGGATCAAGCCCACTGACTTATTGGTGAAAACCTGGCCATTCAGCCCATTCTCACTCCCAACTCATCAAATACCACAGCTTTGTCAGTGATTCCATCAGAGACCGACACAGACAGACGCCTTTTGTGGCGATCCGATATGCACTGGGCGTTTCAGTCAGTACGTTTAACATGCACAGTTAAGTCATAGTTCAACTAGGCCATCTAATTGAACTTCCAACTGTGTCCCAGTGTACAAGCACGAGCGGGGAATTGATTTACGCCACGGACCAAACAATCACCATCCCATGTTTTCCTCCCATCCATGTATTTTAAAATATTTAACTCCTTCAGCTGACAGTAAAAACTGTGTCTCCTCGTCCATCCAAAAACGCACAGCTCTGGATGTAGATTTTGCCATGTTGTTACCGGCTCCTTTTTCTATTATAAATTTAATACTATTCAAATTCCGGGTCAAAGCCCGGGGCGAAAACTGTGGAGCATGTACAGAGCACCTAGGCCAGTTTGGGTCTGATTGACTGTATACATGAATAAGTAATTCGACTCCCAATCACATTATCTGGGTGTGTTAGTCTGACTTTGAGAAATTTGGTTTAGTACGATTTCAGTCGGACTAACATGTTAACATGTGTTTTAAAGTCCATTTTAGTCGGACTAACACATTTGAGGTCAAGTGTGACATGAGTGTTGGTTGTTTATTGTACTATGGTTATTGTTCTCCTGAATACCTTTATATTGGTAATGCCTGTGAGCAATGAAGAGTTATGTATGGCTTTCTGGGAGTTCTCAAATATGCATTATATTAAAAAGCAAGGTGTTTATTTAGGTACCCATACTTCAGGATTGCCTTAAAGTTTATTGTAGACTCCCTGAAGTATGGGTTATGTGTTCTTATGTCCATCCTAATTGTATCCCTTATTTCACACATTGATTTTACTTGGTGGTTTCCAACTGAATCTTTCCTGTTTAGAAAAGTAATAAGAATAGATGGAAAGCAATGGAAAAGTTAAGTAGTTTTCAATAAGTGAGATCCCAAAGAAAATACCATGCTGAATGGAAGGAAAATTTGAAATACAGAGGGAATAAAAACTGTTTTTAGATGTAAGTTTGTTGATACATATGTATTTTCCCAATTTGAATAGCTTGTCAGGCCCCAAAGTCAAAGTCTCAGTACTCCAAGTTCCACAATAGTTAAAGTAAAAAAGTGCCCTGTACTTCTGCCTCTGTTACAAATTCTAAGTCAGCCACAGGAAAAAAAAAATAATTACACAGACCCTGATCACTCCCATTTTGACATAAGGTCTTCAGTTGGATCTCTGTGACTTTCTAAGGCTGTGACTGATCTCATCTACAAAGGAAAAGGGCAGACATTTTGCAGGAAGGTAAATACTTCAAATGTTAGCATGGGGAGTGTCTTCGATTTGTCCTTTAGGAAGATGCTAACGTGTGATACACCATGCCCTCCCTTCCTTCCTCCCTCCCCTCCTCCTCTCTCATTCATCGGCCTCGCAAACTCATCTCCCTTTCTCCTCTTTCTTCCTCTGTCATTGCAAAATGCAGGGCCAGCGATATGAAAAAAAAAATACTACACACACTTGTTGCCCGGACTTTATCGCTACATTATTCTCGCTGCTCCTTCCGTTCATTTCAGAGAAAAAGATAAATGAACGACGTACATTTTGTGCACCTGTCCTCCCCTCCCCACCTTCCTCTTCCCCTAACGATAAGGGATTTCATTAACGTGAGAATGCTTGGGCTGAAAGAAACATAATTGCTTCAGTGTTGTTGTCCTCTCTGCTGCCGACGCCCTAATTTCCTCCTTGCCTTACTCTTGACTGTTAAGTGATCATTATATCAACACAGGGGATGGGCCAAGGGTAAAATATTGACAAACTGCGGTCATGTTCATGCAAAACATTGAGAAGAGGTGTGTGTTTGTGTGTGGTAGAGGATGATGAAATATTAAAAATAAAAAAAAATAACAAGGAGGAGGAGAGGAGAAAAAGGGGATGATGGGTGAGGAAGAATGAAAGGTGCTAATAGAGTGACAGCAAGGACGCAAAGTGATATGATCACAGAGTCCAGTAATAATTTAAACACCGGGTCCGATCCGTCAACCACCTCCTCCTCCCCGTCCCTGATGGATAACTGTATGTAAAAGATACATAATTTTTTGACTTGCCATTTACACAGCATTGCACCTGAAAGCCAGGCGGCACAATAGACAGTTTAAAATGTCAGGGAACTAAGTAAGTAAGAGAGACGGGTCGACCGGCAGAATCTTAATTAGAGGAGCTCTGTCTAATGGCGACGACTTACTAGACCGGCTGATGATGGGAGGAGTGTCTAGCAGGCATACACACACACACACACACACACACACACACACACACACACACACACACGTGCACGTACACTTGCTGACATAAACACACATGTGTACATAAAAACACACAGGCTCATTGGCATACTGTTACTTCAGGAGACACATGCGCACAAGCATTAACGCATTTACGTGGATGCAGAAACACATAGAGGACACATTTTGTGACACTTCTGTCTAAGAGCTATTGCAAAACTGACTTAGAATCAGTCATTTGCCACAAACACACAGATACATTGAAATTATTTCAATTACATGAGGAAAAAGTACATGAGTAAAAATATCCGAAATTCATAAAAATTCACACGCACACACCCTACACACCATAAGTTCAACATCAGTGCAATTAGCAAAAGATCCTCCTGTTCAGCCTTAATTTTTATGCCTCCAACTGACCAGTCAGCGACCAAATCTATCTAGTTATGGCGCGACATCACAAGAATGTTCAGTGGTAGTCTGGAAATGCATGTATAGGATTTACCTATCTATCACTGAGCAGACCTGGCTGTTGAGCCCGAGCCAGCGCCACATGATTGTGTTAATTAATCTGCCATTGTGAGCATGGGGAACAGCTGCACGGGCTCTCGTGGCTGCGTTGTCAAAGCAAAACAATGCAATGTTAAGCTTCCCCCACTGAATCTTCCATTACAAAGGAGCCCCAACAACAGGGCTAAATTCATGAATCCACAGATCAATTTTTACCAGCACTAATGTCTGACCTTTAAAGCGAAAAAGGGATTTTTTTTAACATGCTTCATTTGGGCTTGAAATATGGTCAGATATGTGATACCTAGGATTTGGGCCAAATGCCCCCCTCCCGCCCCCCATCCCTCCCTCCAGCCTGGAAAGCAAACACACTGTGGAGAGATGGAGATGCAGAGAGAGAAAAGGAGAGAGGGATGGATGGACAGAGGTAGAAAATGAGCAATGGAGGGATGGAGGAAGGAGAGGGGAGAAAGAGAGAGACAGAGATCAGCACAACAGAGACAAACAGATGAGTGCTAGGAGTCACCAGCTGGGCGCTGGTATTTTAAAACAAAACGTCTAACGCGATTAGCAGGGATCCATCGATCGGTGTTATGTGGCGTTAATTTAGACTGGGGAGAGGGGGAAGGAGGAGAACAGGAAAATAGGGAAGAAGAGGTGAAAATCAGCTTTGTGTGTGCTTTACGGGTCAAATCATAGGTGAACAAAGCCGCTCTTGTAACACATTTGAAATTAAGTTTCATAATTTTTGACAATATATCAGTATGGAAATCTGAGCAGACAGCTTAATTTGCACTTATTTAAATCTATGCATGTTTTTATGTGACTGGAATTCATGGAGACAGTAAACTGAATGGATTAGTTAATACACAGCAGACAGTCGCATGTAACTCTTTTCTGGCTACAAACAGAATCCAAGCATTAGTGCTCCACAATAAGACAAAAAACTCACATTCATTTAGAAACAACATTGACCAAGGGGAATACATAAATAAAATTAGGTAAACTCTGCTGCCACCACAAATTATGTCTGCAATAAAAGACTTCACAAATAAATGGTTTAGCACCTCTAATTGAGTTCACAAAATGTTTCACTAGACAACCATTTCACTGCATTCATTACAGCTTCGCTGAATTACAATTCTATTGCTCGCAGAAATCACAGCGTTTGTCTTTAATGTGGCAACCAGATTCATCTTTGTTTCAGAGGCTACGAGACGCCTGGAAGAGATGGGAGATGGCATGCCCCTATCACACACTCTCTACAGCGAATGGCATGGCCTTGGTGCACACTTGGCACTTCCAGAGAGATGGTGATGCACCCCGAAAAAATCATCAAGATGCCTGGCTCTCGCCCCACTCTGCAGCCGAGCCCTTCTGTCTTGCAGAAAGCCCTCCAACAGCCCACTGAGCACGCAAGACATTGGGAGAGGAGTCATACACACGCATTGAGATGTACAGACACATCTGACATGTCATGTCAGTTGTCACTGACTTCATGTAAAGTAGGAGGTGAATGTGACTGATCATTTCTTTAGGTTTGAATAAAAGGGAAAGCAATAAATGGAAGCAATCAAAATGGCAGATGAAGGAGGCAAGACATTTCCTTCTCCCTGTGACACTGTCTCTCAATCTGCACCCTGTTTTAGTCTGCCAAACACCAAGTCAAATAGTGACACTGAATATGGCAGTGAATTCCAAATCAGTTGTTTAGTTGCCATATTCTTGATAGACTGCACAAATGTTCTTTTTTTACAAGAGTTTTTTATTACAATTCTTGGACTCACAGTGTTTAAAACCAGTTTGAAGTACTTCAGACTCCCTGAAACATGCGCGCACACACCCAACATGCAATCTTGAAAGCTTACAGATGGGGAAGGGTGACATGGTGCTAACTTGCATCTCAAAAGTGACGCTCACTGCAGCATCTCACCTGTCCAACGCGCTGGATTTCAGAAAGCCATCAGATGTTGCATTTACCGCAACACTGAGCAGTGGAGAGCATCCGATCAGAAGACGCACGCAGCCTGAGGTTTGGTGCACTTACACTTGACAACTCAACAGGACACTTAGTTAAGCTAGAATGGGAATTTGTGACGCCAGAAAAGAAGGTTGATATCTTGTCATTATCTTCTCCCTCATGGCTTTGTTAGTATTTACAGCTAAAATGTTACAGAGGGTGTATCGAATTGGAAGAAAGACTTTTTTTTTTCCTCCTGTGGTACTGTGCTGTCGGCTCCCTGATTGTTGGAGTATAAAAATAATCGTCATGGAAATAGATCTCATTGACAACGTGCCATGTTCACACTGTGAGCAGCTTGTGCCTTGTGAACATAATCCAGAAACGTCCTCCAAAAACTTTCCTCCACAAACTTTCAATCCCTCATCCTCTTTTTGCCCTTCTCTCCAAAAGATGAAAAGAGGGGATGCCAGGGAAGACAAAATCCTGTCTTGTCAAGTACCAGCAAAACAGGTAGAAATGTGAAGTAGGGGGATGGGCTCGAGGATCAAGAGGCGAGGGAGGAGGGACAAAAGAGGCAGAGAGCATGAGCAGAAAAGGACTGAGATATTGAGAGGGAAGGGAGGATTGACCAAAACGGCTTTCCCATCCTCCTCCCGAAAATCCACATCCTCATCTCTGTGTCTAATAGGAAATACCTGATTCTGGTCCTGAGAGTACTGCGCCGGCACGATTACACCTTACCTGCAAGCCCTGCCAGGAGAGGTGGCATTTGGCTGATCCGTCCCCCCATGAGGGTGGCTTGTGGCTTAGCCTCAACTTAGCTCCATGTCTTGAGACGGAGGATAGGAGGAATGAGGAGGGCCACTGGGGAGGAATGTGAGTCTCTCTCCATGAAAGCCCAGGATAAACCAGTGTCCTCGGGAGGGAAGAACTTCTCACAGCTGGATGGTAGCCCAGGGGTTAAAAGATGATACCTCAAAATGTGGCTACACTAAAATCTAAAAAAAAGTCTTAACTGGGGAACCTTTGTGTCCTTGGTTAGAACATTTGATAAGGCAAAAATACTGTGAATTTGAAGTTGAAAGGTAGGACTAGACATCACTTGTAATGTTCTCGACACATATAAGGTCTGTCTGAGCACTTGAATAAAGTATGTGCTTTCGTAAAACACATTCTTTAAGTGCTTTCTGATTTAGGAAGATCAAGAATATCCATGTGTATTATGTGCAAGAATCCAAGGCCTAATCTCGGTCTGGGAATGACTCCGTCTGAGATCCTCACATGGAGTTTTATGCTTTACACGCCAACACCGAGAGGATAAGAGAGACATTCACTTGCTATAACAACCTTATCATCAACATAAACATATGCTCACTGTGTGGGCCGTCGGGCGATGTTAACTTGAGGGCAGATAAAAAAATATAAGGGACTTGGCAGACATGACGAGACAGAGGTTCATTAGAAGAGCTGTAAATGAAAGTGAGGAAGGCATCTCATCAAGCACATGTTCAACACTTGGTCCATAAGGGAGCTATACCTGGGGCTGTCGCATTCAGAAGGTGTTACTCTAATAAGACAACAGTCGCTTTTATTTACAGCGAGCACGAGATGACATGAAACATGCATTAACACATCTTCTGTTGTGCCTTTGGTGAAACAAACACCTTTGTTATTTTGTAAACAAAACATCTAACTAACAGCCCCTTTTGTGAGCTAAAGATACATTCAAACAACATATGCTCTTGACTGGGAAAAAAAACACAGCACAATAGGTGTAAACCGTCTAAATTGCAATTGCACCGCATCTTGGAAAACAAACACTTTGCTTTGTTACCAAGACAACTAAGATAATGTGATTCCTGCGGCATTGTCGGGACTGCTACTTGCTACATTATGTGTGACAAGCTTAAGAGTAGATCTAGGAGCGTGAATGCACAGATTCAGGCTCCAGCCTATTGCGGATTGAAGATAGTCCGGCAAACCATATTTGCATGTGTAACCTTGCCAAAGAGTTAAGCTCAGCGGGCTAACATTCTCTCCACGCTTGCAAAACCCTGGTTTGAAGTCAGCCCTGATGTATAAGACTCTATAATGCTTGCTGTGATTTGACAGTTTGTGTTACTGTTACTTGCCATGCTAATGCTTAGCCCTGTGAACGAATACGGTTCTGTTCTGTTGGAGGATTTAAATGTGATCAGCCCCAACATTTGTTTTTAATGTATCTATCTGGGCAAACAGCAAATTCATAATGGAGCCTGCAGCCCATATCCTCCTCTTTCCTCTTTCTCTCTTTGCCTTCCATGGCGACAAAATGAATTCAGCTCTGAACCTAATTAATCCACAAAGGTTTCATGTCTTAATCCCCAAAGTCAAGGGGGTTATTGTCCTCACAAATGAGGTCAGTGTTCCTCCCAGTGGAAATAAGGGGAAGAAGGAGCAAAACACAGGGAGTAAAGGGAGGGACCATGGATGCTTACAGAGTGGCTTTCTTTCTCTGCGGCTCTCCTGGTGAATAGAGGTGTGATACGGTGGCAAGAGGCCCTGCAAACAGGGACCGGAGTTGCCTGCTATCTGCACAGGGACAGCTCCATGCATGGAGGTATCATGATGTGAAAAGGACTGAATGGCTAACATGCCATAATGAAAGAAGACCAGATAGAAACATAAACGGAGAAGTGAAATAAATGGCACAGCATGACAGCAGTGGGAGAGGGAAAATTAAATGCCTGCCAATCTCCAGCACACAGACCTTTTGAACCAGGTGGATAAGAAAGCTGGTTCTGATGCTAATTGTCACTAAGGCAAGTCACTGTCAAACTCTGAGGCGAAGAAGCATCATCCAAGTGTGACAGGACGATAGCCATGATACAGCCCTCCGTCTGGTGGGATGACAAGGGGGGATGTGACACACATGGCCACACCATGCTGCCTGAAGCACAGTCACCACCAGCGGCCCACACAGGGTCTCTGCGGGGGACAAACCCTGGGAATAGTGCAGAGCGGGCCAAAATGCTCGTCCAGCATCGGCACACCCTGGGTATACTGTGGGCCCCGTCTCCGAGGACCAAATGGCAGCCAGGGAAAGAACGGACGATTCATAGTCCACATCTCTACTCGTTTAGACCATCCTGATGAGTGCTTTCCAGAGATCTTTTGAGTCATCCAATCAAGGCTTGGCTCAAGGAAGTGGGGGCGGAGTTGCTGGCCAATGAGAACTTGGTTAAGCAGAGGGTCAGCCAATAGCAGGCATGTTGAGAGGAGGGTCAGCCATGATGGAGGCTCGCTAGAAGAATGAAGTCCAAGATGACGCAATCAACAGCTTGCTGAAATCTGTTGCAGTCAAAAGTCCGGCCACTGCATACAGCAAGCATGGTGGATGAGTGTAGGCCTGAGAGAACAACGAGCGGAGCACAAATGTTTAAATAGGCTGCGCTATCTTATATAAATAAAGCACTGCTGTGATGATATGTCATCATCCCCAGCTGTTGTGAAGATGATCATTACTTTTGTCACAATCTGGGGAATATACTGTATCCTGTCTACAAAGCATCTACTAAAGCATGTTTGGCAAAAGCTTATTTCCCACAAATTGCTTGCTTTCTGTGTGACTGATGATGTGGCGACACACAATGTCATGCATACATCAAAAGCATCAGCGGAAAAACCTGCACCGTTTTTGATCACTGATAATTACTGTATCTGCACTCCAAGAAGACTTGAGGAGTAAACAAAGTGAGAAGTTGGGAAACGGGGGAGAAAAAACAAGGAAGGGAGGGAGGGGATGGGGCACAGCTTTGTAGCAGACATTCTAATTTCCAACTTCTCTGTGACTGGTGGAATAAAAAGAAGTTTATATTGTCATCTCCCCACCGCTGAGTTTGAAATATGAGTTTAAACTGACAGAGGGAATTAAAATCTGTAAACGCCACATTTTTTTTTGATGCCTAATTTGAAAATCAGCTGTCAGAGTTGGTGTTTGTTGATTTTTATCAACTCAAGGGTTATTACATTTCGAGAATGTGACAATTAAAAATCCCTCAATCATTCCCATGAGCTTTCTATAATCATGCCAACTTGAAAAGTGATATAAAGTGATGTGACGAAAGTGAACGAAACTCCAGTTGAACATTTTGAACCTCATCTGGTAGCATGAGGTCAAAATACAAATGGGAAATTTGATTCTGTTTCTGAGGTATACACATCACAAAAATCTGATCAAGCAGAGGATTATTTGCCTGTCTGTACACGAGGCGTCTTTTAGTTAAACCAAAGGGTGCACTCTCATGTGTGCATCAGAAGTGCCCTTTCCCATGGCTGTGTTTTAGTGCAAATAATAGATCTGAGGGTCAGGTCCAGGTCTACGAGGCTCATTGCTGGAATAGACGCAATTGGATAATAACTGACATGGAAACTAAAAACTCACTTGACTTCAAGATTGAGAAAGCAAGGGGTTACTGAGCTGTTTCTGTTTCTCCTTTTTTCCTTTTCTCCCCTCGTGCTCTCCACACTGCCGCCGCCTGCATGCCTCCCCTTCATCTCAGAGGATATATAGAGGAGAAAAAGATTTAAAAGGACTGGGAAAAAAAGCTCAATTGTTTATTGATTTTATAATAGGCTTAGTGCAAGAGAAATAAAGTGAGGGGCTGGTGGGGCGGCGTGGTCAACCAGAGGCGATGGCGTGACAAACACGCGGCTTACGAGCAGGTAACAGCGGCTTGAGTCCAAATGCCGGGATATTGGCTTGAGCCCTTTTTTTCTGTTTTTCCAAATGCCCGTTTGTGGCATTGTTATCCTGCTTTTAAACCAGTGTAGACATAATCGCTCCTCTCACAAACAGGGCACGGCCTTATGGGCTTGAAAGTGTGTGTTTGTGTGTAGGAGGAAGGGGAGGGAGGGAGGGGGCTCACTTCAGGATGAAATAGCTTTGTAAGAGAGTGCGAACGCATAGGTTGAGACAATCAAATTCAGAAAGGAATGGAATCAATCATTTATGGTTAAATCTCTTGTTTTGATAAAAGTGGAAACTCGATTTTATAAAGTTTCTGTACGAAAACGTATCATGTAAAACATGTAAAGAAAATAGACTCAACAAAAAAAGCTCAGGATTGTTTGAGCAGGCTTTTGCGAGTGTGTTCAGCAGAGTGTGTATGTGTCTGCCTGAGAACGCATGGGTGTGTGTAGGGTCTGATATATGGATGATAACACTAATTAGCTCGTTTTGTTTGGGGCACAACACTCATTAAAAACCCAGTGGGGCCATTAAAGTTACCGTCCCTCCAAACCATTGCTGCCACCATATCCATCTAGACTGCTATCTCACCCAGCTCTCCCAGCTTTTAATGGCCTCTGCTTCAGGTTGTTGGGTTGAGCAAAGATTTGTGGGACTTGGATCACTCCTCTTCTTCCCCTGTTACCCCGTCTGCCCCCGTCCATATCTCTTGATTCTATTTCAATCTCTCTCCACTCCTCCTTCTCACGCTGCCTCTCTTTTCCTCCACGTCACTCACTCTCTCCGTCTTTGTCTCTATCTCTTGCTCTCCCACACATACCAATTACTACATCCACCACCTCCACTGCAGGCTACATGCTCCATCCATACACTAATAGCTGTTTGCTGAAAAGAAACCGGGGAGGGATTTGCGCTCTTCAGTCCCGACGAGGAGGGGGCGATGGTTGTTTCCAAGCTTTACACAGCTATGTCGCCGTAATACCGACAAACCTCCCCGTGATTCAGCGCGGCTTGCCGTGCCATAAGGCACCCGTTACTCTGCAGCCGGAGAGACTGGAGGCAGAGGCCTGCCAGGATTAGATGAGCAGGTGTAGCATCCCGCTAACAGATACAGCACAAAGCCATATTCAAGCCCATGCTCTCTGGGGCTAACTGTGCTAAAGCTAACAGCTTCTGCTCAACTAAAAGAAGGGTTCAAGTCAATCCACTGCACATATTACTGTCATGATAATGTTTTAGATGGAAGGAGACTGGAGAAGTGCCTAGAGAATTTGTTTCATTTAGGAAGTCTACATGTGATTATGTCAGCTCAAGTCATTAATTCAACGGTTTTCCACTAGAAGAATAATTCTGCATGTTTCCTATCATCAACAAAGAGACATGAAAAAAAACTTAACAACAATGAATTTATCACCCTAACAAGTTTTGTCTGTGTATCTACAGCCTGATGTATCCTCTTCTTCTGTACCATAGAGTTCCATTGTTGTCCAAAAACTATTATTGCAATGAGTGGCATGTTCCTTTTTACCATGAACTTGGGCATTGTACTATGTGTACTGTTCACCTGTCTGTGGAACCAGTGGTGTCTCCAAAGGGAGATCAGGGTGGGGGGGGGGCATGGCCACCCTGATACAATTGCTGTCCTCACCTCCACTTGGCAAAAATAATTGGAGGCTGACATTGCCATTTCTAAGAGACTGTGGCATNGGGGGGGGGGGGGGGGGGGGCATGGCCACCCTGATACAATTGCTGTCCTCACCTCCACTTGGCAAAAATAATTGGAGGCTGACATTGCCATTTCTAAGAGACTGTGGCATGCTCATTTTTAAAACTAGCGTGAAGGTAGTGGTATCGTATGAAACCAGACAACCCAAGGCATCCATTGGTACCAACCATTTCAGCATAGCTTATGGTAGAGGGGTCTTAATAATGCCCCAAAATTATTCTAAATTTTAGAAAGGGAACAGCTGGCATGACTATTTTTAAAGGGGTCCCTTAAATTCTCGACTCAAGATATCTGGATGAAAATTAGTTCTATGCGTACCCATGAGTCTTTCCTACACTTGAGAGTGCTTAATCCCAGTAAATATTTCATTCTTTGCAATCAATATACGCCTTCAAATTAAAGCTGTATACTTGTCTTTTTAAGGAAAGGACAACCAGCCTGTTTAAGTAACAATAAACCGTCTAACGCATTTATATACAGATACATAACACTCAAACTGTACCAGTATGCGATTCCTTGACTCTCCATATAGTTGTTAATCAGCCTACACACTTCAATAGCAAAACATAATTTCCAAAATTCAGTTCTGAGTTTGGTTTTGGTGTGCAGACCCAAGATTTTCAGTGACCCCATCTGGCCATCCCTATGAAAGATTAATTTGGGTGAAACAAAATTTGGGCAGTGCCTAGAAGGTGATACTAAATGGACAGATCAATGGTAACCACCATTTCCCTTTGTATCTTCATTGTACAGTACAATTGTGTAACACTTCAAAAAGGCAATTATTAGGCAAACAAAGATGCACAGGCTCTTATAAGTATTTAGGCAGAGAAGGCCATTCGGAGTAAGCTGGAGTCAGTGGTTAGAAACAAAATTGACAGAGCAGAAGATTTTTTTATTGGCTGGCAAAAATGTGAAACAAATTACAGCCAAACAATATAGGGGGGGGGGGAATCAAAGATTAAACAACATTAAAGAAAATAAGGAATTAGTGGAAGATTGCAATGAAGGAAGCCAAAAAACAAAAAGTATTTGGACGCTGTTCCTCTCCACCTGCTGCCATAAATACTTAGATGTGTATTACAAGATGTGTATTAATCCACAGCTAAAAATAGTCCCCAACAAATGCATCATTCACTCCTGTTTGAGTAATAGCTGCTAAAACCTACAGTGCCCAGTTTTTTAGGAAATTATTTTGCTTCTTTTTTCCACGATGGAAGAATATCTATGCCTTGTTTTTTTATTTATTTATTTATTTTTGTTGTTGTTGTTTTAGATAACATCTTCAGTAGGAGCTAATGGGCTTGGGGCGCCACAGACAGAGTAGGGAAGATTAACGCAGTATTGAATTTGGTCGTGTTTTTTTAAGAGTTGTTGAAATTAAGAAAAATATAGCATGACACCAGTGTTATCCTTTAAAAGAAAGTAAATGGGCCTTCCTATACACAGTGCAAAGTGCTCCCCTGTAAGCTGTGTGCTCACATAACACCACAAACACACACTCTACAGTAAGTGCTTGGTCATATCCCATATACTCCCTTTTGCCATGTTGTTGAAAGGCAAGACTCTGAAAATATCCTTGGTCTCAGGTCTGGATATTAAGAGTGTTGATTAGATATATGAGTTTGCCATTTGCCCACGGAGCGTGGAGTGTCTCCGACAGAACTGGGGACCATATGGCTGGTGAGAGATTTCCCCCCTCTCTTCCTCTTCGCGCAGCCTGACAGCTGGATGGCTGCTAACTGGGGACGAGGAAGCTTGGCAGCTGCAGCTGAGAGCAACGCTTTGATGCCGCTCACCCTTTTTCACTTCTCTCTCTCGCTCTCTTCCTCCTCCTTTCTCTCTCTCTTCACACACACACACACACACACACACACACACACTTAGAAAAACACAGACACCCACAACCAACCAGTGTTAACTTACGCAAACTTTCTACAGGTTGGACAAGAGAGAAATGAGGGGTGTGTATTAAAGAGTTGCGGCTGAATACTGCTGGTGTGTTTATAGCTTTCTGGTGGAACTGTCCTTTATTTTAACTGCTTACAACTAGTTTTAATAGTTTAACAACTTAACAACTTTTAAGTTGACAGGGGGAGGTTTTTAAATGCCTCACTTGTACACTGTAACAAACCGTGACAAAGGCTGAAAAGTTTCCTGCTTTTCAATATGTGTAAATCTGCTGTCAAAAAGATGAGGATGCAAAGGTTGTGAGGAAGGTGGGCACCTATGGGTTGGATGAGGCAGCGGCGGTGGTGGTGGTGGTGTGTTGGGATGCAGTAAGGTGGGGGAGAGAAGAGGAGGAGGGTAAAAAGGTAAGATGTAAAACTGGCAAGTACACAAAAAGTGAGAAGTTTGATTTTCTCCACTCGTGGTTTTTTTTTCCTTTTTTCCTTTCTGTACTTTGACTAAAAGGGATCTTTCATCATTTCTTCAACAACAAAAAAGGAAAGACTCCTTTGGATGTTTAGATGCAGATACCTGGACGCTTTGTGCTTTTGTGAAAGAAACCTCCATTCTTTCAAATAAAAGTCTAACAGCAGGAAGGCGTTTTTTTGTTTTTAATCTGAAATCTCATCTGCACCGTGTTCACTGCACTGTAACGTATAGCAACATGTTTTAGCTCAACGTTTCTCTTTAATGAAAATAGCTTTAAATACGGAGTGTATGATGTTTTTAATTGAGGTCACTCTAGACAATAATGTCTTTCTTTGAAAAAAAAAAAAAAGAACATTTCTCAGCACAATAACATCATTTATACCAACTTTTCTCCGCACTCCTGCCAAAGTGTTTAAATCACTTGACTGCGAAATCATCAGCTTACGCTAAGTACCACACAAAGGGTAAATGCTACCGTAAACCTCATGTTGGTTTGATAAATGTTACGCCAAGTGTCAGTCGAGTCAGTGGGGTCCTTTAAAACAAATGCTGCTTTTTCTTGAAAGGTTGATCCTCCTTCTCTCCCTTCTATGATGCTCACTTTCAAAGGCACCATCTCTAAAGCACCATCTCTCCGACTACACGTCTAAACTACAATATCAGATAATCGCCTTCTCTTTTCCCTCTCTATCCTCCCTTCCTCTTTTACTCTTTTCATGCTCCCTCTTGTGTTCAGTCGCCGCCTGATCCGAGCCTGCCCACTCCGTCGTACCACTTGCCCCAATGCCCTTCTCTGTTTTTTTCCCTCGTCTCCTCCCCCACCTCCTCCTCCCCTCGCTCATTTTCTTTTACTGTATTCCCCCACTCTTGTGCTATATCCATCTCACTCTCTCCTCCTTTCTTTCCCCCAGCCAGCTCCTCCCATCCCTCCTCTTGTTGAAGGCCCCCTGTTGCTGCCTGCTATCAACCAGCTCTGAACTGGTGAACGCGGTGCAGGCAGGGGGAGGGCGAGGAGACGAGAGTAGAGATGATGTATAAGAGCAGTAGGAAAAAGGAGAGAGGAGAGCAGAGTTTGGCTGGAGCCAAGAGGAGAGCAGCTGGGCACGGCTAACAGGGAATGATAATGACCTCAGAAATCTGCTGTTCGCTCCACAACAATAGGGTGCTCAGTCGCCTGGAAAATTGTGTTCATCAGCTAGCTCTGCTCACTTACTAATTGACATTGCCAAATATTTTAAGAACAATTGGAATGTGGCAGGGGGAGAGAGTGAAAAAAAAAAAAGCTCAGAGATCTTAATCCCTGGACTTAATTCCTCCCTCACTTTTCCACCCTTTTTGCTTCTCCCTCTCTTTCTCCCTTTCTCCCTCTCCCTCTCTCTCTTTTGTGATGAGGAGGTAGCTACAACTAAGAAAAAAAGCACATTTTTCATGTCGCTTTCTGCTCTCATGTCAGCACCCTGATGTTGACACAAAAGGCTTTTTATGTGACCTGTCAATGGGGTTAAGAGGAGGAGATTGAGAGGGGAGGAGGGAGGCAAAATGAGAGAATGACAGAGCGAGGGAGAAGAGGAGAAAGAGGAAGAAGATAAAAAAAAGTGGGGAGGATGTGGAGGAGGGGGGGGGGGCAAGCAAGAGATTCCTCAGTCATGGTATCACATGCCTGGCCCTCCATTTTTAATGAGGCAAAGGTCAATGTATTCTCTTGCTCTTTCATACACAGGAGGAACCCCAATCATGCCCAAGTTAACTTGTTCAAACAAAACTCCCCCCACCCCCACCATCCACTCCACACCCCCATCCACGCCGCCCGGCCCGGCTCAGCCGCCGACCATCCACTGCCGTCCATTTGCATTCCCTGACCGAGAGCCCTGCCTCATTTCACAGGAATTCCACATTGACGGAGTCAGGCAGCTGTCACCAGACAGAGAAAAGGAACTTGGCATTCGCCCTCATTCAGCTTTGCCCTCCCCTCCGTTCCTCCAACTCTCTGTTAAGCACACATATAAACAATCAAAAGAAGAGAAACTTTTTCTTAGCCAGTGTCGAGCTTTGCTTGGTAGTTTTGACTGAAGGAGGAACAAACACGTATTTAGTCTGTGCATTTATATGTGCATCCTGAGGTTGAGACTGGGTAAACACACTCCAATACCAGCACAAGTTGTGACTGTGATGTTAATTTATGTCTTTCTTTCTCCGTCGCTCTCTGTTTTTTAAGGCTTTTTTCCCCTCTTTACTTCTGAGTCTCTTCTCCCGCATGTTCAATCAAGTTAAGTTTCTCCAGCATTTCAAAACTGTAGTAAAGAGCTGTATTTGTGAGTCACCTTCTCTTTCTCTATTCTTGCTCAGTTTTAGCAATGACACCGGAGAAGATAGCTTGTTGATGTATTAAGAATATTAATATGCAAACAGTCTACCTGACGGAGTAAGGCAGCCTTCTGTTATGGAAAGATAAATATTATGTTTTAATTATAAAAACATAAAAAGGAATGGGGAAGACAGAAGAAGAGGGAGGGTGTGTGTGTGTGTGTGTGTGTGTGTGTGTGTGCGCGCGTGTGAGCCATGGAAGCTTGTTCCAGGAGAAAGGTAAGCTATGTTTTGGCAAAGATTTGGAGTTGAAAAGAGTGGATGGCATAATGTGATGCTGTTTACTGAGGAATGTGATGCCCTGTCATCTCTCCCTTTTTCTCACTCCACTCAGTCTCTCCCGTCTGGATTGCCCGTGTCATTTTTTCATCGCCTCTCCTTCACTCTCTCAACAGTCCATTTTTTTTCCTCCTGTCCCGGCTTCATAACCAAGCGGGGAATCCTAACGTGATCATTAAGACATAAAACGGGCTGATAAATGTTTCATAAGGACAAGGCTAGCCACTGATAGCCACCCAGGAATACTGAGGAGCAAACCGAGGCTCACAGTCCTTCCCTCGATCAAACACACTCGTCGGAATACAATTGGAATTTTAAAATATCTAAAAAGCCTGGGCTAATTCCCACCATGGGTAATATTTACAAATTGAGTCTGAAAGACGGGGTAGGAGAGAGAGGGAGAGAGCAAGAAAGGAAGAGAGAAATCAAATGAACTGTGCAAGGAATAAGAGAAAGAAGAACAGAGAAATAAATTGGCCTTTTATATTGTGCAAGCGTGTACAAAAATACTAAGTCTGCATTTATCCGAGACATGTCAATCAGCACAGCACACTGACAATTAGTGCGTTTGAATAGAACTTTTATCATTTACCAGACACCAGAGTCCTGACCTACTGTACAAAAATACAGCTCGGGGAATGATTGTGCCTGTAACACAATGACTGTCTATTTAAGTTTGGTGACACATAAAAAATACAGATATGACAGGCCAGACTCCGACAAATGAGTGGGGGGTAGAAAGCTCAGGTTTTGTAACCACTGAGTTCTCTGATTATAGAGAAAAGAAGAATAGTGCGAGGGGGGAAGTAGTAGAGGAACGGATGTCAATTACAAAGAAAAGTAATTTATGCAGAGGGGAGAAATGGAAAAAAAAAACAGAGACATAATTCATTATTTTTTAATGCACATAGTTTTACACTCATATATTATGGCGCGCACACTCACAGAGGTCTGGCCTCATTTCAAAGTGTTGGCTGCAGTGTGAGGTGGTGTAGGAGCAATGTAGCGTACAGTAAGGAGGTATATGTTGGTTTTTCTGGTTTTCATAATGAGAACTACACTGCTTAATGTGGCTGAATTTTACTGTACGTTAGCTTTACCCACCCTGGTTCATCTGCTTATACACTAAGATTTTACTATGCAATTGTTCTAGTTTTTGTTCATGCTCAGTCTAGCACCTGATCTACTTTTTGTAAGATTGCATGTTTTGTTTTTTATCTTTTTATTTACAGACATAAGCAGGGCTGGATTAATCCACTCACATGCCCCGGGAGAAAAAAAAAAATAAGTCTGGGCCCCTATTGAGCCCTATCACCCTCATTCCCTTAAAATATTCTGCCCAAAATCCACAAACCAACTGGTAGAACTGAAATATCACCCTACTTCAGGTTGGATCTCTCGAAACACAATTTTACTTAGGAATATGCACCATGTAGACACAATATTGAGTAAAATATTAAAACTAAAATTAGATTTTGTCATAAGTTTCTTCTAAAAGGCAGGAGTCACACTAAGCTACCATCTTAACACATTAAGATCGCCCAACCATCCCAACAGACATAACTTTTCTAGGATGTCTAAATTTATAATTACTGTCATCTGACTCCAACTAAATGCACAGACGTATATGATTACACATCTATAAACCAATTGCAGTGGAAAAGTGGCCTGCAGAAGAGCCACGCCCCCTTTTCAACAAGCATGTCTGACTGTGGGGCAAGGAGGAAGCACAACACGAGTTTCAGTCTATAAATCATATAGTTAAAGTACCTACTTTGTGTTAAAACTGTGTTTAAAGTAAACATGAGATGTTGAATTACTTAAACATGTCAAAAATATTCTATGAAGGCTTTATAGCTATTACTCAGGATTACTTCAAAAATATCCGTCCATTGGAATTTGAAGAAGGATCTGAGTGTCACCAGAAAGTGAACAGGGGAAATGTTGTTCTGATTAAATTCAATCAGCTTATAATACATTTTATTGAATACGTCCACAGGATATTCATCTCAGAAGGTTTTGCACATACTGGTTTCTCAAGATACTTCAGAAATTAAGGATATTTTGAGTTGTGAAGACTAATACAATGCAAAATATATAGCCAATGTGTTTTAAAGCATCACTTTATTCATTGATATCGGTTAACCATTCATGAAAAATAAATGATCTTGTGTTTGTTTGTTTGTTGTTTTTAAAAAAAAAAGGTCTGTTTCGACCATTTGTTGTCATTGTAACCATTAGGTGATTTCTGTGTTAAGATTTTTTTTGTCCATTGAAATGGACAGAAAAAAAATATATATATAATTAAGTATCCTAATCACATTTTCTTTGTTAATGATTTTTGAGTGCATTTAGAGTAGAAATCTACCATTTAAATATTTTGCATAAATTCAACATTCTATAAAAAGTGACATTAAAAATCGCCAAAAATTGACCCCCATGTGGTGACACTGGGAAGCTCAGGGCCAGACCAGGTGCCTGCTTTACCCAAGTGGTAATCAAGCATCGTATGCAAGTACAGAGAGACAAAGTAGCATAGTAATTGTACACACATTTCTCTTGTAATTCATTTATGACCATGAGCTTAAAACATCAGCTAGGCTAATCACCCAATCTAGAAGACACGGATAGACTGTTACTTTGTTCTTGATATTTATTCATCTGTTTTCTTAGATTGTAGCTAATGCACTGGCTCACAACCGAGATAAGTTTAATGAGTTGATCACACTGTGTGAATTGCCAGCATTCCTTCCAACCTGAATGAAAAATGCAGGGAGACTGTCCATGAAGTGAAAGATGCAATAACAATTTTGACTAGACTCCTTCTGCAACTTACTGCATTCAGAGATTTTACCAAACTAAACTAAATTAAGTCAAGATCTCTTAATTAAATCTAGCAGGCAACTGACCTGGGGCCCCAGACCTCCAGTGTACTACAAGCCCAAGAATAACTGCATCCATTTGATTGTAGTAATTTGATCAATTACTAATATCTTAGGGAATTTGAACCTCTAGAGTCCAATAACTAAGGTGAGTCCTGCATTATAATGCTGTGGCTCTGCCTTGTAGAGGGCTTATGTGCCAAAATATAGTTTAAACACAATTATTATTATAGTTAATATCATTTTCTGCATTTTTCTTAAAGTTGTTTTTAATCAGATTACCAAAAGCTAACTGTCATCCAAAAAACTAGTGTGTGGTAGTATTACACCAACATTGGAGGACTGGTCCGTCTCTGTTATGTAAAAATATGTAAGTCTGACCTCATTTGAAAGTACAGTGTGTCAGCTCTGTCTCCTAGAAACTACAATTATATACAATATATTTGAAACAGCAAATACGCTTAGGGAACCATAATGCCAAGTGAACTACATTTTCTATTGGTGCTGATTAACGTATCGAGCAAGTCGTGGAAATCTCGTAATACACTATCAACTCATAAGCCCCTTTTACATTGCCAGATTTTCTGCGAACGTTGGGCCGTTTTGCTGGCAAGCTGCGAGCGTTGATACACACAGAGGTGGAATGGTGAGTTGATCTGAGGCGCCCAATTTTCCGCCTCATAGGGTAGTCATATTGGCAGAACCCTTTTAGTTTAAACAGACCGAGGCGGCCTTCCGCAACGGGAGGGACTGTTGAAGACTTGTGGGAGGAGCTGTTGATGATGCTGCACGTGCAAGCCACTGGCGGTGGATAAACAGGAAACAGCTGATAGCAGGAATTAGCGAGCAGCTAGTAGCAAGAGGGAAACACAAACCTGATAACACTGTAAAGATGAGCAACTGGGGAGACAAGGAATTGCACGCCCTCCTTGCCCTCGCAAACGAAGAGGCCATTATGCACGACTGTGCAGCGTTGCCAGGTGTGCGATAATTATCGTATTTGTACGATCATTTGACCCTCTGTACGATGTATGATCAATAATCCCAAAAAAGGCCAAATGTACGATAATTTGACCATTTCATGAATGTGTGGTTGTAATCAGTATGCCGGAGTTTTTTTGTGAGCCCTGAAGGCATTTGTTCCCATGTGATGACATGTTTCCAGCCAATCGCACTTTGCTTAGCGTGAGATACGGATGACGTTTGTCTCTGCACAATGAGCATGATTGGCTGAATGGTCAGCTGTACCCGCCCCACGAGATGCTAGGACACGTCAGGAAGTCGAGCGAGAATGAGATTCAAAACAGAAGAAGAAAAGAGGAAAAACAGAAGCAAGGAAAATGGAAAAAAGTAAACCAAAAAAGTAAACACTAGAGTGACTATATTTGCCTATTGCGCATCAGTAGGATTGTTATTTTGGCTGTGATGGATGTACGATAATTTCCCTCAAAATACGATAATTTTGAGTCTCTGGTACAATAATCCTATATTTCCCACCTGGCAACGCTGCGACTGTGGCTTAGGAAGTAGAGCAGGTCATCCACTGATCAAACAATTGGCAGTTTGATTCCCGACTCCTCCAGTACACAAGCCAAGGTATTCTTAGGCAACATACTGTACGCCAGATTGCTCTCAATGACTGTGTATGTGAATATTTAAGCTGAGTAGGAGGCGGCATCTAGTGTGGCAGTCTTGGCTGCCAGTGTGTGAATGGGTGAATGTGACTTGGGGTGTTAAGCACTTTACGTAGCTAGAAGGCTAGAGGACCACTATACAAGTGCAAGTCCCTTTACTTAACCAAAGTGTTTTTGTTTCCTAAACCACAGACAGTTCTGGACAAGAACCCGGGTTTCTGGTGTCACAGTTCTGCACTTTTTATGTCCGCTGTCCACAATCGACCACTGGTCACCTCCCTGAGAGTCCAGCGTGGTACATAACAATGCTTTCTTTGTCAGTGGATTTCACCTTTACTTTGACGCGCTGAGTATCCTCCTGCATCCAGGACACCATGTCAACTTAAGCTTGTTACATTTTTGTGTCTTTTGAAAATACACTTATATTTCTTAAGTTTAGGCAACAAAAAACAACATCATGGTCTGGCTCAACATTTACTGTACATGCGAAGCTAACAGCGGGCTCCCAGATGAAAGTCCAGGGTTTGTTGAACCCATCCACCTCCCCTCCATCCCACCGTATGGGGACTTCCCAGCTCCTTATATTACATTCTTAATGGTGGCGTTTCAAACTGATGCTATTCAGTGGCATTATTAACCGCTTGGGGACGTATCATACTGCCACAGAAGGTGACTTTTTGCATCACTGACAAAGTGGCGGTATTTGACGAGTTAATAAATGTAGTGTTTCATTAACTAACGTTGTCTCTGAACGTAATTAGGTTGTCGCCACAACATGATCAGGAATTAAATTTAGTAATAGATAATTGTAATATCCAGGAGACAGGGTTAAGTGTAATGAGAACATTTTTACAAAATGATCTCAAAACATTCAGAACCATGATCCAGAACACCTGATGGTACACTCTTTTTGCCCCATAATGTCCTTCTATAGTATTCAGTTATATCACTTATCTAATCTATCTTAATGTCTGTAATTTTAATTATTCTGGCTTTGGTTGATCTACATATATTTTAAGTATTTTTGGACTGTCATTAACAGTAAAAGAATACAGATGAAAATCCTTAAAATGCATTCTTGTTTGAAATTTCCAGTTGACAACTCCTTATCTTACATTAGCTGATAATAGATAGGTAGATCTGGTTTGTCACCATGCATATTCATAGCAGTCTGGATCTTGTTCAACTCTACTTTATTCCTGTTAATGACACAGTAATTACACTGTAACAGTTTGTCCGCATGTGTAATTACGCCCCCATTGTACCGTCGCAATTAGATGAATATCCATGCTTTATAACCTAAGGCGTCAAGTTGGCAAATCCAATTTCAATTTGTATGGAGCATTTTGCCTGCTTGTTTGAGCCGCGGTAAAGACCAGGGATATGCAGGCTAATCCTTGCCATGTTAAAACGCTGTTCCTCTTAAAAAAATGTAGACATGGGGGATTCTCTGGAGAGAGAGAAAGAGAAAGAGAGAGCCAGAGGGAGTGTATAGAATCTTTTACAGTCAGGAGCCAAGAGGTGGGAGTGGGGTTTAGGGGTAGTGGGAAGGTTGTGGAGGTACATGTAAGGAGGACTGCTTTAGGCCTAACACGAGTGCAGCAAAGCCTATTTTTTACACATTTAGCTACATTTTTCTTATATTGTAGCTGAATGGGAAGACGCTATCGTGCAAAATGAGGATTTTCAATGGTGGGTTTATTTGCATGAAAGAGCTGGCAAAAAAAGGGCTGTGTTTTCCAAAGCACCAGGTCCTTGCAGATGTAATAAGTTGTATTCACATCAGGTCTACCTGTTGCTGCAACTTCCTAACATGACTACTATTCTGCACAGTGTGTTTTCTCTCAACACTGCTAGTCTGAGTCCTGATCAGCGGGAAACAATAATGTTGAGGTGAAGTCAGTCCAAGGATAACCAAACAAAAAAAGATCATGATGGGCATAAATGTAATTACTTCTTTGTCTTCTTTAAAGAAATAAAGAATTTTGTTGAAAAGGAAACATGCTCAAGGTTAGCTGCCGAGATACGTTGTAATAAGGAAGGTCTTTAAAGGACATCTCTGACAGAGGCCTTTGTTTTTCTGCTCTTTTTCTTCCTCAATTCTCCCTTTTTCACTCGTTGCTTTTAAACAAGTGCCGTCTCAAAGACAAAAGCGGCGGAGCTGACCTTCTTTCACAGTTGAGATGTTATTTTTGATTACTATAATTCAAGTTTAACTCAAAATTGCTTGTGGGTAGGTGGCGGGGCAGAGGCTCGCACGTACAAAGGCACACACTCGCAGGTGCACGCACACACACTTAGAGAGATGAGCCCTTTTTTTTTTTTAAACTGAGATATTAAGATAAAGACAATGGTACAGTAGCCACATCCTGTTCACTACAGAAGAGTGATATGCACGCATACTGTATAAGCATATAAGCTCCCCCCCACACACACATGCAGACACATGCACACACACAACAAACATGCATGCAGAAGAGAAGCATGACACCTTTCTCCACGAGGCTCAGACACTTTTTTTCTCACACATCAAAGCTTCTAATTTGAGAGTCCCTGAGCTCCAAATGTGAATCACATTGTGTAAGTTGTGAAGAAAGACAAGTTTCGCTACCTCTGATTAAAAAACAGGAAACAGCAAAACCAGCATATTTAACATTTTTTTATGTCAAATCTGTTAACTTCTCACATTTTTGTTTGGTATAACCACATCCCAGTCTGTTCAGATCAGTTATCATTTTATTTCATTCTTCTTTACATATCTATTTTCCACCTCTGCCATGCTCTCTAGCAGTAAATTATATCCTATTTTGGCACATACACACACTCATGGAGCTCTGCAACAACAATGTGAGGACAGCCTTTCAGATTTGACAGTGCCAGATTGACAAAAAGCTTGAATAGAGCCAATGTATCAAGCAGTGTAGCCTCTGACTGAGCACTGGGCTACGGGTGAGACACACTACCTTTACACAAACCACATGCACACAAACAGTCAGACAAAGACAGCAGGAAGGGCAGCAGTAAGGCCTTGTGGAAACCAGCAGGCTTTTTTGTTTTTCTTGTGCAAAGTTGTCAATACACTATTTTAATTTATTTTGGTATTTATATTTTCTTTAATCCTACCCCGCCTTCTCCAAAAGATGGTGCCCGGGGGGAGAGATTTAACCACTCGACTAAATCGAATGCATTTCTTTGTGCTTTGTTAGCATTTGGTGGTAAATACTATTGGTTTTATTTGTCAATTATTATTTCACTGTAATTCGCTTATTTTATTTTGTATACCGCACGCTGGATGTTAATATAGTACTTCTGAAGTTGTTGAAACGCCACAAGCTGTACTCATCAGATTCAAAGTGCTTGAGTCAAAAGAGACAGACAGAGAGACTGAGAGAGAGAGAGGGAGAGAGATGGAGACAGAGAGAGAGGGAGAGATGGAGAGAGAGACTTCCAGCATTAAAATTCAGAAGATAATTACATCCGCTACACCCCCACCCTGTTGAGAAAGTGTAATGTTTAATAGTCTCTATAAAGAAAATAGGTTTTTATCTCACTCTCATTTTCATTAATTCCTAATTGGGGTGGGGGGTTGTCTGTTATTATTTCTTAGATTAAAATAAACATAGCCTGTCCCATGTTCAAACCCATCACACTACACGGGCATGATAAGGACTTCATGCCTCTGTGAATAAATAAACAATTTCGTCTCCACTGGTGGAATTAAGTTGCTTACAGCCTTAAGCTAAGCCACTCTGATTTATATTTATATTTATTTATATTTTTTTTCTCAAAAGACTTAAAAGCACATCCTCGCTTTTGCAAATGAAGTTCACCATTTTTTTGACCTGCTTTATATGTATATCTTTAATTAGTGTCTTGTTTAGCTTAAACCAACTGATTATCGCATAGTCGTGACCTAATTACTGCGCACGCTTCTTAACGCCAGCATAGTGCCCTGAGGAGCAAGCGAAAGTTACCTTTAAAAACTTGTGTAATCATTAGCAACGAGCCTCCCTTAATCCCACTAAACATACACTTATCTAGCCCCGGCCGGCCTGTGTTTGCTGGGAAGGGAGAAGGGAGGGGTACAGTTGTCTCCAACATGTTTATTAAAGACATTTATTAATCGCTGTGGTTAAAACGAGTTCGTCCCTACGCTCGCAGTCTTTACTCTTGTTCCACAGGGATCTCGACTGCTAACCTGCAAATGTAAATGCAATGGTGAAGCAGGTCTCTTCCTGGATTGTGTTCTCTTGGGTTGTCTGTTTGGCTTAATGCAAATTGTAGCAACAACTCAGCAATGTCAGGGGACAATTGTTACTACAGTATGTCCCGCATAAGAACTTGAAAATGACCTGTACACAGTGTATGTGATATTTACAGTACACTGTGTACACTTAAATTCAATAAAACTTTGTATACATATATATATGTATATATATATGTATGCACTGTATGCGTGTGTGTGTGTGTGTGTGTGTGTGTGTGTGTGTGTGTGTGTGTGTGTGTGTGTAAAGTATCCTATAAAATCCTATAAAAGCAAACCACTCTGTGAGGGTGTGTGGGTATTTGAACAAAGACGTTAAGTATCTGAGTTATGTGAGGAATGTTTGGCTCTGATTCTTGGATGGGTATTTGGACTATTTTTCATTCCCTTTTAAAGAGATGGATTTGACACACTGACACATGCACACATCTTTAAACTATACAAAGTGATTCTCATTGGAAACTTTGTAGGTAGAACTGTAGTAGGTACAGTAGGTAACGCTGAATTAAAGAACATAATCCCAAGTATGTCACCAGGATAAGATTTTGGTTGCTTTATCCTCAGACTGACCAAAAAAATACAAGTGGTTGTCATTCACTTTCACATTTTGTACTTTTCTTACCTGAAGATGGTGAGGAGGGATGTGGGCTGTCATCCTGGACGCTTCCTGTCTGGGAGTGTCCTCCTCCAGCTCCACTCTCCTCCGTCACGTTGGATGAACCAGGAGTGGTGGAGCGGCTGATTGACTGGGACTCCGGGTCGCTGGCTGATCCGCGACGTTCATCCAGACCTTGTTGCTGGAGCGCTTCCTCAATGCCTCTCCTGTCTTTGCCATGAATGCGGGAGTGGACGACCATTTGATGGTAGGTTCTGAAGACCCGGCCACAGTCAGGGCACTCTGAAGGCTTCTCCTTCAGAATGGAGAGGCTAGAGAGGCTGTAGTCGATGTTTGGGCTTCCCAAGCCGGCCATGGCTCCAGGAGCCTCAGCACTACTGTGGACAGACATTAAGTCACGGTGACTGTCGAAGCCTCTTCCATCCTCCTTCATGGACATCATGGCTCCGCTAGCTGCCTTGGATCCCTGCAAGGCTTCAGAGAGCTGCTTCTGCTTGGAGCTATCATTGGAAGCAATCAAGGAGTAGTCTTGTTTCTCCTTTGAGAAGGAAGCCAAGGCCCCAGCACCACCCATCTCATCTTCCTGCCCCGGGGGTATATGGTGCTGGTGCTGCTGCTGTTCCTTCGGCATGAAAGCCCTGTCCATAGCCATGCCACGAGCCATTATCTGCCAGGCTTGGTAGCTATTGAGGGAGTCCATCTCCGCCACTTTTGCAGCTGCTTGGAGACGCTCCATGCAGCTGGACTTGAGTGGTGGCACAAGGTTGAGACAACCCAGGAGTGAGCGCTTTTCATTTTCGCCCAGCCCATGGCCCATACCTCCTGCCATTGGCCCAAGCAGCTTCCCTAGCATCTCCTTTTCCTTCATGGCTATCCCTGCTTTAGCCAACATTTGGTGCTGCTCACTCAGGCCCTGTTTGTCTGGTGAAAGGAAGCCTCCCTGAAGACAGGAGATGTAGCGGGAATAAAGATTGGCATGAGCTTCCTGAGCCAGATTGCTCATGCTATTGACGGCAGCCATGTCCTGCTCACTGGGCTGGGCTGGCTTGTTCTTGATGGCCAGCTTGTTGAGATGCACCTTCATATGGTTCTTGAGGAACCACGGTTCCTTGAAGCGACGGCCACAGATTTGGCAGCAGTGTTCAAAGGAGTCCTTGTGCTTGCGCATGTGGCCCTTGAGGAACCAAGCTTGGCTGAACACCTGGCCACACACGTCACAGCGGAATTCAGTGGCAGCCTGCGTGCCGCCAGCACCACCAGCACCCTGGCCCTGTGTGCTCTCAGCTGTGATGTGGGCTTTCTCCACGTGACTTATCAGCTCCTCTTCATGGGAGGCAGCAAACTCACACAGAGTACATTTGTAGGGCTTGTGGAGTATGCGAATGTGGCGGTCAAGCTCCTCGCGCTTCTTGAACTTCCCTTTACAGAAGGTACAGCGGAAGCCTGTAGTTGGGTTCAAGGACTGTTCATCCTGGGTGCCAGCCGGCTTGGGTGAAGAAGAAGGTTGGGAAATTGTTTCTGGAGTGGTAAGGCTGGAGGGGGCGAGGAGGCCACAGGCCGAGCCTAGCTGCTGCTGATGGGTATTAGAGCTGCTATTGAGACCCAGATGGGGTGTTGGAGCAGTCTGGAGGAGACTGCCGCTCCCTCTCATCTGCTTATCCCTAAGAATGGCCCTCTCCTCCAGCTCATGCAGCAGCCTATTCTCCTCTCTGACACGGCCACGGCCTTTACCAAGATTCCCCAGCTTGTGGGTGCGGAGGTGGATCTTCAAGTTGCCCTTTTGAGCCGCTCGATGGTCACAGTAGGGGCACTTGAAGGGCTTCTCTCCTGTATGTGTGCGCATGTGCAGTGACAGGATGCTGTTAAAACGGAAGCGCTTGCCACAGAGTGGACAGGGATACTTCCTATTCTTGCGGGCATCATCTTCAATATCGTTCATCTGGGACATGATGCCCAAGTTCTGGCCGTTGAGAAACTGCTGCAAATCAACACGCCCGTTCAACCCACTTAGTGCCCCTGCGTCAATGTCTCGGTTGAGCTGATTGGCTAGCAGGGCCATCTGACTGCTGATAGGCTGACTGGCCAGGGCTGCGTGGTGGGTCTTCTCGTCCAAAGGCGTTGCTGCTTTCTCTTCGGGGATCTGTTGTGGGCGGTGTAGGTCGGGAAAGGCGTGTCCTAGCTGGGCAGTGAGCTGATGAAGCTTTTGACTGATGGGGTAGCGGCCATTTAACACTGCACTGCTCAGATGGGCATCAGCATCAGGCACTGCTGACGACACACCAAGACACAAACTAGAGTCCTCCATCCTGTAAAATCAGATAGAAACAGGGAAATATATTAGAAATAAAAAATCTGTAGAATTAGAAATATTTGAAAACATTATAGGTTTCAGAAAAGAAGGTGACTGCTGCTGTGCTCTTTGTATTTGCTTTTGTGATTGCAAATAGAATATTATCCAGCCACATGTTCAGGACTAATGTGTTTCTTCACTTAGGGAACCAACACCTGTGCTGTGTCACCCAGCACAGGGAAATGAAATGTATTGCCTTTGATGCATAGAGCACTGCGTGAATTGTCAGCACCAAGGGCCTGGAGAAATGCTGCGACTCCATAGAACTTTTTCAAAATGTAACACCATTTTGGATGGAATAATTACTCTGTAAACACAGTGAGCAGTGTATAATTAAGCTACTTGTGCCCATCCTATCAGAATTCCTCCAATTACACGCCTTAATGAAACGGAGCAACGGCATTGTCGGGGAGCCACCGCAATACTACAATTATGATATTAACAATAGCACTTAAAGCCAAGGGGTTACTCCAGTAAACACAACACTCTTATCTTGTTGCCACGACACTTGTCTTGGTGCAAAATTCCATTAAAGATCCGCACTACATTTGATGTGAATCACTTTGCTCTCCCTCTGCTTCTTTCTATTCCCCCAATTCTCTCTCTGTCTGTCTTCTTCTCTCTACCTAAATCTTTTATAGTTTCTAGGATGGAGAAAACAACAGTTGGCTGTGTTGAACAGGTTCCCATTGCAGCCAAAGATGCACTGGTTGATACACAGTTGAAAAAAGAATAGATAACAGATAAGTTCACCCTCAAGTCTGAGAGGAATAAGCAGTTACTTTGTTGTGTTTGATCTGCCTACTGTACGAATGCTGTAGTCCTGGGCTGCCTTAATGCTACCAAAATATATTACCATTTTCTGAACATGTTGTACTGTCAGCAGAAGGTTTTCCATTTCATATGTGTAACATCAGTGAATAAATAACAAAAAAATGAATAACATTGGTTTTAATGCAGATCCATCTGCTCTCCAGATGGAGAGGTATAAACATCTATCTGCATACTTCCTCTGGCTGCTGGCAGGGGTCAAACCCTCAGAAACAATAACCACAGTTCTGCTTTGGTCAACAAAATATTGTATAATATCTCATTAAGCTGATTAGTATGCTGCCTGGTAACAGTGGCAGCCACTGTGCTATAACGCATGATTATAATCATCAAAAAATCCTTTCATGGAGAGGCAGTGTAAAGCACTGGCATTAGGTGAGTTCACTTTTAAGAGAAAGTGGGATCATTTTAGACAGCTTATGGATCCAATCTGGCAGCAATGGGGCACACCCACGTTAAAAATATGTGCACACATGTTCAGTATACACTTTACAGGCACAGAGGGCAACTGAGGTCCTGCCAGACTCTCCCTTTCTTTTTCTCTCTCTCCACCTACAGTATGTTTCTAAAGCAGGGAGGACTCAACATTGTACTCGGCCTGCTTGTTTTCTCGTTCATTTGAATTTTTTCTCTCTTCCCTCACTCTCTCCCATCAGTAGGAGGTTAGTAGACATAAGGGGTGCCTGTTCTTTTAGCCACTGGCCCCTCCAACACACTGTTGATGGTGGATTCTTATCTTGCACAGATGAATTAGACACTGTGAGCTGCTTCCACTTGTGTTTAAAGGAATGTGACACTTGTGGGCTGCCCTTTGAATTCTCCTTATTTTTCCCCACAACTATCTTAAGCAATTCGACTGAATTCATCAAGAATATAATGGGCATGCTATGTTCTGCAGGCGGATAACAGCTAGATATGCTTCTGCCAAAGCCTACTTAAATTTACGACAGATGTTATGATCGTGCTTTCATGTGACTTGAATAATGCTGCGTTCATCTAAGCATCATAAAAGCCTAATAATAAAAAGTTTATTCTTGGATGGAAAATATACATATACTGTATATATATATATATATATATATATATATACATACTCTATATGTGTACATTTATTGTGAGAATAATATTTGGAGAGAATTGCAAAGAAAGATAAAACTTTGTTATACTGCTTTAAATGGCTTAGGGATTTAAATTGTATTTATGTGACACCCCAGCTTCCATCACCAGGCGTGCTTATATCGGAGAAGACCTTATTTGAATGGGCCCTTTTTTACAGAGGCGGCTGCCTTTTGGAATAGAAATCTGTGATTTAAACTAGGCTGATGAGCTGTTGCTCATTTGGGGAGATAGCAGCTTGCCCTTTTCTTCAATTTGATTTCTGCCTTTATCTTTAACATATAACAAAGGCAGATAGACAATGGAATAATGTGAAATGAACTGACGAATCCAGTTTGTGTTTTTTATAAACGTATCCTGGCTGACGAGCGTATGCAAATGAGACACATTAATATGCTTGCCTTGCTCCCCAGTCATTTTATATTTTTTCCCCTGATTAAAAAGGACATTTCTTATGTGACATCCCCCCTCTGCTCATATCAACACACACACATGCAAGGAATTTGAGGGTGGTGTACAAGTAGAAACACACACACACGCGCAGGCAAAGACACTCAAACACAACCCTTTGACTACAGACAACAATTCAATATGCGCATGCCCTCTAAAAAACACGGGGAGTACGTTGCAACTCACCCTGCACTATCAAATGGCTGCCCACAGAAATCACATCAGCAACTCTTTCTATTTTGACATCATGCTGACTGTTACTGTTACAAGCCTCTTGCAAAATATCCATCAAATGTACAGAAGGAAACAACTCTACACAATATCTATGTAGCAGTGCTCTGCCTTTAGAAGATCAAGGTCTGTCATTCTTACCGGTTGTATTAAGGAAGACTTGGTGCCACTTTGTCCCTATTATGTCTCACTGTCTCTGCCATGGCTGTGTAGCCTGCGTTGACGCCGATATGTTCAACACATCCACTGTGTAGCGTTCTGCTGGTACAGTATCTCTCTGCCGTTATTCTAACCTGTATAACCTTATCATTTCCTGGCATGTACAGCAATGCTGCCTCATTAAAACTATTGGCTCCTCTGATACCTCTAAAACCACAAAGACTTCCTTTAGCATTTTCTCACGACGGTTCAGTTGTTGTCTTTATAGTTTGTGGTTTAATATTCAGCAAAGCAACACGTGCACCCCGTAAACACACAGAGTCCTCCGCACATTCATGCACACGCACAGAAAACTGATTTCGCTCGGTTTCTCTAAATGCATTTTTCTCCCCTGCTCTTTTTCTCTTCAAGCCTCAGCTTAATTATAAGTGGTATCTGTAACACAATGGAAGTGTATTTCAGTCAGCATTTGAATGTGCTCGGTTCATTTCTGTCTTATCAATGGTACCATGCATCATAAATGCATAAGGGATTTGTATGTGTTGCTGTCTAATTGTAACCATATAAAGTATATGAAAGACAGCGTCAATATTAGGAATAGCTACCTATTATAAATTCATATTAAAATAAACAATTTCAAACAAACTCCTGCATCTACTTTTTGAAGTTACTTTTAGGCCCAAGTTTTGTCATAAAACTTTGCTCTGACATTTAAGACAAGATGGGGAGAAACTAAAGGATCGAAAAGCCATTAGTTGGACTTTACTTTGTTATTTTGACATGTATCGACACAAAACCCATCGACTAATCACAATGCAATACCTCATTAAGTCCTAATGAAGTAATTCATTGCATTAAACAAATCAATCATTATTCACAATGTGCTGAATTCCATCATATTTCCACCAAATCATTAATGAGACGAGGGGTAGGGGGATGGGGGGCTACAGCTCCAGTAATCTGTGTTTAAGGGACAATGTGGGTATTTACCATATGTTACATGCACTGTGAGCTGAATGCTATAAGCAGCAGGGACAATCAGATCCATTCAGTAGCTGTAAGTATGTTTTCAAAGTAAAAAAAGAGCTTCCTAGTCATTTCAAAGATCAATTAGCTCTTGGTAAAAGTTGCTTTAGTTCAAGTTCGAGGTAGAACAGACCAGATATGAGTTTCTTCCTGGCTTGTGTTTTGTTTCTATTGCAGGTGGTCTTTGCAAGGCGTCTAATTAATTCAATAAAAAAGCTGCCTTGTTTTCCTTCCTCTCTCCCGCTCTTTGACTTCACTGCATTATTACTTTCTGTAATGAGGCGAAAACACTCTGAACTGCACATGGAAGACAGTCACACAACCCCTGCCAGATTCAATCCTAACTCCATCCCATGCCTGGAGCCTCTTGATCAAAACGCATAACTCCGCACTATCAAAAAGATGTGAGGCTTCAGAGATGGATTGTTCTTTTTTAAAGGGGGGAAAAAAGTAGAGTTGCAGACATGGCCAAGATCAGATCTCATCTAGATTTGACTTTAAATATGTTGTTTTTCCTTACAAATATGAACAAATACACATTTCTTTTTTTTTCTATTTTTGTGTCCTCCTCTTTCAAAGGGCTTGTGGATCTTTAGGGAGGTGTTTCCTGTACCCTGAAAGGGCCAGCACTCTGACTGACTAGACAAAAACACCAATCACATTCTTAGGGACCAATTTGTACCCAACACCTTCTAAAACACAACACTGAAAAGACAAAAGAGGGCGTATTTTTTTTACATGAATACACACATTTTATAACTTATGCATAACACTGTATGTAGGCCCTAACTCCTTGCTTTGCTTTAACACTGACAAAATATTAAGCAAGGGAACAAGGCTTTCATGAGAGCACAGACTCAATAGATCAGTGACAAATATGAATGAACAGGAGTCTCTACCCCTCCCTCTTTCTCTTGCACAATATGTCATTGAGGGCTGTTTAAGAGGTCCTGTCAACAGGTAGTTCAACTTTCAGCTCATCCCCGCTGATCAGTGGGAGCCCTCCTGACAGGGAGAAAAGAAAGACACCGGGAGGGAGCGAGAGAGAGAGAAAGAAAAATGTTGTGGGTCTTTTTATCCGTCCATCGCTCTGACAGCCTTGCAGGGGATGCCATGGGAGGAAGATCAATGCAGGACAAGCGGATTCCCACAGTTCATTGTTCCGGGCCAGCCAAATCATCTTCCCAAGACGGCCGGGAGCTCAAAGCTTCCCTTTATGATAACCATCCCTGGTATTATTCCCACTATGATGATGGTGACCTGCAGATGTCTCTGTCTGTGTGTGTGTGTGTGTGTGTGTGTGTGTGTGTACGTGTGCGTGTGTGTGTGTGTGTGTCTGTGTGTCTGTGTGTCTGTGTGTGTCTGTGCGTGTGTGTGCACATACATCTGTGAGCACCTCTCCCCTCCTGAGTGCGTTACAATAGCGGTCGCAGCAGCGTGGACAGACCCCTGCAGCAGCGAATAAAGCACTGAGCGCGGGATTAATAGCACCAAACATTTGTTAAGCAGCCACTGTTTAGTGAAGTTCAGTGAAAGACAAAAAATAAATAAAAATCATGGTAACTGACGTGATAATGATAGAGAACGTGCCTCATCTTGTACTTATACACTGCGTCACTCCTGCTTAAGTACTGCATGCAGCTTATTTGGTTGTTATTGCTGTTGTGTGTATTAAACAGATATTTATCAATTTGCTGAGAGTGTCCTTTTGGGAGACATTAAATATCAGCCTTTCAAAACAGATATGAAAGAAATGTTTCTTTAACTTAAGATTTAAGGGTGTCACAGTGTAAAACCTGCAATGAAGCCTGTTTTAACTTCATATATAGCTCTACACCAGTGGTACCCAAGTTTTTTACTTAAGGGACCTCTTTTCTATTATTGACTAAACTGATGATCCCTGCCTAAGTGACATATTTCATTGATATTTCTTATTATATTGGATGCCTAATAATACAGAACAGCTGTGCAATTAACCCAAATAACTGCAGGAAGTTTGTGTGAAATAAGCAATTTAGATAAATGTTCAAATTTACACTTTTTATCCAATTCTCTTTGTTTGTTTTTTTAACAATTATACACACTTAGTACAGGCTTCTTTTCTTGAGAAACTGAGTGTGTTCCTAACCCTGATGCTTGGCCATTCTTATTAGTTATTTGGTTTCTGTACTATTCCAAAGCAGGGCAAGGCTGTTAAGGCTCTGTCAATATAACTAATATAACTCAGGTCTTCACTGTGCCCTTATCCTGTGAGATTTAGTGAGAAGTTTATATGTTGAATCATAATCTAAACTTTAAAACAATAATTTCATTTAGTTCTCTTTACAGAAATGAATGAAATGCTGAGATATAGGACTGCTGTACATAATTACATATCTCTTAAAAGGTTTTCTAACACCTCTTAAAATCAAGAAGGCCTCGTGACCCCACATGAAGCGTTTGCGACCCCTAGGGGGGTCGGGAACCTCAGGTTGGGAACCAGTGGTCTACACTGTAGGCTGTACAGAACATGCTTGTTTACACTTTGACAAAAATATAGTTCTTCAAAAAACATAAAATTATAATCTTAACATATAGTTTACATTGAAATTATCAAATATAAAAACTATTTGTGTAAAAAACAGCAACAATGGAACTGACAAATAAAATCTAAACATGTAATTTACAACAAATCATCTTTACTATAATTAATGCCTCCAGACAATGAAGATGGCCACAAAATGCCTTTGAAATTTCTGAAAAATGCTACTTAGCGTACCTTGGATTTTTTTTTCTATCTTTTTTTTTTGGTATTTAAGAATTTGAATATATTCATCCTACATTCCAGGTCGCTATTGTTGCATTAATTTCCCTACATAATGCAAATCCACTTGCAAATATTTGCTTTAACAATAAGGCATTGTTGACAATGGAGCCAGGACAGATATGACATAGTTTTGAGATTCAAGTCTCTGCATATTGATTTCCACTGTGTCGTAAAATGAATATAAACCAAGTGTTACAGTACCTGGAATAAGAAAAAAAAGATACACAGGACAAAAGTAAGGTCCTTTAACATCAAAAACATAAAAATCCTGCAGTAGGGTGGATAATCCATTGTTTCCTCCTGACAGTTACAATACAGGCCCAAATTTAAACTTTTAGTGCTTCTCTTTAAAAATGTTCTTTTATTGTATGTATTCATGCTAATATACTGGCTCTATATTGGGTCATTTGTGGTTTTATCTCAAGTATGGCTCGATGATCAACTTCCTTTTCAACTCTGAAAATGTGGCTCTGACGTTTTGTGATGTACCTGTGTGTGTGTTTGGTCTGATCTGTCTAGTGACTAAACTCTTCTTCTTGTCAAATCAGTCAGAAAAGCAGGACACGATAACTGTGTGCATGAGTGTATGTGTGTGTTAGACAACAGACATGGCAGTGTAGAGCACTCACGCATGGTTAGACTGCGGGAAGAAAGAGGTCAGGGAGACAATGACCACAGTGTATCTGTCATAGCTTACATCACTGGTCACCCTCTGCACTGCATGTCAATGCTGCAAACAGACACACACACACACACTCAGAAATCTGTAGGTCACATTATGGGCCAGCGCTGCCTTTGTCTCTTGCGGAGTGACTGCAGTGATGACATACAAGATTCAAGATTGAGACTAAAACCTAGTGGAGTCTCACTTTGTTTCTCAGGTGGTGGCAGCGAGAAAGAGACAAACAGAGAGAAGGAGAAAGTAGTTGAATGTCAATACGGCCTAAATAACAGAATATCAGAAATAATTGCTGTTTTCTTCCACTCATGCTGGGCGCATTCTGGTAGAGTTTTGCATAATGACTACAGTCAAGGGGGGGTGGTGGTGGAGGTAATAGTGGTGGGTGTGTGGCAGCGGTGGAGGTGGTGGTAAAGGGAGGGGTTGTTGTGACAGGTGCTGAAATCAAACTAGGGAGGCAAGGGAGACAAAGGTTCAATTTACTAAGAGGAGACTTTAATTGTTACACAGCTAATTAAGAGAAGAAGGATCTTTTTTTGCACTCTCGACTATTTACTGAGAGCTGTGTGTGCATACATTGGGAGGTAAATTGTGCCTTCAAGCCAAGTGAGCCTATAGTGAGGAGTCACAGTGCGCGTTGTGTGTGTGTGTGTGTGTGTGTGTGTGTGTTTAGAGAAAGGATGGGGTGCTACTTCAACATACAACATTTCTTTTCACAGCTTCTGTGCAGTTGGGAGTTTGGGACTTTCTCTTTCTTTTTTCAACTAAAACAAAAGTCTATGGCTAATTAGCAGCACTCATTACAGGAAGCGAGTCAGGTAATTATTTTACATCATGCTGCCGATAATTGAATGATTCTTCAATGTCTGAATGTCTGTTTGAAAGTATCTCTTTTTCTTGAGCCCCCCCACACCCACCCCTCCCACCACCACCCCCTCTTTTACTCCTTCTTTCTCTTTGTCTTTGACGGAGATAAGAGAGAGGCTGGATACAGGTACTGCTGCCATATGCTCTTGAATGAAAAAGCTCTTCTGTCGAAGCAAATGGGATTTTTAAATATTGAAACTGCCGCATGTCTTTTTAATATGACCGTGTTAAATCTCTCTTTATTCCATCACTTTGATAAACTCCCTTTCTATCTCTCTCCTCTCCTCCACTTTCTGCGTCGCTTCTTTTTTTTTTGTTAATCTGAAGAGTTTGAAAGCAACTTTAGCTCTCTGAGAAGTAGTTAAACTTATTATGCAACCATGCTGTGTCTTTTTTTTTTCTTTCTTTAAGCAGCACACTTCCTGTTTAAGAAAGCAAACTAATCTTATCAAAGCCATCAAGAGGCTCAGACTTGAGTGGAAATGCTTGCGATGCTCTGCATATGTTACAATATCTCTTAGTGGCCTTATAGCTGCTATTGTTCTCACGCACATTTGACGTGCCTGGGGAGGAAGAGAGAGAGAGAGAGAAAAAATCACCACACTCTCTTCTTTCCCTCCTTTCGCATCAAAGTTAGATATGTACAGCGAGCTAATGTGGCACTTAATATAAAAGGAAAGAAAGAGAGAGAGTGAATTGTGCATTATCTACTTTAAGGCCAGGGTGTATTTATTACAGACTAATTGTTGCAGAGGAAGTGCTTTGGAGGGGTGTGCTCTCGTGAGAGAGGGTGGAGAGCCTCGGGGACATAAGAGAGCATGTTTATCTATCAGAGTTTATCAGAAAAAACACTGTGGCGACTGCTCTTAAGATCAGAGATGGGGTTTGTGGGGGGGGGGTGAGTGGAGGGGGATGAATAGAATTACAGGAGGAAATAAAAGAAATGAAAGGGGGATGGAGAGAAAAGAGTGAGAGAGGAAGAGACATGTCAGCGAGGCAGCGTTTGCATCGATGCCAACGCCTCAGTGAAAGGCAGCCGTGATTAAAGCAGGAAGGAGAAGTTGGGTGAAACCTCAGAGGAGCCTTTTTTTTTTTTTTTTTTTTGAAGGCCTCTCTGTGAACCGGACTACAAAACACTCTGTGACACACACAAACACACACACTTAAGTATGTTCAGAGCTCTGCTGGTGCAAAACTCATGCATACACACCTGGGATACACATTTAAGTGTGTGCACACAATTCATACATGTGCAAAATGGACTGACAGTGTGTGTGTGTGTGTGTGTGTGTGTGTGTGTGTGTGTGTGTGTGTGTGTTTAAGAACATTTTGTCCTCACAACACTTGAAAGATACGTCCTTCACAATAGTGATACCTAACAAGAGTTACTTGCACCCCAGGGGGTGCGTCTGCAGTTGCCATGGGGTATGTGGAAACATTTTGAGTATCTCAATTAAGAAAAATACCAATAAACACCTGAACTTGAACAACTCAATCACCGGAATAAACACTGGCATTGTACAATTCTGTCTGTTACATTTTGTTATTGTGTAGCGGAGATATTGAACCTTTATGGTTCGACAAACACTGCGGTTAATGTGTGGTTAAGATTACGCACAAAAAACACTTGGTTAGGAAAAGATAATGTTCCGGCTAAAATATCTGGTTTTAGTGAGAAGACTCTGGCTGGGAACACAGTGATGTCTCAACGTTGCAAACAATGCATGTAACTGACTGACGTTGACACTGCATACCAACCAACACATCCAGGGTACCTCGCATGTCATATCTCAACATGAAAAGTCCATGACCAAACGTCCATATGGGAAAAGGTCGGATTGAGAATGTGTTGGGCTGGAAATGCAATGGATTTGATAAAAACAGCCGCTTTATGTGCATAATGGTTGGAAATGCAGTTGTCTTGGTAAAAAAACAACTGCTTGTTGTGGCACTATCACGGCTGGAAATGCAGTTGTCTTAGGAAAAAAAAAACAGCTTTTCATGGCAATATCCCTGGTGGAAACACGATGGGTGGCTAAAAAAACACCCATGTCCGCCATTGGTGGTGACAAAAAAACCCTGGAAATGTAGCAATGACTTGCCAAAGACCAACCAATTGTTTTGTTTGTTGGTCTTGAATAGCGGTCTGCAGCTTGGCAGGGATCTCACCTGAGTGTCAGGTCATCCACCATCCCCTCCACCTCCCAATGACAAAGTCACTCATACCCTGTTACTTTAGAATCTTGATATGATATATATGAAACATACAAATGTAACATGTCCGTGGTTAACAGAAACTAAACTAAAATGATGGTTCAGGTAGTTGCTCGGGTAGAGTAATAGATAAACGGTTTACCTAACTAAAAGTAAAAGATAAATGCAGACAACTCTCCTCTGTAAAGGAAGTGATTCTGAATTTGACTTAGAGTTACATGACATTTTATGCAAAACAAATCCAGTCAATATCCAATACAGATGCTCACAGGTATAGTAGCACCAATATGTGGTGTGTGTGTGTCAGTTTCTGAAGGTATGCTCTGGCTGTGTTCCAGGATTCTTGACGTCTGTCTACACCAGAGCTTCAGCTCGGAGCTGTCTGTCCCAGCCAACACTGCATTTCTCTCATTCTTCTCTGCCCTGCCTGACCTTCAGCATTGTCACAGACTTATCTTCCACAACAAAGGCTACAGTACACACACTCATTAAAAAGACGCGCACACACATACACAAACACGCACTTTCGTACATGTGTGCTCTGGCAGGGGGCTAAGTTCATTAAGGCAGTGGATGTTTATAATGAAAAATGACCTCTCTGTAGTACACTGTATGAACTTCTCCCTCGAGACACACACACACACACACACACACACATACACACACATACACACCATCTGTATTCAAGCTTACACAAAGAGACTCTCCTGTAACTGTCCCTTTACAATGTCCCACTACACACATACACACAAACACAGGGATGTATGTGTATGTGGATTAGGTTATGATGTAATGAAATACTATGCTGTGAACAGGATATTCCAAAATATGCCATATATGCTACATGTTTTCCCAACTTATTAGGTGCTAACCTAAAAGAATGCATTGCTAAAATCGAAAAGAGTGCAGCTGTGGCCTTTTGGGAGGAGTGATTTGTATTTTTAAGAACCACAACGGCTGTCATTTGTGTCTAAGTGGTTGAACGGGTTGCTTGGGCCTTGCAATTCTTATTGTTTATGACAGAAATATCTTGACATTTACAGTAGCGTTATGAAAATGTCTGACACCGGCGGTTTGGCCAAGACAAGCTAGCTCACTAGCCGGCTGCTAACTGCTTGTGCCTGCCACTTGATGGAGCGCTGAGGAGGCTGCATCCCTCATATTCCCTCTCTCCACACACACACACACACATATATATACGGCATCTACTCCATGAGTTCCAGAGCAGCCCCAGGGTGTTGGATGTGGGCAGTGGTGGGAGGTGGAGCCGGGGTGTGGGTGGTTATAATCTGCGCACCCTCTCTGCCGTCTCCCATCACTGCAAAACCCCTCTTCCTTTCTGCCTCACCTCCTTGGCAATCCCCCCTCAACCCCACCACACTCCTCCCATCCCTCTCCATATTTTCTCCCCCTGCATCTGATTAAGTTAACAATGTGGTGTTATTTGCATGCTGATTTCGCACACCCCGACCCCGCCCCCCACCACCGCCACCCGCTCTCCCTCTCTCTCTCTCTCTCTCCCTCTCTCTCTTTCCTTCTCTCTCTCTCTCTCTCAATTCTCTGACAAACAAGAGAGGCAGGATCAGAGTAATGTGATAGCACAGCAGCCAGCCAACGCAATCTGCCTCAAAGACCAGGTGTTCGCAATCCACCTCCCTCTTAATTCCTGCCCCCATCATTTCTCTTGTTTTTATTCCTGTTATTCTTCTCTTCTCTTCCCTCCCCTAGTTCTTCTTCTTCTTCTTCTTCTTTCGTCTCCTCTCATCTATCCCTGGTGTGTTTATAAGGTTGTATTATAATCAAATCTGGAGCGAGGGAGGCCTGTCTTTTTTTATTAATTATAGGCCACAGTTGATGTGAATGTATTCCGAAAGCATCTTCAAAATAGGTCGGCGGTACAGTTTGCTATTCTTATCACATTTAAATGTCAACACGGTGCAAAGCCCTACAAATTAGTTCAGGCAGGCTTCAACCCCCATTTAACATTTAAAGCGCCATTCTGTAGGGCTCAAAGAGCGATTTAAATCAGTTTACACACACACACACATATATACAGAGATAGCGCTTCGTCTTTCAAACTTCTCATTTCAACACAGACATTTAACTGCCAACCTTTGCCTGAGAGAATTCAGTGCACCATTGAGAAGAGGGGGGGAAGGAGGGGAAAAAAAGCAGGATGAGAGAACAAAAAAGAGATATAAAGCAACAGAAACAATGCATTAGCTTCATGAATAATAAATCTGCCCGTCTATCCATGCAGAAAAGATCCAGGTTTTCAGCATCTCTGCATAAATCCACTGTCCGAATGAATAAATCAGAACAGGGGGACATTTTCTTGAGCTCTAGCCTATCACTGGTAAATAACAACAATGATTTGAAACACATCTGTTCTCATGCAGTGCCAGCTAACCCCCATAGAGCAGCACAAGACAATAGAAGCCTAGCGCTGTTGTTCTACATATTGGTGGCTGGGCATATCAAATAGAGTTTACCCATCTTACACACACACACACACACACTCAAACGCACAGATCTATTGATACAAACAAACATAATCAACAAATAGAAATCACGTACAATCCGCCATAAAACAGTGGACATTAGTATCCTCAACAAAAACACAACTATATTATCCCTCTTTCAATAGGAAATCTGAGATGGCTTGCTATGAATTAAAAGCTTGATCCTTCGAACGTGACAGCTGGACATAATTGGGGGAATACAATATTAGTGGAGTTAAGAACCATGGCTTGAATCCCGGTATTGAAAAATTCTTCAAACTTTTCTAAAAGTCCCTTCTTGAGTTTTAACTATGAGCCATTGAACAGAAATCCTAAGACCGTCTAAGCACATTTGGAGCAGTTTGGTTGGCTTCCCAAAATGGACCAAAACTGCTTTGGTTTGATTGATTTGGCCAGGTCATTATGATTAATAAAAGTCTGAGGACGGCACATTATCACAGTCTCAGGCCTCTGTAGCGTGGCACAAAAAGAATGAAAGCATTATATACCACGCAGAACACTGATAATTTATGATCCAGCAAAACTCCTGGTTACATTTATTGAAAAAAAAAATGTTTTTGTCCGTTGCCTTGCAGAATTTTTCATCTCTTAACATACATGTATGGCAATTACACAATGGTTAAAATTAGTAAGAGATTGGGGTTACAGAAAATAAACTACGCTTTCGGTAAAGGGTTGAGTTATGTTTAAGGTTAGAAATGATGGTACATGTTAGGCTAGGACTGCATTTAAATGAGAAATGCATATTTGCTTTCCTACAATATCCCCTCTTGCAATGCAATATCCACACGTAGCAATTAAAGCATGATCAAAACATTTTTCTTGTTGCTTCTGATACATTTGGGCACTAAAAGAACTTTTATGAAATTTTATGGTCTTGATTAAATATTGAAAAAAATTAAATGTGACTTCAAGCACAAGACATTATATATTTACTCTACTGTGTGTGCATACAGATATCTGCATCTGTATGCAGAATCTGTAAGTAATGGGACAAGGTTTTGATATTCAAAGGGTTGTGGTTACAGTTTGTAGTCTGAGTAATATTGACCAATCACATTTAAACAACAGGTAAACAGCCTGTGTGGAGAGGCAGAACATCTTGACCAAAATGCAGTCTCAAAACCCATCAGTTATCGTCCGACGGTGATTTAGCTTTATCTTAGCTTTTTTTCAAATGTATCTGCATTCACATACAAATATTTGTTAACAGAGATTAGCCAAAATGAGTGATGCATGGAAGAGGAAGTGTTGGCCGGTATATCCCCTAGCTAGACCGTATCTCCTAAATATTGGCATCGTCAGCAGAGCTGATGGGTTCCGATATTGACCCTTCTGATATTTAACTGAAAGCACAATCTTTCTCTAACCTCAACTCAAGTGCCTTCATTACCTGAATGTAACCACACATGGGACTCAAAATGCAAACGCCAGTCACTGGCGTCAAATTCTTGGACTTTGTACACCCACCATCCATAAACGTACATAAAAGCAGTACTTCATTTTATCTATATTTTTTAAAGTCATCTGTCACCGCAACATAATTGGGAAAACTTATTTGAATCATACAAAACTCTAGTATACAGAGTTGGCATTGCATATCAATTATGGGTTACCAACGTATATGTCATTAGTAGTGATACAGGGTTGTAACGCCTGTCTCTATCAAAGATGGTCATTTATGTTGGCTGTGAACAGACTCCCTCATCTTTGAGCCCTAAGGCTGGAGATATATTTTTTCATACAAAGCTGGCTGCATCGTGAATGGAATTATTCACATACTTGCCTATAAACTACAGATGTTACTGAAGGATTCCACTAGAGGGCAAAGCAGGGAACTTAGACTATGCAGATTATTCATATTTGCCTGATGTAAACAACAAAAACAGCAGCACTTGAGGAGGTTACTCTATTGTTAATTCTAAGATCAGTGTGAAGTGCCATTATGGATGGTATGTATAAAGCATATTTTGACAATGGAAAGTTTCTGTGTCTCATTCTGCCAACACTGCCCCAACCGTTCATGTGTGTATTACATCTTGCGGACACATTACGTTAACTTCTGAGGACATGCATAACCAACACTCCAAATGAATGCAGAGGACGTGAGGTAGTCTTCATGTGCGCATAGTTGCTAAAAGCAAGTGTATCTCTGACCTAACACCTCTGCTGATACACTGAGGATTATGTCGTTGAAAGAATTAAGTTGTTTTTAAATATTTTTTTTGTCAAACCACTTCCATGCCAATTATTTACATGCTGTGCTCTAGAACACACCAAATAAAAAAAAAATGCATCACTGTAAAACTTTCAACTGTGGCTTGAAGGAAAGACAAACAAAGCCTGTGTCATCACTCTCTCAAAACGATAAATCCTTCAGTGTGGTATGATGCAACAATAAAAATGACTCTCGTGAACACGTTTGACACTTAATTGGGTACGGAGATGCCTTCAAGATAAGCATGTGAAGTGTGCACTTGCACATACACACATCCAAGTAAGAGCCCCCAAGTTGGGGGGGGGGCGGGGTTATGACAAGGGAAAGGGGTGATGTTCAGCCTTGAGGAGAAGTTGGCCCTGTAAAGCTGTTTCATGCCATCGAGATGCAGGATCAACTACGAGCCTAGGGGACACACTTACACACACACACACACACACACACACACACACACAGAGCCCCAGAGCAGTGGGCTTGTTATGAGACTTGCTTTGCATCGTTACACTGCTGACCCCAGTTGTTCCAATGACTATATGAATGTCTAGGAGGGACCAAGTCAAGCAAGCAAAGCAGACGATCGCGGATTTAGATAAGACAGAAGATAACAAAAGTCCTGAGAAGGACACTCTGAAAATTTAAGAAGCCTAAATGGTGATCCATAACACTAATACACTCCTCAATTGAGTTCAGTCCATTTTAGCTATGTATTAGTCTATTGTTACACTATATACGCATAAGTATATATTAGGTAGCCTAATATGAGAACAAGAGCCAGCGTAGGGGTCACAGAGAGACTTCAGTATCAGCTTACAATTGCCCTATTACATCAGCATAAGTAACTGAATCCAAAGAGCTAACTAGCTTATAAGAGACCCAATCCCTCTGACTGGCTATCCTCTACCTCAAGGCTTGGCTATGACTCTTTCCCATCCAGCTCAAAGCACAATGTTCTATGGGTGTGCCTAATGTGGACTCGCTGAAATGTCAAAGCATTATATATCCTTTTTCGCACAGAGTGGCCCCTAAGGGTTTAATTGACTATGCTGTAAAGTAAGTTTGAGAGCCGCGAGAGAGTGTGATGAAGATGAATATGTTTCATTAGAGGGCAAACAGAGCCTGATGGCTGGAATTGGCATTGAGAGAGGAGGAAACGTCTAATACGGATGAAACACACATTTATCCATTCACGATCCACAATGACACGTACAGGCGTAGCTGTCCACTCCTTGGCTGATCACCTCCAGCGCACTAACCGGGATTCATATTTAACATGTGTTCTCTTTTTTTCCTCTCTCCTGGTTGGCCTCTGTCTTCCTCTGAACCAAACAAGGAAGGGAACGAGCTTCCAACGACTGCCTGGCAACTTCAAATACTCGTCAAACAAAGAACAGAGCAGAAGACAGAGGGAAGAGAAGGGGCCCCGCTACTATCCCGCGGCCTTCGTTTACCAATTATACTGAGTACCTGCTGACAGGTGGGTTGTCACAGTGTCTGCTTAGCCACCCAACTCCCCTCATCTTCCCCCCCACCCCCTTCAACATCCCATCTCATTCCATCCCGCTCTGTTACAGGAAGCTCCTCGCACCTCCAGGCAAACAGAGACAAAAGAAAAGGAGGATAAAGAGGATCGGAGAAAGATAGTGGAGAGTTTGGCTTCAAGACTCAGGCTTTGATTTGGGGTATGTTTAAGAGTGACTAAAGAGGTGATGGAAATTTTATCAGAGTGAAGGTGAGGAATTGGGGGGCTATCTACTGCTCTCTTGTAGGAGTTCATCAGGAGTTTTTGAGGGCCAGTGGTGACATTGCCATGCTTTTGTCAAAGTGAAAAAAAAAAAAAAAACACCTCAGCAAAACAATTTAAATCTTTGTGGAACAATGACGCTATAGGTGATTTAAGTAGTCATAACTGGGCGGAGCATTGTCAGAGCCTTAATTCTGTCCTCTGAAACTATTTACAAGGATTCTACATTATCAGAAGTGGACATCATTAACTGGCTCAAGTTTTTGATAAAATTTTAATATATCGATACAAACTTCAAAATTTCTTCTCCTACTTTTTCACTGTCTTTCTCCGATAGCTTCTCTTTACTGAAACACAACAAGGAGGTTTGAAGACAGGCGGCCTCCCCGCATCACCACCGCCCCCTACCCACTTCTCCTCTGTCTTGCCGTCTCAGAAACTCAGCCAGCCAACGAACACGACTGAGACAAAACATAACCATAATGGCTCATTAAAGGGAATGGAGACGACTTAGGCAAACAAAGCAGCCTTCACTGGGCTGTCACCGAAACTCCTGTGATGGTACGTCCAAACTCACGCTGGTGACAAGGAGGCGAAAGTGTCATCCTCCCACCGAAACTCGCGATGGTTTGGAGTGTTTTGACTGCGCTCGACGTGCCTCTGTATTTGTTCAGTGACAAATCGAATGTGTGCACAGCAGAGTGACAGGCCTATGTGCTCCGCAGAGAGGAGGGAAGTGGGTGTTCACCCACTTTTTCTCTACTTTCTTTGAGAGGAGGTGTATTACAGGAGGTATGACTCAAGTAATGTAGGTGTGTAAAATGTCCCACTACTTAAGGGAGTGAGACTTCTTAGATTTAGAATCAGAGTAGGTTAAGGTTCAGCTAATTGTTCAGCTTAAACTTGGAGTTATGACTTGGGTATCAACTTGGGAGCATGGTAAAAAAACGGGTTAAGAACTCAGTCCTACAAAAAAAAAAACTACAAATGTTTTCTTAGTATGGTGTTGGTCCACCACAAGCCTAAAGAACACCTTCAGTGCTCTTTGTCTTACATTCTCGAGCAGCCCAGTTGCCACAAGAAAATGGCATCATACATTTCTGCAAACCACAGATTGGTAGCATCATATCAACATTTTTTAAGTGATGTAGTGAGCTGACTTTGTCATCAGTAGGTGGAGGGAATTTAGGATTGTGTGTCACCTAGGCAAGATGCCCTGCCAAGCTGTAGACCACTGCAGTCTTGTCCTGTGATGGTGCAACTAAAAGCTGATGTTTTTTACAGAGACATTGCTGCATTTCCAGCAGGGATAGCTTCCCCAAAACTGGGCATTTTAGGCTAAAACATGATTGTTTCCTAACCATGACAAACTGTTTTCTGTGCCCTAAACCTACCCAGACATTAACTACAGCATTGTTGAAACCTAAACTTTTAACGTATCCGCTACATAATAATGTACAAATGCAACAGAACTGTGGTTTACAGAAATGTACAATGCCAACATTTTTTTTCCATTGGGTTGCTAATTGGGATGGAGACACCACAGACCAAAAGCAGTCGCAGGCAGTCAGCACAGCCTCTGACTGTGATGTTTCAAATTTCAAAAGGCGTGTGTCAGTCCTGCATGCTTGACACAATTATGGTATTGCCAACCCAGTCTCACTCTGAAGTTGTCGAAAATCTGCGCTTGGTCAGTGACTACTGGCGTTAGACACTAACAAAAACAGCTGCCCCGTCACAATGGTATGTTACGCAGCCGGTCACTGTTCTTGTTTAACGGTGCTCAGCAGCATCAGAAGTCCGAGTAGGGCGGGCGATAGAGGTGGTGGATGGGTCCATCAACCGCTGACTTTCACCTGGGAGGCCAATGTTCACTTTCCATTTAACTGTAAAGCCAAACCCAGTTCTTTTTTCCTAAACCCAACCACTTGCATGTGTTGGCTAAACGTAACCATGTGTGTTTGTTGTTAAAGGAAAAAATGTCCATTTGCAGTGCTGTACTGACATAGTGTATAGTATATATATTCATTTATCTACATACATTAATTTATGTGTGTGTGTGTGTGTGTGTGTGTGTGTGTGTGTGTGTGTGTGTTGTAATTGTTGACTCATAAGTGGCCTTCACATAGCCTAATATGTCAGTCTGAGTATTACAGACAAGTTACTAGTGACAGCAATCTCTCTTAAACACACACACACACACACACACACACACACTTACACACACAATCCTGTTTCACATCTCTACTATTCTTTTAAATATTAAAGACATGATAGTTCAAGTCCCATGTGTGTTACTTCCAAAGGCCTCTTTGAAAATAAGAGGCTGCTGCTCTCACAGTGAGTTTCTTTACTACAGCCAATAAAAGTGTTACAGAGTGAAGACAGAAAGTTTTTGTAGATATTGGAGGCAACTGGGGAGCACAGGCCTTTATATATCTTTCACTTTTCATGACAGAAATATATTAAGACACGTTTCTCGTACCAAACTTATGACACTGGATAAATGGGAAAAGAGTGGCAATCAATCAATCTGTCTTTGACATGTGATGTAAAACTTGCTATAACCGAAGTGCATTGTGGGTTTAATGGCCATTTTTAAGGTATTCTGCATTTTCTTAGTGTTCCCTTTTATGGTATAGCACATAGCAATATATAACTTCAGGATGCTTAAAGGAATACCTCATCCACACAATGACCAATGGTATATCAATTACTCACCATGTGTTATGTTGAATTCATGAAACATTATATTATAACGCACTTTTGCCTACAAGTAACATGCCCTGAGATGGTGCTTGGCTGTGCCTGAGACTGTTTGTACTGACATGTTTTAAACTGTAATGTTTAAGCAAAAATGCCTGTGTCTGGGAAGTCATGAGCACACTATAAGTAAGACTTGGCTTTTACTGCACGAGTTGCATGAGGAATTGTAAACAGATGTTTTTATACATTTTTTGCTGTCGTTAAAAGCATTCCATGTTTACTTCAATCCATGAGGAAAGTTTGGCTTTTTTGGATTCTCCGTCACTGTGGACATATGTGAGAAAAACAAAGTTTCTTGACTAATTCAATGTAACATGAGGTGAGTTATGCAAATGGTCACTTCGCAGAGGTGAAGCATTTCTTTAAGTATTTATATTGTATGAAAAAGGGGAAAGGATTAGATCGTTCTGCTTCTTTTTATTCCTTTTTGAACATGCGGTGATTTCTTTCACACAGTGTTGGTTGTTTTACTTTATAACCAATCACCTTAGCAATTAGCTTGCCTTGCTCCATTAACATATTGTTATAGATAGCGTAGCCGATTGCTCAAGGTAAACATCCACTTCTAAAAGATGATCAATGATTTTTTTATGGCTCATGAACAGACACTAACTAATTTGGCAAGCAGTTTACATAATTCAGTATTAATTTTGGTTCTATGTAAAGTGAATAAACATTATGTTTCCCAGATAATGTTTGTCTCCCTTAACAATACGATTTACACATCTTTATAACTGCTGATTTATTAAATCGGAGTCCTACTAAGTGAAACATGATGCCAAATTAAGCAGAGGACCTCAGTTATATTAGTAGTATAAAGTAGTAGCAATAACATTAAGCATTCATTTTTAAATGATAAATAAAAAAGTACGGTAAGTCAGTAGCATATCAGCCTAGGTTGAAATGTAAGCAAATCCTGCACCCAGCCACTGATGACATGTCCATGGGCTTCAAGGAATTTATAGTTTCTGAGGTGTTTACAGGTATATGCACTGTAAACAAGATAGTTGACAATATCCAAGAATGAGGTTGGAGACAGCAATGCAGGATCGGGACAGTTTGTACGGATCAGTGCAGTTAGAAGATAACAATTTTGCCAAGTAACAGTTCCTGGCATCCCTGCCGAGTTTGTCTCAGTATTATATTCTCTCAGTTTGTTTCTGTTTCTCCAGGTTGATGATTTAATGTATTGGATAACTTATCCAATTGTCTTATTTGCCGTACCACCAACTGTAGTTATACCTTCAAAATGGCGCCTCGGCTATGTCGCACACAATCCACACATGTGACTGACAAAGACCAATGCTCCGTAGCATGATGCAGCTTTGAACTCTATTCTGTTGTCTTACTGAAGCTCTTCAACTTCTTTTTGAGCATGTTTCTGACTTTTTTTTCTGACTGAAGCTTGTGTGTACAGCTAATCTCATAGGCCTCCACTGACCCAGCACCAAGTGCAGTGAAAGCACAGTCGTATCTGCTTAGCAATCCCCCAGTAATTAAGGAAGGCCCGCACCATGCCTAAACCTCTCCCTGACACAGTGTTGTGTCTGCACTGCATGGAGACAAGGAGTCATAAGAGGCTTAAGGCTCATGTACCTGCCGCTCTGTGTGCATGTGTGTGTATGCATGTGTGTGTATGTGTGTGTGTGTGTGTGTGTGTGTGTGTGTGTGTGTGTGTACCTTTCAAGAAAAGCGGGACAGAAGATTAAAACAGTGATCAGAAAAGTAGAATTAACCACCTTTACTGCTTTCTTAATTACTGTGAAGTCCACCTCTGTGTGAGCAGCACTATAAATACCTTCCAACTCCCAAGAGGCCCTGAAAATCCAACTTGTAAATGAAGGAACACACACACACACACACACACACACACACACACACACATCCTTTTTCACAGAATGACCAAAAACTGAACCCGGCACTTCTCAGAAACTGGGCCAAACCATATGTCCTTCTGCGTATTTTGGGATCAGACTAATTCATTTTGATGATAGCATAAAAAATGATATCTTCAAAAAGAAAAAAGAATGAAAAAGAGGAAATGTGAAGACAGCAAGAACAGACAGAGCTGGTAGGAGACAGAGAGAAAAAAGAAAGGGACCACAGTAGGGAGGACCGTGGGGAATACATGTGATGAATCCAGGTCTTATGGGGAGCTCCAGGAGAGTAAAATAAGGTTGAACCTCAATAGGATCAGCATCCAGGGCAACATTACAATAAAAAGTAGAATTTTTGACAGGGATAAAATGATCTGTAATTAGGACAAACAGTACTAAAAGCAAGTTCAAAGATGGATTTTTTCCCCCCAGTTTGGGTGTGTGACTGGTTTGTGTGGATTCCCAGGATGGCAGGAGTTAAAAGAGAGAACAAAAAAAGAAAGAATACGAGATGGAAAAACAATGTGTTCTTTAAGGGACAGCTAAGAAATTTGAATGCTGAGATAATGGATCTGAGAAAGCGAGGAAAATGTGAGAAAGTGACCCATGCAAGGTCCAATTGTTAAAGGAAAGCAGACAAGGTGAAGCCTGCTGTTGGTGTTTAGAACAGCAGGGGAGAGAGAAAAAGAAAGAGGGTGAAAAAGAGAAAGGGGGAGAGTAACAAAGCAAACCCCCCGCAGGAATGAGCCACGATCCATCATAGGCAAGGGACGAAGGAAATAAAAAATAAAAAAAACTCACAACAAGTGTTCCCCAACATATTTATCCCCTCATGCAGCTCACCAGAAAGACATCTATTGCTGCTGTCCTTTACATTGCTCAGGCCTTTAATAGAGCTGAAAACTGGCAAACTGGGCCGAAGAAAAGCCGAGTTTAGCTTAAAAGGATGCCAAGCAAAGGTGCATAGGGAAGAAAGGCTTGAAGTAAAGCAAACAGCTGAGGTGAGTTGATGTGAGGAGCTTGGTTTTATAAAGGCGGGTTGCAGGAAATGTAGCTGTGTTGACACTTCATGCTTCCCTTTACACAAAGACAATTCAAACAGGAATACCTTATTTATATACAGTGTGTTGTACAGATCTATTCTTTCTGTCTGTGTTAAAGCAGCACGTCAAAAAAAAAAAAAAAAAAAAAAAATCAATACGGCTGTTTAATACATTAAGTTAATGTAATGATGACTGAACACCAAAAATAAAGTTGAGACAATGTTTGTTGTTCATATCTGTCACCTTCATTGTTCCTCCAAATCAGGGAAAAATATATATTTCAAATATTAGATTGACTGTGTGTCACTATACACGTAGGTGCACAGCTATGCAGTGAGCAAGAGCATTTCTAAAACCCTTTTTTCACCAAAATTTGCACATGTACGCAGTTTTTTTTATACACAGGAAAACCCACTAAAAATAGTCTATAAACTCCTTTGTGCATGGCTCTGCAGCAGATGAGCATGCCTTTCTGTTTGTTTTGGGGGTTTTTTAACTAGTGCGTCACGTTCAATGTCGGGGACAGGCCGGAAAACAGGCTAATAAACAAAAGAAAGCAGTATGGAGGCAAGTAAAAATGTAACAGTGGTTATTTTTTTTTTAATATCTCTTGAATATTCAGTCTCAAACTCAGTACAAACAAATGTGCAACAACATTTGAGTGCTGCTTGGACAAAGACTGTCGGTATTTTGTGGCAGCGCATCATTGCATCTTGTCAGTAAAATGCCTACATTTTGCGTGTTCACCCAGGTGTTGTGTTTCCATCACTGCTGATCAGAACCAGAGGTGATAAATACCATTGACTGCTGAGGAGTCATTCGACCCGTGTGTGAGTGCCAGTTGTAACCTTTCCCATTACACACAAAACCCAGATGTTAGCTGGAGTTAATGGGGTTTTTTTGTGCAGTGGGAAAGGTGCTTCATAAAGGTTGAAGATGGCAAAAAAAAAATACTTCTGTAGTTTTTACAGGATGTAATTGTAAAACTGTGAAAATAGTTTTAAACAACAAATTCAATGGTTATCATTAAAAATCAGAAAACTCTAAGATTCCATTGACAACAGTCAGACCGAAAGTATTGCAAAATTAGTTAGCACAATTACAAGATAACAATTGTTGAATGGATTCAACAATGAATCAACAACCAATCCCCAAACAGCTGCAATAAGAGACTTACCTACAGCTAAATCTCAATACAGAGTCAATATTGGACTTTTTACTCAACTACATTTATCTGACAGTTGTAGTTAGTAGTTACACTGTACATACAGAACATATATGATGTATTCTTACAGATTAAACTACCTGACAAATCAAGATGGCTAAAATATCTCCACTGCAACCAATGTCAACATTAAAATTTGTTGTTGTTGTCTTTCACATTAGGACATCAGTTTAATCATGTAATAACAGGAATAATATTATACTCTGACAATCTGAATAATGAGTACTTTTACTTTTGGGTCTAACACTGAACCATTTCTAAAACACTACTAAAGAACAAGAGATGAAAAAAAAAATGGTGGATTTCAACTAGAGATTCAAATTGTGCCTAATTCTCCAATCTGAAGACAGTGCCATTATGTCAGAAAACACAACATAACTGTCTTTCAGTTGACAAGAACTAAAAATACACAGACAATAGCTTTGGGATGAGCAGAGACACAAAAAAGGAGGAAAAAATGTTTTGTCCTTCAGCCGTGTTTTCACTCCACTTTCCCACCCCATGCCAGTGACTGCAGAATAAACGGATATGTGAATTAAACCCCATTGTTTTAAAGAGATCTGCTGCTAAATTTAGGCGCTGCTCTTGTTCTCCCTCAATGTGAAAGAATGTGCCAGTTATGTTATGTTTGTGTGTTTTATTTTCTTCCTTTCCTTTATCCCCCGTCGTAATCTCGGGCTACATACATCTCATGTTGTTTGAACAAGTGCGAGTGGTGTATCTCTGCATGTGTCAAGGCAAAAGAGGAAAAAAAAAAACACATACACACACATATAGTTCAGCCATGCGATTTTTGCAATTAGAAAAGACACAAAAATAATTATTCTGCAGCGCAGTCAGTCGACATATCCTGAGTCGATGATGCACGGATCACGTGTTTAATAAAAAAGGTTAATCAGTTGTTAATCAGAGGATTAATAACTTGTTATTTTCTTTACAAAACCATTAATATTATGCCATAAATATTTAATGTTGATAGGTCTTTTTTTCCTGTTTTTGGTGGGAGAGACGGGGTGGGGGTGATATGTGCTTGGTGATGCAGGGCAGAGTGAGCAATATCCAGGCATTAATGTGCATTAATCATGCTTTGGTGAAGACAAATAAATTCATTCATGTTTATTAATACAACCTTGGAGAAAACAATACTCTTTACATTATTCACTGAGTTATTAATAAAGGATTTATGAACAGGAGGACCACAGGACGGAGACTCTGAATCAGGGAGAAAGCAAGGCAGACAAAAAAAAAAAAGACAGAAATAAGAAAACGAGAGCAGAAGAGGGAGGTCAGAGTCACAAAGCCAGAAGCAAAAGTTCATTAATGTTTAGGATGGAAGGGGCACAAACGTTTAGGGATGAAGTGTGTGTATGCGTGTGTGAGGGAAACAGAGTTAGAGTAGTCCACCACTGGAAAGCTGGGGGTTAAACAGAGATTTTCTGCCCTCACTCATTTTCTCCTTAACAAATTACCCTGCCCGTTTGCTAATCAAAGCAAAACAAATATTGCTTTTCATTCGCTCCATTTGTTTGAATGAACATACAGACATTCCCAAAATACTCATTCCCAGCTCAGATGTAATTAAATTGTGCCTTTAGTGAAAACATGCAGTGGTACTCCAATTAGTTGTGTTTTTGTCGTCGGGTAAAGACGGAGATTGGCAGTGGGTGCGCCTCGGGCACCTCGGTGTCCCGAAATGGAAGTATGTCTTGGCGGGCGGGGTGGGGGGTATGTTTGTTAGACAATGTTTGGGTGCACAAGACTGAGTGCAATGACAGAAAAAAAAGTGTTTGCAGAGTTGGTGGATGATTCAGTGATCTGATGATGCTTTATTTTTTGGCGTATTACTGCCTGGATGAAGAGTGATATGTATATGATATGTTTATAAGAAATACTGTCTATCTTTCTGTAAAAAGTGTGGGTGTCTTTCTGACACTGAATACTGTCCTACAGGAAAAATGGTAGCAGACGTAGTTTGTTTTAGCGCATAAATATGACCAATGTTGGACTTTTTTAACCACAGCATTTTCTGGGCACCTTATGCCCCCACCAGATAAAAGACAGTAAAGACCTGACAGAGGATGAAGGGAAAAACGCCAGCCCCCTTAACCCCTATGTACCAAAGTGCTTGCATCCAAACCACGATCCTTCCCTCACCCTTACTGAGTAGTTGCCTAGAGCGACCCGTATCCACAGCAGTGTCAGATCAGAAACAGCTATATTTGTAATAATAATGATTTGTACCAGTTTTAGTTGGCCATGGCAAACAATGATATCCTGCCTAACTCTTTTACCACACAGGAATATTGATATTGAGTTACGTTCAAGAACAAGTTTCTTTTGTTTGTTGGTTTGCTTACTTTTTTTTAACATCAGTGTATTTAAAATTCTTATTTTCTCCAATATCCACACATGGCAGTTATGATATTATTAAGGTTAGGAAAAGACTGTTGTCATGGCAAATAGACTATGTTCAAGACAGTGTTGTTGATGTCTCGCTTTGACTCCAAATATAGGACACTGTTACATTTACGCAACAACTGAATCAGAAAACTATTCAAGAGCTCAGCTTTGTAACTGGAAGGTCCCGTGTGAAGGATTTAGTGGCATCTAGCGGGGAGGCTGCATGTGCCAAGCGTGTAGAAGAACTGCAATGGCCGATGCGAAAATACAATAACGTGGATGTCCCTATTTGGAGCCAGTGTTTTGTTTGTCCATTCTGTAGAAAAACACGGTGGACTCTGTGAAAGGCTCATTCTATGGTTATGAAAACATGATTCTTATCTTCACTTGATTATAAAGTAATGAAAACATATTATATTCCATTTTTTGCCAGTAGGTGCCCCTAAATCCTACACACTGGACCTTAAATCTAGATGTCTCTTTTCTCAACAACAATTGACCAATTTGACAGCACAAAAAATACAAATAGGGACAGCCTGTCTTGTCTGAGGGTCTTGATTGGCTCCTGCCAATTACATATGAATCCCGTTATTTTTGTGGTTTTGGGGTGCTGAGTTCGGTGCTGTTTTTACACCACATTGACTTGTATTAAATGGAACAGAATTAGGAGGAACTAGTACTGAATCAGTGTGTACTGCATGGCAGGGAAGGCACTCATTTAGAAAGGGAATATAAAATAGACACATTTTTACTGTTAATTTCATACTGTGCATCTAAAAAGTAAAAACATGTTAATTCGCTCAGTCAGTATTCAATGATAAAGTAATAAGGTTCATGAGTCTGAATTCAGCTTTGTGGACGGTGGGTCGCGCCACACGCAATAGGGTTAAGATACGGTTAGAGGCAGGCAACACAACACTCTGTTAGGTTAGGGAACAAGTGACTTTGCAACTAATAAAAAGACAAATCTTAACTACAGGTCTGTGACAGGAGGTAATCTCTCAAGCCTATCCACCACCTTGACCTGCACAACCTCTACCTTGTACTAGCTCCATTAAGACCTTGTGTGTTGGCACTGAATACTGGTTTAATTCCCAGCTAGATTCAAACCAAATCTTCTTTCGATTTTGAAAATTAATTGTCAAATAAAGGCAAAGAGTGATCTTTGATGATGATGAGCTTTTTCTGGAAATCAGTTTTGTGCTGTATTTCGACAAGCCTTCAGTGATGCCACCAGGATATTATATCAACATCAGTCAACATGATGGAGAAAAAAAATGGGGTAGTAGGTGTTTTAAAAGACTGTGTCAATGTTGTGTTAATGCACAATGGTGGTGAAAATGGGTTTCTGTGTAATGCTGTGAATCCATCTTCTAATCATTGTCTTTCTCTCCTCCATCTTAAATGCCGTCTTTTTCTTTGTCTTAAGCTCCAAATTGTGTTTTCATTGAAGGGCTATATGGATCGCTCGGCAAAATGTCATCCGTCAAGCTGTCAATGAATCCATCCTTTCATTTAATGATCAGCCTACCTGATATGCATTTTACATGGCTCCATATACCTTTAATGGGAATCAATGGAAAGCAAATAACGCTAGAAGCCAGTAAGCTGCATGTCTGACAAACGGATGTGGACGCCGGTTATTTGTCAATACACACAGCTCTGTGCTTAGCCGTGTGGCTTTGTACTGTATACGCCTGGATGAATGTGGCTGCAAAGGTGGCTCACTGTGGGTTAGACACTGGCTTACATGAGTCTGTACAATCCCGCTGCTACATTCTCCCACTTGCTTTGTCTTCATAAACTAAGAGAGGGGAAGAGATTGAGTGAAAGAGACAGAAAGAAAGGAGAAGGTGGAAATGATGAAGGCAGAAAGAGAGAAAGACAATTAATGAAAGAGGAGGAAGAAGGGATGGAGAGCAGGAGGCTTAAAAAAAGGATGAAGTTGAAAGGGCCAAGAAGGGAGAGAGGAAGGGAGGGACAGCCATTCGGTGTGGTTTCAGTTAAATACTGATTTCATCATACGATTGGGGAGGAGGGGAGGGGTGGCGATGGTGGCTGTGGCAGCTCTAAAACACATAACTTTTTACGAAGTGAAAATCAAATATTAAAAATGACAGGCCTTATAAGTGTGCTGAGTGAGCTCGGGTCACGGAGGGAGGGAGGCGCGGGCGGCTTGTCAGCTACTATCTGTCAGGGCGAATTAGAAACAATCAGGGCCGAGTGAAAGGGAAGGTGATTGTTATTAAGCGGCGGGGCCCTGCGAGCGGGCGCCCCAGATGTGGCCGTGCATATAAAAGAACAGGAAGCCGGCAGTTTAATTCAGGAAGCTTGCCGAGGCGAGCGAGCAATGCCACAAAGGAGGAGAGGGAGGCGGTGTGTGCTGGGAGGGGGGACAGAGGATATGAGGGGGTTGGGGCTTCTTGTCGCTAATATGCTGGAAGTTACTTTGATAACACATTAGGCCTTTTGTGGAATTGTGGAGTGACGCACCTTCTTTTTTTCTTTTCTTTTTTTTTCCTGCGCTCATCCATCTCTGTCCATCCCGCGCGGGGAAGTGGCGGGTCAGCCCAGAGAGAGGGCAATAGGAAGAATCACGGGTGAAATCTAGATAAGCCAACCTTAACACACACACACGTACGACAGTGAGGTGGGGGGAGACAGCCAAGCCCATATATCAATTACAACCTGATATCCTGGGAGGATGATGGGACGGAGAGAGAAACCCCTGAACGGATGTGTGTGTGTGTGTGTAAGTGTGTGTGAGCTCATGTCTCAGCGCCCAATCCCCCTGAACGCTCTTTAAATCTTTTTTCTTTTTTTTTTTCTTTTTATAATCACCTGACAGTGTCTCTCCCTGAGCTGCTGTCGATGTTTGGTCTACGTGACTTTTTCGCCCGTGCTTGTGGACAAGCACATTGATGGACATGGACATGACTCAGCTTTGACTCCTTTGGTAGTCCTGTTATCTGTCAAGTTCCTCCCCTACCCCTCAAAAACTCCTCTGAGACAGGCATCAACGCCCACAGATCCCTATCAGGGAGAAGGGGGGATGAGTGGGGTGCAGTGGGGGTTGCTGGGTAAGGTGGAGGATGTGGGAGGGGGGCTAGTTCATATGTACAATATGTTCGTCAGGGGAGGGTGGGGGGGGGGGTTGAATGATAGGGAGCAACGGTAATCTGCCAAGAGGCTGCAGACTCAAAGGCACATTGGCCGTTGTGACACTTTGAAAACTACACCGTCACAAACTGTGAGCAACTCAAAGGAAAAGAAGAAATCTTAACTTGATGTCCCAATTTTACTTTTAATTTGTTGGGTGGACTGTAAAAAAATGTCTGATCTCACAATTATGAATATAAAATCACAAGAACTACCAAAGATAGATTTACTAGAGGCTTTATTTGACCATACTGGGAGCCAATCGCTGCATACCTCTGAGACAGAAAGTCAAGTGGATCCATTGCCTCTCAAATAGTTTCACTTAACACCGGTTACGTGAAATCAATGAGAAGTACAGAAGGAAGAAAGAGCAGAAATGAAGGAGGTTGTTAAGATAGTTTCTTTCATATAGTGCTTCTGTCTCGGAGCGTGAAGGGCTTTGATTTCTATTTACTTTGTAGTGAGAGATATCGCAAGAAATTTTCCCTCTCCTTAAGAATCACTGATCATCCAATAGGTTGAAATAAAGCAGGCTTGTCACATGCGCCCTCTCCCTCTCTCTCTCTCTCTCTCTCTCTCTCTCTCTCTCTCTCTCTCTCTCTCTCTCTCTCTATGTCTCTCTTTCCCTCTCTTGTCGTCTTCATCGTGGTGATCAGTCAGACACTCACCTAACACAAGCCGTCTCTGGTTTCCACCTCCCAGGTTTTTCTCTGCATTGCCGCTGCTGATGTAGCGAGGGTTATATGGTGTTAAACACAGAGCTGCTAAACGTTCCCCAAGGTAATAACAGGCAGCGTATATACAGTTCTGTGCAGCGCTGCGACGGCAAGTTACTGCCAAGTGTTGGAGCAATGAAGATGTAGAGGAAGAGGTGAGAGGAAGGGTGAAAGTGGAGAAAAAGGAAAGGAAATAAAATAATTGGCAGACAAAGAGGTGAAAAGGAGAGAAACGAAGGGTGTAAAGAAAGAGGTGGAAGATGAGTAATTGCTTAAACCACGGGTACATAAAGACAATGCAAAGTAATACTGCTGTTGCACTGATGTGACGCTGTGAGAAGCTGGTTGGTGAGTTAGCACAGGTGCATGTACCGTGGTTATGATTATATGGATTTAAAGACAGCTTTTAGTGATGTCATCTATACTATTGTCTATTCACTGTTGGGGTCACTTGAGGGTGAAAAGTCTTTCCTGTTCTTGAAAAAGTACTTTGTCAATCTAACCTTAACCAATGTTCCACTACAGCTTTTCTGAAGCTTTCAACCGCGTGTCAGGGTCTTCATCAATAAATGTAACATTTGTCATTTGTAGACTGTGACAGCAGACTAAGGCAAGGTTCTAATGCATCCTTCCTTCGCGGTAGCCAATCACTGTCTGTATGCATATATTATGCAGGGCACCATAATGAAGGTTACAATACTGTAACCCTAGTTCTATTAGTACAGGCTGAGCCCTCCACTGGACACTATGAGTAACACTCTTCTCCAGTCACAGGCAAACATTCACCCACTGAAATCTGAATAAACCGAACAGCCAATCAGGATGTGTTTACCCAAACATGTGTAGACCCTACAAAATATAAGACAGAGGGTGTCTCTTCATCAAACAGCATGGGACCGACAGGCCCCCTAGGTCGAGGGTCCCACCTGTGCTAATAGAACTAAGGATATACTGTGTTTCATTTACCTTGGAAGTCAGAAAATGGCATCACGCTAGAGTTGATCATGTCCCAGTACAAGTCGGAAAACCAAGTTGTTGTCAGCAATTCCATTTCAAGTCAGGTTAGCCATTGTTAGCAAAACCAGTTGCTACAATATCATAATTTTCGTTCTATCTCACACAGGTTACACCCTCTACAGGACTTTATAGGTGCAGTGACTTTGATGAATTAACGCCCTCTTGCAACATAACATGGACCCAGCCAACCTGATCCTGACCAGCTAAAAGTTAGTCATCCCAGCTGACAAGTAGAGGGTCCCAGCAAACCCAGGTAGTATGCATGGGCCATGGCCTAACCTTGCAGAGGTCGGGAGACAAGCAATAGACACCGTGCGCACCGCATTTCTCAGGTTGTCAAGGAGCATGACAACATGTTGGTGTATCATGCCCAGAGGAGAGTCAGGTGCAAAAAAGGTGACATACACCCAACCCTGTGCTGCCTTCTATACTGTGGGGTCTGCACGTATAGGTAGGCACATCCTGACTGACTGGCTTTTTGCTTATATTTATGCAAATATAAGAGGGCGATTCCGTGCTCATGCTTTGAGGAGAGTATTACCAGTATAGTCCAGTAGATGGCGGAGCCTGTGTGAGACAGAATATCATCCAGGTCATAACTTATAAAGTCATTCCCATCTTTTCCCCTCTAAAAGGATAGTTGACAAGTTGAGAGAGGAGTCGTGACCAATCACTATTAAAAAGTACTCAGGAATACAGATGGGTTTCCTTGATCCTTTGTCACTTACTGGTTGCCTCCTATGGTTTGCCACATGCTGCCCACTGCATCTCTTCTCTGGTATCCATTTCTATGGCTATGGCCATTTTTATGGCCAAGGTTTGATCAAGTTTATGCAACTTAAACTGCTTGGTCATGGTTGAAAAAAGATTGCGGTCAAGCTTAAATAAACCAGCACTGACTTTTGGGATGCAAACCACTTCCTGCATGCCCAGTCAACCAACCTCCTTGCTTTCTTGTGGTACTGTAACAAACTCACACTACATGTATCTTTTCTTTTAGTTTTTTTTTTTCCTTTTCTATTTATAGGCGAGGACATAAGAGGACATAAACAGGTTGTTTTAAAGTTTGAATGAATAAAGTTTTTCAGGTGAGGAGAGTCTCTGGTTTTCTCTCGTTTGAAGTTTGAATTTAACATATTTAAATACCATATAAATGGACTGACGTGTACATAGTATGAGTATGTATGATGACTACATGTTGTTTTATCATCATAAAAAAGATTTAGTAATACATCACTGATGTATTAGGTACCATACCTACCATATGTAGGTACCATACAAACAGAGTTGGATGGCACACAGGTAGTGTACAGAAGAGGAAAGAGTCTCTCCCCCGACCGACTGACCTAAATTTTTCTCTTGATGAACAAAGTGTAAAAATATCTGCTATTTTTAATGTATATGAACACAGGGAAGCAATAGCATATGAAGGAAGAAGAAAGTCAAAAGTGATATGGATGCTGTGGGAGGTGGAAATTGCTACCCTCCCCAATCCAATCCGACCCCCCCTTTTTTTCTCCAGGAGGCCAAATCCAGGCCATGTCTAAGATTTCACAACGATTAGCGAGGGAGGGATGAGGAGGGATATAGAGATGTACTAGAGCAGCATTAGCCATTAATCACTAAGGGGGGAGGGAGAGGGAGAGACGGAGAGAGGGAGTGATAGAGAGAGAGGACTGTCCTAGCATGGCTCAGCATGGGACTTGTACTTTTGCTGTCTGGACCTCCAGGGGTCTTGTGTTTGACTGTGGAACAGTGGCTCAGTGGCAGTGGAGGAGTTTCCTAATCCTGGGCCACTGGAAAGGGAGTCAGAGTTTCATGACCAAAATATATACAACATAAAAATGCATCATATACATTTATTGCCAATATCAGACATTTCTGTGTGTATGGTGTATTTTGCAGCAGAGATGCATTGAATCATGTTTATAATTGAACAGAATGTAAAGTTTACATTGCTGAGTATTTTGTCTGTAATGACAGCTGGCGTTTTCTAATCTGGATAAATGAGAATACTGGATATTGCTACTCTACTACAGTATTTCTTTCTTTTTCCCCATCAATATGCAGCTCAACTGCTCTGAACATCTTCTTTTTTTCTTTAGCTTTATTCATTTTTACACATTAATGTCCACATGCTGTCTTCTTCCTGGAACTAAGATGTGAAGTCTGGGAAGAGATGTTGCTCTGACACATCACCTTCCAAAAGGCTTTTATTTTGTTTTTCTAATACTAAACACCCAACCAGTTACACAGTCCCGTGTCAAAGCCACATGCTTGGTTGAGCAAACTATTCACCCAACCTCCCTCTAAAGAGGGTGTGCGGTGTAAAGCCACACTACTTCCACCTTAACTTCTGAGAGAAAATAGCTACTTATCACATGACCACATGAGTTCGCATGTCAGGATATTGTAAATGTATGTTTGACGAGAAATTCTCATTACAGGATCCTCTTACAAAAACATGACCAAGTTTGAAATGATGGTCACGTGATAATGGGTGGTTTTATATCAGTTATATTTATCTTTCTAATGTCTCTGTTCCAGGATGGACAAGGGTTACGATTTCCCCATGTATGACCACCTGTTGTCAAGTGACTAAATTACATACTTAGGTCACATGATAACAAATAAACCATCTCCACGACAACTAAGCAAATCCATCCACCAAGGAAAGACATAACATGTGGCTGAAAGCAACATCAGTGAACCTTGTAATGATCATTTTGTGTTAAACTGTTGTTCTGCAGGTCAAGATTGAAAGTTTGAGGCTGTTACAGGTGTTTGACCACAGAGCAATACTGACATTTTCCCAGTGAGGTTAGTCTCCAATACCAAATTTTCTTGTAAAGCTAAATATAAAAATATCATGAATAGAAAAAGAATAATATAATAAACAAAAAACATAATATATAATCAGCATTTGAATATTGCTGTAATGGATATCACAACAGTGTCTAGGCACCAGTTTCACAAAACTTTCCCTGGAGCGGTGAAAAAGGACTAGACAGGTTTTCAGCAGTGGTGCCGCCAAGGGGTGGCCAGGGCTGCCCTCATTCAGTTGCTGCCCCACCTCACGGAAATAATCAAAAATAATTAGAGGCCTCTGTCAGGTGTTTTTAAACTTCAGTGGTCTTGTTCCCAGTAAAGGTTTTGTTCCTTACAATCCAATGGACACATTTAAATTAAACCTTTAAAGTTGTTTATTTATTTAATAGGACAACAATCTATTTGAAGAACAATGAATTGCCTGACACATGTAAAGATGCATAACACATTAAAAATTGTCGTGAACCTCAATTTGTTAACTGCACTGGTATTACTGTGGTCTGTGCACATCAGATAATTAGTAACATTAAAGGGACAGTTCTCCCCCAAAACAAAAATACATATTTTCCCTCTTACCTGTAGTGCTGTTTAGCGATCTAAATTGTTTTGGTGTGAGTAGTCGAGTATTGGAGATATCAGCCGTAGAGATGTCTGCCTTCTCTACAGTGTAATGGAACTAGATGGCACTCTTGTGGTGCTCAAAGTGCCAAAAAAAAGCATTTAAAAAACTCAGTAGCAATGTCTCTTTCCAGAAATCATGACCCTTTTGTGAGCAGTTTCATATAGGGACTGTTTTTTTGCACCAAACTACAACCGCCAACTGTGCCATCATACCATTAATGCTTAGATCTCACGCTGTCAAAAGCAAGAGCCTCTCATCCATTTGAAAATGCATGCTTCCTTCTGCGTGGCGCTACGGTTAGCAGGTGTAGTTCAGTAGAAGAACAATAGTCCCAAGGCGACCTCCAGCTGACCTGGTGAAGTGTTCGTACTGCATAGGCTAAGTCCTTTGCAGCGGCCCAAGTTCAAATCTGACCTGTGGCCCTTTGCTGAATGTCATTCATTCATTGAGGACACCTCAAGTAACATTAGCTAGCTCAGTGGTGCTAGTAGAGCTAGCAGTAAATGCACGCTTCCTCCTGTGCAGTGACACGGTTGACAGTAGTAGCTCAGTAAAAAGGAAATAGCTCCTACGTGAAACAAAAAGCTCTGTGGATTATCTTGAGTAACTGGGTCATGATTTCTGGAGAGAGACATTGCTGAGTTTTTTAAATGTATTGTTTTGGCACTTTGAGCACCTCAAGCCAAGTTCCATTATATTGGAGAGAAGACAGACATCTCTATGGTGGATATCTTCACCACTGGCAATGCAAACAAAAACAATCGAGACTGATAAATAGCACAACAGGGAAGAGGAAAGAATCTGTATTTTTGATTTGAAGATGAACTGTCCCTTTAACTTTTAAATATTAAATCAAGCTATATAAGTATGCGATTCTTTAACTCTCATATTGACATAGCCTTAAACTAGCCTGTGCACTACAAAAGCATAATAGAATTCCTTAAATTCAGTTATAACTTTTGGATTGGATGTGCCACCCCAGGATTTTCTGTGACCCCATCATGCCATCGTAATGAAATTTCTGGGGGTGCCACTGAACACTAGTAGAGAATACTGTATTAACATATAAATGTTAGCCTGGCAATAATACTGCCTGCACACACACAATAGACCCTCTAAGTGTAGAGGTGTAAAAATGAAGGAGTTTTGCTGAAGAACAGTGTCCACTTGTGTGTGGTGTGATCAGTACTACCAACCTCATCATATCACATCTACTGTGACGCAGACATATAAGATGTAGTCAAACACCACTGTGGTGGGAGGCAAGGTGAAACAGGGTGACCATAAAACCAGAATGGCCTTCAGTTCTGCATTCTGTCTCTCCCACCTCTCCTCCCCCTCCCTACACCCGTTCCCCTCTTCTTATTTTTTTTATTTTTTATTTTTTTTTCTGTACTATGAATAAATTTAGTCTGTCCCGGACATGAAAATGTCAAATACCTAAAATACACCTAGGCTAAATAGCATATTAATTTTTAATGCCTGCTCATCCTATGCTGCTATTCTCATATCAGGCCTGTCTGCCAACAGCTGTTGCTGGCTCTCTGGCTGGGAATTTATCATCCATCTAGCTAAAGGAGGGGAGAGAGGGAGAGAATAAAAAAAGAGATGGGAGACATTGTTCGGAAGACAAGGGAAAAGGGGAGGGACAGATCCGTGTTTTCATGGATCCCTACCTTGTATTTATATCACCCTCACCTCGCAACTTTCTTACTTTGATATACGAGTGGGATTCAATTACACTAATGCCAAACATAAATTGTTCAAGATTCCTTCCTTTTTCCCCCTTCGCCATGCGTTACAGCGCAAGCCTCCTCATACATAAAAGAGAAATAAGGAGCCGAGTGGTGACATTGACGCTGGAGGTAGTGACATTGGGGAGAGCGGCAGAGGGAGGCGAGATGCACTGAAGCAATGTGCCAGTGTGGGTGTTGAATGCCACCCATGTGCGTTTTTAGGTGGCATGTGGTGGATGATTATCATAGATTATCACAATCCAGATTGTTACAAGTTCTGTCTGCGCACATAGCAGCAGTGTACTGTAGCTGTGTGACTGTGTGTGTGTGTGTGTGTGTGTGTGTGTTTTGGTTTAAGACAGAGTGCCTTTGGGGATAAGACTAAATGGTGAGCGAATGACGAACAGTTGGAGTGTGTGAGCGTATGTGTGCATTTATGTGTGTGTATGTGTCTTGTTCTTTTATCGTTACAGTGTGAGGAGCAAATATCATACAGGGTTTGGGGAAAATGTGAAAAATCTCCAAATTGAAGACATTTTTGCTACAGGCTAAGGTATGAACTGTGTGTGTGAGCTTACCTTAACACACCAACTGCATACTGGAGTGCAACCTGTCTGTTCGGATCAAGTGGCCTCTCACTGTCACCCCTGACTGACTACTGCTTACTGGAATGGCCACCTAGAGGGAGAAACAGAGGAGCAGAAAGATTAGAGGATGATATTGAAATATAGACCTGAAGAGGCGAAGAGGAAGATGGGGATACAGGCTGAAGAAGAGGACAGTGATGGGTGGCGAGGAAGAAGAAGATGGGGAGGGGGGAAGGGGTCCATGTCAAGATGAAAATCTAACAAATTCAGCGAGCGACACTGCAGAGGTCAAGGGAACGCAGCCGAAAAAGGTTAAAGATGAAATCAAAGCCAGCGAGCTGCGGTGCCCGGAGGCACAGCTGAAAATCTATCCCTCCAGGGCAAGGCCACCGCTGACACGAGGCAGACAAGAAGCTAAATACTGCACGCCACTCGGGGATCTTTCATTTTCAACCGATCAATAAGGGCTTATATTTATCAGGGCCTCCGAGCAGCTGCCACGTCTGACAACCTCCACTTCATTTTTGCACTCCTCCTCCTCCTCCTCTCTTCCTCCTTCTCCTCCTCCTCCTCCTCCTCGCACGCTAAATTGAGACCCATCGACCATGAAAAGGGGCAGAGACCCTGGATTGCCATTAACCCCCCTTGTGTCACTAGACTGTCTAACACACACACACACACACACACATACACACACACACCCAAATGCCCTGGAGATACAATTCTGCTAAAGGTCTGTCTCCCCCTTCTTTAAAGAAACATGCCTTATCATTATGGCCTTGGCACAGACACCAGCACCTCTTCATGTCTTTTGTTCCTCAAGCTGCCCATGCCACCCAAGACACACACACACACACACACACACACACACACCCTCTGCTTTACACACACGCGCACCAAGACAAACAAACACACACTGCCCTGCGACAACCTGATTTCACTTTTAATTTCGACCATTTTGTACATGTCTTTCCTGCTAAATTTATTTCAAATAACAAAAATATCAAATCCCAAATTACCACTATAAATCTGAGGAGCATTATGAGAAGCGGAAGATTGGGTTTAGGGGTCTGAGTTAAAATAACTGGCAGTCTAATCATCTGCACAACAATATTTGCTGTGAGGCATTCTAAATAGATTATCGCTAGTCCATCTGTGTCATCATTGATTTATAAGGCATTAAGCTGCTTGGGGAAGAGAGAGGGCCTTGCCTTCTCTGCTGTTAAAGGGGCTTCTTGTCGAAATCAGGGGCACGGCAATGGAACAACTGTGGCACTCGTCTAACCTCCCCTTTAATCGTCAGGCGAGAGGAAGTGAAAATAGGACGGGAGTATCTGGTTTTTTTTTCTTTTCGAAAAAGGAAGTATGAATCCAAATTTTCTGCATCTCTTTTTGTTTGGCGATACAAAGAGACTGGGAGGAGGGGAGGAAGTACAGGAAAAAAAAATACACACAGAGAGAAACAAATAGCGCACACAAACACACATGCACATACACACATGCAGAAAAAAAAAAACAAGGGACATCATTAACATATGAATGCTATATGCAAATGGTAGGGAGAGAGCAGATGTTGTTGCATTTAATTGACCTATATGTGAATTGCATCCAAACCTTTCAGTGTGTTTTCTGGGCCCGCTGAGTACAGTTTTGACTGGCTTTCTGGTGCCACTCAACGTATGAGCAGGGAGCACAGTGATTTTAACTGTGTTTAAACATAAAGCAGGCGATGACTAAAAATAGAATAGAGTAGATTTCTAGCGGGAAGAAGCATCTTTGCTGAAAAATCACGAAAACACACTGTTTGTCCCTGGATCTTTTTTTCTGTTATCCTTCAGTGATGACATCTCTGCCAAAACTGATTGTATTTTGCTTACTAACAGGTGGTGGAAGGTACATTTACTCAAGTACTGTATTTGACTACGGTTTTAAGGTGCCTCAGTTGAATCATTTTATTTTATGCTACTTTAAACTCCACTAATTTAGAGAGAACTGCTGCAACTTTTACTCTTGACAGCTAGAGTTACTTTGGAATTTTTTATTTCACATAAAATCATGTAATGAGCTAACAAAATGTGTTGGTACATTCTAAACCAGTGGTTCCCAATTGGTGGGTCATGATCCAAAAGTGGTTCTCAGGCCCATTGTGAATGAACCGAAAGGGACTTGCAAGTTTGTTAAAAAAAACAAAAAAAAAAACAGGTCACGCGTTTACCTATGGAAAGCAATGCGCCAGAATTTGTACATGTCTCAAGTATTTTGGAAAGCTGTTATCACAAAGGAGCAATGAAGGAGTAAGGAGGTAGACTGGATTAGTGGATTGATCACAGAACAGGTGACTTTCCTCCAGGACTTTCCCCAGGAGACCGTTGTCACCATGTTTCTTTTTCCTAAACCTAACCACAGTAACTTTATGGTAAGCGTGTATCTTTACGTTAAGTACAGCATGTCATTTCTGGGTGCCAATCCATTTGTAGGAATATCATACAAACAGCTGTATGTGGATACGTTGTAGTACAATTTTTTAAAAAAAGACAGTAATACAATTTGCAGTATACAATACTGCATCGCTCTGACAGGGGTTGTGCTTAACATATATATATATATATATGTAGTTAAAAATATAATTCATAAGACTTTGGTCCTTATTGATTTGGTGCAGCCCAGTCACCAGAAGAAAATGCTGGAATCGTACATTTCTGCAAACCATGAATAAATTACAATTCATCATTTGTCCATTTCATACATATCATATCAACATTTTCAAAGTGACTAAATACAGTATAAGCAGACTTTGTCATCTGGAGGTGGAAGGGATGGTGGATGGCATGACACCTGGTGAAACTCCTACAAAGCTGCAGACCACTGTTCAAGACCAACAAACAACAAACCCAGTTAGATTCTTAGCAACTCATCGCTGTTTATCTAGCAACTTTTAGCCATCAGATGTTGGTGTGTCTGTGTCATCGTTTTTCCACTGGCGACAGTGCCACGAAAAGCAGTTGCTTTTTACCAAGATAGCACTGCATTTCTTGCTGGGGTAGTGCAACAAAAAGCAGGTTTTTCAAGCCAAATTTTTTTCCTAACTATATCCACATGTTTTTTTACGTAAACCTAACCACACATTAACCACAGTGTTATATAAAGAAATGTAACATTTAATATATTTTCTGCGTAATAACATACAAAACTTATGTATACATGATTCGCAGAAATGTACAATGCCAATATTTTTTTCTTGTGATTGGGTTGTTTGGTGACACCTGTGGTTACTGGTGGTAACACCTGCAGTTTGTCCAATTGCTAATAGGCTACAGACAAAGAAAGTGTGTCCTTTAAAAACTACATTTATGTATTGTTTGGTTGCATGGATTACGTTCACTGGGATCATGGTTTGGTTAAACAGTGAAAAGCGTCAACAAGTTCTGTCTTATGTCAATGTTGATTTTTTTTTTCAACATTTAGCACAACCACAATCTTTTTCTGACCTTTACAAAATCTTTAGCCAAAATGTACCCATTGGTCGCGACTGGTGAGTATTTACCTGGGTGGCACCACAGGCACTGAGAGTTTCTACTTACTTCATCACTAGCAATGTTGTTGTCTAGCTTGGTGCACTAAGCCTTGAATCCAACTGTGGAGGACTGTTACATTTACTCAACGATTGAGTCAGAAAAGTAAATACTCTCCAACCAACAGCTCCGCTTTGCTACTTAATCTAACTGTCTCTTTTGTCACCGAGCAGAAGGATCCTTGAGAAAACAAAACAAACCTTGGACTAAAAACTGTTTACTTAAATTTAAACATTTGAATGCAGTTGAGAACGCAAAGTGCTGCAGTATGTCCCCTGTGTATTTTCAACACAAAATACTTTATTTCTTAAAAGACTGGAATAGAGCGGCTAAGTCTGTCTCGCTACAATTATTGAAAGAGCGAGAAATACAAACAGGACAGTCTGTTCGTGAGGTCCTCAGTGGCTGCTCTGTCAATCACTCATGAATCCAATTGTTTGATTGGTTGGCTGGTTATTGGCACTGTCTTCTGCATCCAATTTACACCCATTCACTTGTATTAGATGGAGGCGGGATTAGAAGCTAGTGCTGAATTAGTGTGTACTGCATGGCAGCGATGGTGCCCATTAAGGAAGACAGAAAATAGACCCAATATTTTTTACAGTTAATTTCACATATATCTCAATTTGAAGTCATATCAAACTGCTTGAAAAGTTAAAACTATTTTAGTTGTTTATTTCAAAAATTTGATTATAGATACTAAGCTTGCTGACTCTGAATTAAGCATTGTTGCTGCTGGGGCACCGCATGTGTGCCCTCTATTAACCAGCCTCAATTGATACTCACAAAAACTTTCCAGAAGCAGTTTTGCAAATATGTTCAGTGTGAGTGTAAAAAGAAAAGTTAAATTGGTTGCAAATATGTTCAGTGTGAGTGTAAAAAGAAAAGTTAAATTGGTAGAATTACACTTCTTTTAAAAAATATTTACTCTTGCAAATATATATATATATATATATATATATATATATATATATGGACATCATTTTTAGGAGACATTTTAGGCCCCAGAGTTTTGTTGGAAGTGAGATGTTTTCCACATTATGAGTGAAATGTGCACATGCACCAGCCCTCTGTATCATGTCCAGCACATGCACACATTATTTCCTGTGAATCCCTTGTGCATGGGTATGCAATCTGAATCCTGCATGATGAATGCAGACTGTGCAGTTCACAGTGAAAAATACAAACTTTAAGGGTTATACCTCAGACTTCTGCCATACAGTAGTAATAGTATAATGGAGTGCTTTCACACTGTGGCATTACTATTTTTACTTAAATGAAAAAATCTGATTATTTCTTCCACTACTTGCAGCACCTTGAGCAGCCTCCAAAGGCCCTGATAGCCTCCCCACTACATTTATTCTGCAGGTGGAGACAGAAACAGAGGGAGAGAAACACACACAGAGAAAGAGGAGGGAAAGTCACGCATTTTACACTGCAATGTTTGCATGGGCGAGCCATGAAAAACACAGATGCTATTTTCATCTGGGCCTCTGCCTTTCTTTTTTATTCTTCTCTTTCCCCCCTTCCCTCCCTCCCTCTCTCTTTTATTCTCTTACTCTATCCCTCACTTTCTAACCCCCCTCCCTCATTCTTGGGAATGTCATTAAATTGTATTAAATAGCCTTTTGTCCAGGGGGCAAGGACCACCCGATATATGATAATACATTAAGGCCCCAGTGTAGCAGCCACTGAGCCGAGACCATCTTAAGAACAAGCATGGTGTGTGCCATTGTGTGTGTGCTAAAAAAGTGTATGGCTGTGCGGGTAGAGGAGAAAAAAAAAAGATGGAGAAAGGAGGATGAGGCGGAGGGATAGAAAGAGTGAGATATAGAGAAAAAGAAGGGGAAGGGAGGGAGAGAACGAGGTGGTGTGGCTGCCTGCCTGCGCATGTGGCTCCCTAACAACTGTGACACATACTAATAGAAACATACCTAATAAATTACAAGCTTTCAGGGTCTGGCAAGCTGACATTTTCTCTGTGCGCGGGACAATTTCATATCTGCGGCGCAAAGTCGAGGGGCTGCTGGACCAAATTGCATCACACAGAGATGCCAGAGGATTAGCATAAAAATTAACACTTATATTTCAGCTTATTGTCAACCCCACTCCTGCACCGGCTGCCTCACAACAATCAATTCCTCTTAGAAATCTGATTAGATTCCATGACGCTTATTATCCCAGTCATGTCTGCCTGCCCCCTTCACTACCACCACCACACACACACACACACACACGCACACACAAACACACACACACACACACCATTGGCATAGTCAGAGCACTGGCTGCCATGACTGCTCAGACCATTTGTTTAAATGAAATTAAGGAGAAAACAAATCTATAGGTGTGGCATTTCTTTTGACAGATGATGCCTCATTCTCTATCTGTTTATCTTGTGATTTTGTGTCTTTAACGTGCACAGAAATCCATCCTGACATCATGATACTGTATCTTTTGTAAGTCAAGTTAATTTAAACTCTGTCAAACACTTTGTTGCAGTGATGGCTAGTGGTCAACCACAAAATATGAGCGCTTATTATTCAACATTTTTCTTTTTCTCAGCAAGAACGAGCATTACATTTAAGTATTTAGATTACCATCTCACTGATTTGCCTCTGTCTTATTTATAATCAAATGCCACCATGGTTTAATGTCTCTTTATTTCCACCACCCCCCCTCCCCCCACTTCAAAATGAACTTCCCCGCATCTCATCCATCCTCAAGTACACAGCCGTCACAAATGCTTTATGTTTACAGCAGAAAGCTGGAATGATGCAAAAAAAAAAAATTCTCGTTTTGAGATCCCATGAGGCTGTCGCAATGAAATATTTGTCAATAACGCTTTCTGTTGAAGCACATTGCACAAGTATGTACTAAAAGCACAGCACACGTTGGGTGGCTTTGGTAAGACTCTTGATTGTTTAGACAAATGGCATTTCATCGCATCCAGATGTCTTTAAGCTGTGCTCAACTACCATTGCTGCTTTCCAAGGCGCAGGCTGAATGTATACAAACATCTCCTCATAACTGCATTCCTCATCTGGGCCTGCAAGCGTCACAGCACTCGTCACTGAGCTTGGATGACAGCCCGCGGTACGGAGAGTTAACATTTGATATTTAGATTTTTGAGGTAATCCTCACGGGGGCAGAATCTTTCACGAGAATGGGGGCTTGATTAGTTTAGCTCAGTTGGAGGTAAACGCATCACTGTGCTGATCAGCTGAAAAAAAAAATCAAACTTCAAAATTTTTTGAGGGGTTTAAATCAGATATGGAGCTTTTGCAGGGCAAAAACAGATTTCAAGTTAGCACAAGTTACTTTAAAGTTTTTTTATCTGAATTTTAAAAAAAACGCAGGACAGGAAAAGCAAACAAGTGGCAGGGAATGAGGTGCACCCTGGCCGGGACAGGAGTTATAACATAACACTGGTACAAAGGGTCCCGAATAAAGACGCCCACAGGGTTGAGAGAGGGAGAGAAGAGAGAGGGAGAAGGAACAAATCGTCTGATGTTCTAAGTGGATAACAACAGCTCCTGCTATGCAGCAGCGGAGGCGCAGAATAATTTAAACCAGCTACCCAGCTACCCCACCCCTCCCTCACCCCCCTGGCCACCCCTCTATTCTTATGTTAACACGGCTAAAGAGGAGTGGGCCACCCAGCAGCAGAGAGCAGAAACTTAAGTCCACGCTTCAGGAAAAATAATCCATCTCTGTGCCTCTCTCTCTCTTTGCGATGTAACTTTACTCACTTACACACACACACACATACCGCCTAGTAAGGGAAAGGCTGAAACAGATACAGAGGCGAGAGCACCAGTACATTTACTGTGCCTTTAAAGCATATTACTTTTCAGACAAGAGTTTGAAGAATAATAAACCGGGTGCTTAACTGGGCTATTTTCCCTTTCAGTTAATGCCATGCAACGGCAAGGCGGGGGCGAGAAGAATTCATAAGTCTTTAAATGCAGAGTAAACACTGCTTTCTTTGTTGATTGTAGAGCTCTGTTGTGTTTTTTTGTGGATCTTGCCCCCCCTTCCCCTCTTTCTCTTTCTTTGTCTATCTCTCTTTTCCAATCTCTAACCAGAGCGGCTGCTGTTGTGTTTGGTCTCCAAACAGCACATCTGAGGTACACACCTCGCTGACATTTTATAGGTTCAAATCCCCGAGAATGAGAGAGGGAGAGAGTCATATTTTATACCGGCGGTTTATTTTAACGGGCGCTTGTAATTAACGCAGCATGTCCTCTATCTCCCAGCCATCTATGCCAAGGCCTTTATTTAAACAACTTTATTGTGAAATGTTTGCGTTCTCAGCGTTCGGCCAGGGCCCACACACAGAATATTATTTCATACTTCAAGGGGAGGGTGGGAGAGTGTGGGGGGGGGGCTTTGGAAGAGTTTACGCTTTGAGCGGTTATTGTTTTTGATTACAGCAAGGCTCTTTTTAAAATGGATCAAGCCCAGTAACCTTGCACACACACATTTACACACACAAACATAGAGACTCACACATCTACCGACTCACACCGAAGTTGTGAGAGGCTGAAGGAGAACCTGTTTACAGAAGGGGTGTGCGAACCTGAAGCCTTTGCCCGGGCCAAATGTACAATCTCAGCGTGATTTATGAGTAAGATCACACTATTTATGTCCAAATGAGAGCACTTGTTTAATGCTGCTGCTTGGGGGCTTCTTTTGGAGTGTGTGTTTGTGTTCTTACAGAGTTTAATGGAATTTGATGGAGAGATTGAGTGTTTACACTTGTCAAAATGACCCGGAGTTAACACGGCGCTCGACATACACAGGCGTTTCTCGCAGGCTCTCGGTGAAACTTGGAAGATCAGACGGTGTGATGCGAGTGCTCGATCAAAACCCACATGTGTTGAGCATGCTGTTGCATTTTGTGATTGTCTACTTGGAGAGCAAATCTCTTGTGGTGAACATATGATCATGGTCTATAGTGCTTTCACAATATTTAGCATTTCCTTATAAAGAAATGGATTTGATAATATGGTACACAGGAAGTCACACATGGCGTGAGCTGTCGGCACATTAGCAGCCACATTTCCACACATTCCTACACTCCTGATTTCCTTGCTTGTTCTTTGGATGTGATTGCAGACTTGGATACTAAACGTGTACAAATTTATATTGAAACCAGACAATAAAGCGCATGTTGATCTTATCTTCACCATGTGGTCTAAAGCACATTTTAGTTAAAGTATAAACATAAACACGAACCATAAATATTAAACCACGTTCAGGCGACATTATGGGGTTTAAAATGAGACTGTGATAATATAATAATATGCAAAAACATTCTAGGTCAGCGTTGAAATATTTCTGATTCAATTCTTTGACCTTCATAAAACACAGCACAGCAGATATTCTATTCTTATCATCTAATAATAGAGCATCCATGCTTATAATATAATATCTTACAGTGCCAGTACATTACCATGCCTGCTGTCCAGCAGATCAGATGGATCACAGATTGCCTTGGGGAAGCTAAGTTTAGTATAGTGTGCTTTTAGCACACCGAGAAGATTGACAGGACAAACCTGCGAGAAAGAGGGAGAGAATGACTCATGACAAAGATTGTGAGCAAGTATAGCAGCACTGCCGCAGCCTGCCGAGCCGCCAAAAAGCACACGATCAAATGGATTTCAATAGAGGGTTAGTGTGAGTGATGCTGTGGGCACTGCTGTGTACAAAGACTGGGGGACCAGGAATCAATGAGTTACATTGGAAGGGTTGGTCACACTTCACCAGTGCTGCAAACATTGCAGATGCAACATAACACACACACACACACACACACACACACACACACACACACACACACATACACACACATACACACTCAGAGAGGCATGAACTCTGTAAACCACAGTATCCACTTTTTAACCACAGAAAAAGTCACAGTAATGTTCTGACCAACTAGACAGCATCTGTGGATTGACAAACATACGAACTCCTATGTCAAAAACACCTCCTAAATAAACAACTCCAAGGGTAACTTAAAGCCCCTCTCCACTCAAATTTTTCTGTTACCTAAAATGTCTGACCTTGACTATACTGACTTGAATCTGTGCAAAGTTTGTAACTAGAGAGGTGTTATTACATTCCTTTACTGAAGGAAGCGATGTCTGTGCATTTCTCTAAAATCTGAGATTCAAACATGCCAAGCTAGATTAGGTATGTCACTGATACAAAAGCCAATCGCTGTCCAATATGGGAAACACATATCAGCTGTGGAGCAGACTGTGACATTACACCGGCAACGAAACCTAAAATCTCTAGCGCAAAGCAGACTTGTCAGAACGAAGAGCAGCGTTAGCATTAGCATAGTGAAAGTTTTGACAGCAAACACGGTACAGTGTGTAGTTTTTGGATGTAAACTGTACTCTGGTGCTTCCTTTCACTATCTACCAACAACCCCATTGTAGCAAATATTATTGTATGTTTTATAACCATTAATGCTGTGTCACCCATTGCCAGTTAGCCCACAAGCTAAGAAAACAGCATAAATAAAAGATGCTAACTGCAGTTTTCATTCTGATACATATGCTAGTGGCCGATTTTGGTGCACAACAGACTCCCTATCTGAGTCTGAGTCTGACTGAAGCTCAAACATTTATGCCCGAATCATTCAGAGTTTCCTCTAATGCTAATGCTAGCCACCTGCGCACTGCTCTTTCACCGGTCAACCTAGCACGAGCAGCGCTGGAGAAAGCAAAAGCAAAACCTTGTGCAAGCAAACGTCTCAATAGAGGGCTGCAGAAATGACTACTAAAACCCAGAAATCAGTTAGCATTAGCACTCCTGGTTCCCTCTTCAGAAACTCAAAGGGTTTTTTGATGGGGGTTTTGGTTAGATGCCTGAAATATATGTGTATATGAGAAATACAGTAGCCTACCCAGCTCATGAATTTTGAAGCTTTTAATGTGTCTTGAAAAAGACAGCTTAGCCTGACATTAGCTTTTTAATGGCAATTGCATGTTAAAAATAATAACAGTGGTTTTAATTTGGGAAAATTATCTTGCTAATCAAAAGGTGTAAGTATCAGAAACTTTTTGGGACCAAGGTAACGCTAACTTCTGCTTCCAGCCACTTTTCATTTTTTTAATATTAGGCTATGTGGAAAAAAACATGTTAAGCTAAATATTAGTATAAGTGCAAGTATTTTTTACAAAATTATCTGGAAAGGGACTTTAAGGATATGATATTCAATCCATTATCTTACAAATTCCATCCATATGCCCCATCTCATACTAGTAGCCTAGTTTTACAGCATAACCATAAGCCTTATCCAGATAGTTTTAGCTCTGTACCTACATCTTAGTTGTAACATGCAGATCCTGCAAAATTATCGAGGCAAATTGTTGGCAGGAAACGTTTTGCAGATGCCAAATTATTACATACAAATGTAATTCTTAGGTGATTAAATCTTAAGAAAAAATCTTTACTAAGTTTAAATTTTAAAACTTCAATTAAAAAAAATTGAATTTTACTTGTAGATGTGGTTGCAGTAAGATGAAGGACTGCTAAGGTGTTCTTAAGCAGGCCACTGAAAGCCTCCTAACTGCAGGGCTGTTTGTCCTCAAGCTGACCCTGATCACTGACCTGCAAAGGTCAGAGTTCGGACCCTGACCTTAACAATCACCTTCTAATTCATTCTGAACAATGATAGTAATTAAAACCTGATTATCTCCAACCAAATTAAGTTTAATATAGCTGCTTATGGTCAGATTATCTGCCTACAAGCAGCAGCAGTGAAGATCATCAGTTGAACAGCAGCGTCTTAATGCTGGCTGGAGGCTGTTGGTTCAACCTGTGGCTTCTTAAAAGTCGGGCATACTGTGGCTTTGTGTCTCACGTCAGCCAGTGCTTTTCCAGGCAGGTCTGATGATGTCTCCATTTTTCCCTATCACATACACATCACCTTGGGGAAATCATTCAAAAATGGCCTTTGACCTTGTTAGTAATAAACAATGAAATAATTGGGCAAGCTGGCTGATAGTGAATTTTTTTTGTTAGTTTTTGTTTTTTGTTTTTGTCATCTTATCTATATGCAATATATATGTGCAGAAGTAATAGAAAATCTGTTTTTTCCTTTTAACAGTTTTGAAAGGTAACGAATATCTTCAAAAAACCAATCCTTCAGAGTTGTGAAAATGTATTCACAAAGAGAAGACAAGACCTTACACTGCCACCAGAAAAAGCTGCACTGTAATAAAAGCTTGGTGATATCATCATAATGAGAAACACATATGCAGAAACATTCTTATTTTCCCTGCGGATTCAAGTGAGAAAGGAGGAATCTGCAAAACCATTTTATTCTGAAAGGAAGCCACCAGCATGGCCCATGCTGCCCTTAACGCTGTACGCTCGCTGTAGCTTCACCATGTCTCTGCTGCTTCAACAGACTATGACTGTTCTCTGTGATGTCTAAATGCAGCACTACACTTTACTTAAACACCGCCTCTGACCAGACAAACCAAAATGTGTGAGCAGGTGGAAAATTTGTGTTTTGGTTAAACAAGTGTTTCTCATAAACAGACCTGCTCGGGATGTAGAAATAATCTTGTTTGTAGCTCCACAGGCACAGCCAAAGAAACTCAATTTTACACCAGACTAAAGACAAGTTTAAAGGGTCCATATTATGCTCATTTTCAGGTTCATACTGGTATTTTGTGTTTCTACTAGGACTTTAATGTTCAAAAAACACTTTTCCCCCTCATACAGTTTGCCTGAATATACTTGTATTCACTCTTTGTCTGGGACGCTCCATTTTAGCGCCTGTCTCGTTGCGCTAACAACAACAATCACTTTGAGTTGGAAGACTGGCCATTTATTACAGTTGTGGAGATATGTAAAATGTGCAAACTTGCTGATATCTGTTGTCATTTTCAGTCGTAACAGTGACATTTAAAGTTATGTAAGTAGGGCACAGTGGCCCGATCTATCTTACATTTCTGGTTGTTGCTTTGCTATCATCTTTGATAAACCAAATCTAGCGACACAGAGGTTAAGCAATGTACCGCTATGGCCACAGCACAACAAACTTTAACCACCTTAAAAAATCCATATTAGTGGTAGTGTACGCTATATCTGAGTACTTGCTCCACTTTATCTTACACATTAACCAATCAGTGCCGCAGTACACCAGCAACTCAGTGTTCTGCTGCAAATTTTCTGTCAACAGAGCCTGGTGGCTTTGAAATAACGTCTTGATTTCCCCATCAGAAAAGGCTGTCTGACGGCAAACGGGGAAAATATTCTACAAATAGCATATACTCAAAATAATACTGAATTTGGTGGGGCTTTTTTTAAGTGGCTAAAAATGGACTAATTGATTCATGACGTGAGGATTTTCAACCTGGAAGTTATTGTAAATAAGCACTGCAGTTAGGTCTATATAGTATAGTTGTGACATCAGAACTTCAAGAAAGTCCTGATGGCTCATTCAGCGGCACAGTTTCTGAATTTAAACTGTGTGCATTTATCTGTGGATTGAGTATTTTTGTACTTTAGCGTATTTATACAGCACCTATACCTGCTTTATATTAAAAGAGACATGGGAATCTGACTTTTAAAATATAGGACCTTTAAAGGCAAAGGATAGTGGAGGAGGTAGCTGATGTAATAAAGTCTATGCTGTTATCAACACTACTTTGCTCGACACTCTTAGTCATTATAATTTGTGTATATGCTCGCAAACCAGCACTATGAATCCATTATTTGGTGGCCAATAACTGTATTAGTCTGTCTCTTCCTGGTTCATTCCCACCATCCTCATTGCTTCTTCTTCTCTTCTACATACTGTCATTTCTCTTTCCTTGCCTTGCCTTACTCTCCATCCTCTCCATTCAGTCCTCCCTCAGCCTCCCCCTCCCCTCCCCCATATGTTGTGGTGTGAGAGGCTATAAGGGGATAAAGTGAGGTGTAGACACTTCTTTAGCCCGGCGGAGGCCAAACAGATCGAAGACAGAGAGCACCTGGCTGCTGGCGCTAAGAACTCCTATGCTCCCCTCCTTTCTTATCATCTCTCCTTCTCTTGTATACTGTCCTTTCCTCTTCCTCTTTGATTTTACTCATATACTTCTTTTCCCAATGAATCAGATGTGTCAGGTTGGCATTTTTTTTTCACTGTTAGAGATAAAAACAGCCACTGTCAGACACATGCTTACACAAATCCAGACATTTTCTAACATTGTGGCGAGGCTGGTCTAAAGCAAACTCAAAGTAAATGTTCTGCGCTGCCAGGGAAATAATGTCTTTTTAAAGTGTAATAGGTTTACAGACTATTTAAAGGCATAACACACACACCCCACACACACTTTCTCTCTGCCTTACACAAACACATTCCCAAGTGCTCTCCAGACCAACAAGTAGGGGTAGTGGCCATTCACCAGAGCTCTATCGATCGTACCTGGCTCCGCCAAACTCTCTACTGTGTCATTCAAACCTTTTCAATTTTTAATCACCAGCTTCAACATCAGAACAAGTCCCTGTACTCTGTCAAATACACACACACACACACACACACACACACACACACGTGTGTACTGTACGCACACAGGAAAGAATGCAAAAGCCACAAACACTCACAGCTGCAAATGCACACAAAACTTAAAAACATGCAGAAACACCCCTCTACTCTTACTATCCACAGTACTTCAAACACCCTCATCTCTCCATCCCCTACACACACAAACACACACACACACACACACACACACGCCTCCCGCCATCACACACAAACATACAAATGCACACATGTAAGCTACAAAGCACATTTCTGCAGACAATTCAAAAATGTTTATTGTTCTCTCAATGCCAGCTGACAAATAATGTTTAAATCTACATGCACACAGAGACTCCGTGTGTGTGTCTGTGATTGTGTGCGAGCATGAGAGAGAGAGGCATTTAAAACCGTGTGTTATCACCTGGCCCTGTCTTGTGCCCAGCCCCAGACTGTAGCCAGCTTTGACCTTGGGCTCCGCTATATTCATTACATCATTAAGTTACCTCTTCATTAACTTTTCATTGTTTATGGAGGAGGCATCAGGAAGGGGAAGAGATGGGGGTGAGGTGGTGGTGGGGGCTCTTTATCAAAAAACCTTATCCATGGCTGGGCATCTGGGCCCTGTTCTGCCTGCCCAAGAGGGTGGGGGATGGTGGGTGTTATATGGAGATTAGAAGAGGTTTGGTTGAAGGTTGTTGGTTTGATTCTCCAGACAGGGAGACTCGAAAAAGTTGCTACTTGTCCTCAACAAATAATGCCCTAGCGCCCCGGTATATGGTACTGCACCCCAAGTAGAGGTCACAGGAGCACTTAGTTTTTCCAAGGCCCAACCTGCTATGCAAGTAAATGGGGTCCAAATTACCTTCTAATCAGGCTGGGTTGAGTTCAATTCAATGTATGCAAGCCTTGGATCTGTGTGTCAGATATGTCTAATGTCCAAACAGATCCAAGCTATCAGCACTGATCATGTGGTGCATCATAATCACTGCAGGGAAAATAAACTTTTTTTAACCCTTAGTCTTACAAAAACATCCTTGAAAAACCCTTTCTTCAAAAAATGGTTCTTCAGAGGTGAATAGTTGGTGGAACCTCAGCCCAGAAAGAACCCATTTGGAGCCCTTATTTCTAAGAGTGTGTCATAGAGCCAAAACTCCACAGCGGGAGGATGTCGGGTGGCTAGAGGGGCAAACATAGATGCAGAAGAATGTATTCATCAGTGTTGGTTTCATTTGACTATGGCCACAATTGATCCCTAATCTTAATCACGTAGTAATTATTAAGTTGCTTGGTAGGTTTATATTTTGTTTTCTTTCCTTTGGCTGGCTGTGTATTTGCTCACGTGCAACAGCTCTGGGGTCAACTTTGTTCAGCAAGTTTAATTTGGAGGACTTGTTGGTGTTGCTGCTCTTTTCGACCATGGCCCCTCATTAAATGGTGGCGTACCATTGGTCTACGGGGTCGACCACATTTTGAATTGGGTGCAATTATCCTTTGGTCTATTTCGGACTGGGTCTGAGTGTCCTCGGGTCCCTTTTAGATAAGATCTCTATTTTCAAATATGTATTTCTGCACATCGGTTTCAGGTTGGTTCTCTTAGACCTTTACCCCCAACCGCTTCAGTGTTTTTAATGGGTAGTTATCAGCGAGGCTGTGTGTAACTGTAGGGAGTATGAGCAGTGTTGCTGGCAAAGAGCAAAGAGCTCAGTGAAATATTGGTGGATAAATAAAGGTTTCAAATGTGGCATTTGGCAATGTATTTAATGCCCTTAATGTGCAATGTGACTTTTGCCCACAATTCTTCGCTTGTGAAGATAAGCATTTGAAATAGAAAGTGCCCGCAATTTTATGATCTGTTACCATGAAACATCATCTATCTGAAATCTGATACAACATATTTGCGAGTGCTGGCCTTGTAGCCACCAGGCGCTGTTGTGCTTCCACACCACTCTGGCTTTCTGTCATTAGCGATGCATCGCCCCGACCGCAGGCACAGATTGTGTTTTTTAAAAAAAAAACAAAAAAAAAAAAAAAAACAGTCCTTGCCAGCCACCATCTACCATTGCAGGCCAATTATAAATGGCAAATCACTATACAGCTTTGCTTACTCACTCTCTCCCTCTCACTCACTCTTTTTAACGGCAGTGCCTGGCCAGACTCCACTGCTTCTCTTGAATAACATGTGTAGATGGTCCTTTGTGTTACAAGCTGCTGGACGCTTGTTAGTTCACACTTTTTACACCGAAAGAGCTTAGAGGGGGAGAAAGAGCGATAGAAACATATACTTTATCACCCTAAGCTTTTTTTCTGACTTTCAAAGTGTGTTTCTAATTGTATAATCCGTCTTGAACACTTACAGGTGATATGAACTATGGTCAAATTGTGGTATTGTCCAAGCCTTTATTAAAATACAAAACTACTATCCAAATATTTTTGAGTACCAGGCAGACTCTAAAGATCACTTACCAATTACCAAACCCTAATACATCAAGGAGAATTAATCCTTTAGGGAAAAAGGGAAGAGGAAAAAACATTCCCTTGAGAGATGTTAATATTACTTTAAACATGCTGAGCGAGAGCTTTATGCACAATATCAAAAAAGAAAACCAGGGCTCAATTCAAACTGGGGCAAGGCAGCAGGAATGGGTTTCTTTTACAATCGCTACATAAACCTAACTTACTTTCTCTCTGTATTTTTACCTTCTCCTTTTACTCTCCCCACACAATCTCAATAAAGATTACTGGAACCTATTATGGCCATTTTCAGGTAAAAGCTTGTGTTCTTGGTTGCTGCTAGAACAAGTTTACAGGCTTTAATGCTTTTCTCATACTGTCCAATGTTGGAACACCTGTATTCCCTCTCTGTCTGAAACCCCAGTCTGATTGGTCAGCATTTCCAGGTGTTCTGTATTGTATTGTATCATATAGCATGTAGCTACATGTAGCAGTGCACTCGCTATATGATTGTAACGGAGTATAGCTGCACTTTCCAACGTGGAACATCACTCAACAAAAATCTTCACAACCAGACATGTTCAAACTGAAATAAGATCCAAAATCAGGGAGAAAATTTAAATTTAAATAAACTGTTTTGAGTGAATTAAAAAAATAAGATGATGTCAGTAAGAGTAAAGATGCTAATAGAATAGGTGAATAGAATAGAGTAGAAAAGTTGCTAATAGAACCAGTCAGCTCACACACACTCTGTATCTCCACATCAACCCAACCCTTCACCTCCCCTGCAATACAGTCCCCTATACTCTCAGACTGATGATGATGTTAAAGATACAAAAAATAGACAGTATAATTTATACCCACTTGGGTGCAGATACACCCATAGGAGCAGTGTGGCACAAACTGTAAGTGGAAAATCATAAGTTGACGTCAGCTTGTCTTGAAAGTAGAAAAAAATCATTGGAAACAGAGTATTCAGTACGGTCTGAAAGAAACTCCTGGTTTCTTTAGATTTCTTCTTCCACCTTGGTATGTTACATTTCAGCAACAAAGCACAGATATTCAAAGTCTCTAAGTTATGTTACACCCAGGACATGTGGTCCCAAAAATCCAAAGACTGCCAGACTTGTAACTGAAACTGATATTAAATAAATAGCTGAGAGAGAATAATATTCCCTCTAAAAATCCAATAATCTTGATGAACAATAGCAAAGCACACAAAACATTACACAGGACATAATGAGGACAGAAGTAGGGGAGATATCAGACCTTGTGCTTAACTCCATCAGAGGCTCATGTGTTTTAAGCATTGAAAACAGCTAAATGATAAAATTGATGACTGTGGTGGCTATGCCAGCATGCATGGTGCATGCATACCATACACAAGTCGCTCACTTGATGTTATCTTGCAGGTTTTGTTTTCCAGCAAGTTTCACTGATGAAAAAATGCATGCAAAAAACAGGTCACTTGTTTTTTAGTGTGGTTTGTTGTTGCAGCAAATGAGATGTGGAATAATTGGAAGATACAAGTAAAAGACCAGTTCAGGGAAAACAAAAGTTGCGTCCTTCATCCATTCGCTACTACTCTAACCTCCTCTTTTAATCCTGCACTGCTGAGACATAATTTACTTACAGTAAGGAGTTTGAGTTATTTTGAAATTAAAGTTTTACCAACATCTCCAGTGACAGCTTTGATATCATCAACAGAAATGAAATGCAAGCTAGCCAAATGGTAATGGCAAATGCAAAAATCTCTTGACCAAATGTAAGAGAATTAGGAAGAGAACTGAATTGAGAATCAGGCCAAGATTAGCCATACAATAGCTTCTCTTTGCAAATGTAGGTGCTCATGCATTTTAACCACCATTTTAATTGATGAACTTGAGGTACTAACACAACTAACTGACACCAAACTGAGACCAATAAGGTCAAAATTGACTTGAAACAAAAAGGTAGGTATTCTCTATAAACAGATATCTGCATATGTGTTCGGATTCTGCAGGCAATGGTACAATATTTTGGTATCATTCTGGTTTCCATTTACAGTCCAAGTTGTATTGAGTAGTCATCTTTGAGTAGGCTTTGGTCAGCTGCAGGTAAACAGTCTGTGTGGAGAGCACAGGAATGCAGTCTTGGAACCCAGTGGCTATCGTCTGATGATGATATTAGCTTTTTTCTAATCTATTGGCATTTATATGCAGATATGTGTTCAAAGAGAATAGCCAAAATGTTGTCTGGAACTGTCTCAAGTGGCTTATTGAACTGTAAATAATGAGCGGTTCATGGAAGAGGCCGTATTAGCCCTGATATCCCTATTCTACACCAGAACCCCTAAAATATTGGCCTCTGCTCCCAGAGGCTTTATCATCACCAAACAATAGCTGATGGGTTCTGAGATTGTTAGGTAGGTAACTATTAATTTTCAGAATCTGAAAAGATGCTAAGGTTTGTGTTGTGCATGCATCGCCACCTTGGTCTATTAACACAAGTGACACATGGAAACTTCTGTCTCCTCAAGAGCAAAGTGTGAGCACCCTGTCCAAATCTGACTTAACTGATATATGACAATTTCCCCACACTGTAGAGCCGCGTTTCCACCAAACACTTTCAGCATAGTACCCTTCGAACCTGTGCGTTACCCATGGATCTGTTTTGTGTTTCCACTACAGATTGTTCTCTAAATGTAGCCAGGGTTGTTACTAGATGGTGATAGTTACATCACCGCTCCATCCAACCTCTTCACCAGCGATACTGAGGAATGTCTGCACCTTGCTGATCGTCCACGGGATGGGGTTGCGCGCTGACATTTATCTGAACAAAAATGAACTGACTGGAGTGTTTAGAGCCTCTGTTCAATCGAAGGGGTATTTAATAATACCAGGTGTGGGGTTTGTGCATTGAGTCCTTTTCGAGCAAAAGTGACGATTCTTCGTGACTAATCAACAGACTACAGTGTTTCTAGCTCTACCTATTAGTATCAGATCAGCGTGCTCAGTACCTCAACGGAGAGGTAACAAAAAATGGGATAGAATGGAATGGTTCCATTGGTATCATCGACAAACTTTTGACAATGGAAACCCAAAAATATCCGTTGTATTGTGTAACAAACTTAACTAAGCTGAAACTGACTTGATGGAAACAAGGCTTAAGGTGTCGAGGACCCTCTATTTGTTATAACCACACACTCACATAAAGCCATTCCTCTGTCCTTGCCTGATGAAATACATACAATGTGCTTCACTCTCCCAACAGCACAACAGAGGGAGGAAGTGAGACAGAGCATCAGAGAGAATGTACGAGTTGTGAGATGAGATGGATTTTTGTTTATCTGACAGGTAACATCCAACCTTTTTTCTTCTCTCTCTCAGAGACAGTTGCGTCTGCCTCACAGCATTACTGTCAAGCTGATCTATGATGGAACACTCTAACTTCCCTTCCTCATGTTAGCCTTATGGCTGTATTCACAGATAGTATGTTCAACACTTGGAGCAGGCCCATTTTTAAATCTGTTGGAGTTCCAGGAACAAGTGTTGCAGAGTAATTTAGGCTATATAACAAGCTGTGATAAAAGTATTAAATTACATTTTTTTTCACTGGTCCTCAGTTTAAATGGAAGCAGACTGAGGTTTTAGAGAAGGTTAGCGTTTGCAGACACTCTTTTATACTCTATACCATTATAACATAAAGGCAATATTGTATATTTAGTAATCTCTCAATCAAATGATGTGGACATAAGCATGAGCGACTGTTTTCTGAACTCCAAACCAAGAATACAAGTCTGTTAAACTTTTCAGAGATGCCGTTTTCAAATTTCATTATCTTATGACTGTGCATACAAGTCTTGTGTGTATTCTGCTGTGGTTTCCTAGTTTAGTGTGACGCACAGCACAACACCGACTGACTCCAAATGATTCAGCTCAACTTTACAAGTGTAAGCAGCGTTCAAAACATTTCAAAACACACGTACGCGGTTGTTACAACTGGAAATATGAGTTGGAGTACAAAATGCAGAGGTGACTTGGATCAATGGCGTTAGTGCTAGTGCTGTGTGTACTGTGTGTCGTCATAAGACCACACACAGACCTCACACATACCCGCAGCAATCCGAGTGCAGCCTTCGCTATATGACGGGGAGCACCGCTAGGGAAATGAGGCACTGTGTGTGCGAGCGTGTGTGTTGTGCACATGTGTGTGAGGGAGAGAAAGACCTCAGAGCCCTGGGGACAGTGTGTCACATAAGCTCCATCACAAGGCCGCTTTATTGGGCCTGGCATGGGTCAGACCCCTACTGTCATCTTCAAATATGCCCGCCACCTGCTCACACACACACACACACACACACACACACACACACACACACACACACACATCCATATGTGTACATGCTCACCACACACGCACACACTCATGCATACACAAACCAGCACACATGGCTTGCAAAGAATTCATCTGGTGTTTTCTGGTAATTGCAACAAAAACACCAAATCTGGACATGTCACATTCATTTCCCAGGACCCCAGAGTGGAGGGCTAATTTCAAACAGCCTCCCCCTCTCACACGCAGACCTCTGTCTTTTTTTTTTCTCCACCCACCCTTCTTCTTCTTCATTTTTTTTCATCCTCTCATCTCAGAGGGGAAAAAGGCAGTCTTTTATGCACCGTCCAGTTTTGCAGACGGTTATTTGCTTAAGAGACGCAAAACTGACTGAAATTCTTTATTCGTCTACCCGGAAAGTGTTCATGCCACTCTGCCTTCAGATTCCACATGTCTAAGATATACGCCCAGGCCTCTGTGCCAGGGACTTGGCCGCCAATAATTTAAATTAGCAACGCAATAAGATTTGCAACACCGCCACAATCAGCCCTGAATGCATAAGCAAATCAGCCGCTTACTCCCCTCTTTTCCAACTAATGCCAGTCTTTTTTCTTTGGGTTTTTTTTTGGGTTATTTTTTGTAATAATTTCGATAAAATGTATATTTAGTACATCTGATAATGCAGGCAGGCTTTATATACTACTGTGTTTTGTCTTACTTTGCAATCAGTTCTTAGTCTTTTTTCTCCATGCTTTTGATACATATGTGAATGCATTGATTTGCTACCCACATACAACTGGCACGCTGAACTCTCCATTATCACAAAATTAGCCCACGTGGGTTAGAGTGAGAGTGTGTATGTGTGCGCTTTTTTTTCCCTCATGAGCACAAGTATGGTTGTGTGTATGACCGTGTGAATCGGTGTGTGTGCGCACATGTCTGTTCTGTGTGATAGTGTGTGCCTGCTTGTGTGTGTGTTTGTGTGTGTGTGTGTGTTCCCTGATGGAGATAAGTCTGAGTGGTTAGGAGGGAACAGATGTCAGCTGGTGTCGGCTGCCAGGAAGACTGAACAAAGCCAATCACGTTACCTTCCTGTCCAAAACGCATGGCAGAGGGAGACCTGCATCTAACAACAATTTGTGGTATTAACTCTGAGCATGCCACCCTGCCTGCACCCCCCTACCTCAAGCATACACACACACACACACACACACACACACACACACACACACACACACAAACATACATACACACACCACCATCATCCTGTTTGGAATAAATCTGGTAAACGACTGGTGGAGATATGAAAGATTGCAGGGGGAACTAACAAAATGGCGTCTGTAATATGATCTGCCCTTGTTGCTACAGTAGCTTAATCATTCATAAGCCTGTACAATGGGAATGACTGGCAGGCATTACTAGTCTCTACCAGGGCCCTTTGTTCCTTTTCAAAAATTATTCTTAACTGTTTTTCTTTGCAACCTATCATTCATTAAATCAGATGTCTGAATGCCGTAAATTGCTTGTTGTCCTTTTTTTTTCTTCAGCATATAAGCTCATCAAAAAACAGCATTTAAATGTTAACTGACTCACTGCTTCAAATAACTAATGCTCCTTCTCTTTCCTCTCCCTTCCGTCTCCCTCTGTCTCTCTTTCAATCTCCCCCTCTCATTCTTTCTCCGTCGAACACAATCATATTAGCAGTAAGTTCCTTCATGCTCTAGGATAAAAGTGTAAAAGCTAATTTGGGAGAGAAACACACAGATCTTGATTCTTCTGGAAGAGCAGCGTGAGTCATGCAGAAAAGCATATTCACCATGTATCATAAACAATAGAGAGTAGTGAGAGTAGGGACTAGCACACCCACGCGTGCTTAACATACGGTAACAAAAAATGTCTAAATCACATTGTAAATAGGGACATATGTCCAAAATGTCCAACACCATTATAATTTTACTAAACAAATGCAAAATGTAATTATATGTCTAAACAAAGCCTAGCTCAGCAAATGTTGATTCAAAATTCTTTTAAAACTGATAAGACCAGTTTTAAGAGGCCTGCAAAAACAACACAAATGGCCGGATAAATGTTGGCATTGTACAATTCTGCAAACCACAGATACATTACAGTTGTAGGCTATTATGTGGCAGTTACGTTGAAACTTTACAATTCAACAGTAATGAGTAACGAGTGGTAAAGTTTAGGCAAAAAACCCCACTTGTTTATAGTTGGGAAAAGAGCATATTTTGGCTTGGGATTCAACCCCTCACAGCTGACTCACAGACATAATGTGCAATAATGTGACAATAAGGAAATATCATTGACGTTTAATCATGAAGATTCTGTGTTAACCATGCACTCTTGTGCCCTACGCCATCCACCTCATATCTGACACTATACAAACATATTACTAGCAACCATACTGTATTTGTCTTTCATACTGGTAACCTGTTTGTGTCATTGCATATATTAGTTTGCACCTATTTGCACCTTACTGTTTACTGTTAGCTATATTTTTTGTCATATTTTGCAACCATGCTGTTTTATATTTATTTTTGTATTTTTTATATATTTTTTATATTTTTAAGCTTACCAATACCCGGTTATTATATTTTGCACCTTCCTTTTTTCTAGTTTTATTATATATACATACGTCCACACACACACACACACACACACATATACATTTTTTAATCTAGTTTATATTAACTATATATTGTATTTTATCTTTGCTATACATTAGCTTTTCTATTATGTTAATTTAGTCCTTGTATATTGCAGGCTTGTATCGGCGCTTCTCTTACCTTGTACTGCAACTGCGGCACAGCAATTTGAATAAATAAATAAATGAAGTTCTATCTTATCTTTTTTTTTTTTTTTTTTTTTTTTAAAGATATTTTTTGGGGGCATTTTCAGCCTTTAAAGGATAGGACGTGTGAAGGGGGGAGAGAGAGGGGGAGCGACACGCAGCAAAGGGCCACAGGCCGGAGTCGAACCCGGGCCGCCGCAGCAACAGCCCTGCACATGGGACGCCCGCTCCACCACCAAGCCACCGACGCCCCGAAGTTCTATCTTATCTTATCTCCTATCTTAAAATTCCTATTTTTGGTGGCACCACATCTGCTGGAAAAACAGCAATGTCTCAGTAAGAAGTGGCACTATCTGGCCTGGAAAGGCAGCGATGTCTCTGTGAAAAAACAGTCGCTTTTCATGGCACTATCCCTGGTGGAAACACAGCGAGGGGTTGCTAAAACACAACAGTCATGGGTCACATAAATTGTTTTGCAATGACTTCATAAAAAAAAACAAAAAAAAACGAGGACAACATTTTCTTCTGGTGACTGGGCTGTGCAAAACCACTAATTCCTCTTTTTTTCTCAAGCTACAGTTTAATCACAAAGACAGTAAGAGCTTCTGTTTTGAGGAGGAGTACAGTTGTCCCAGTAGGGTAGGCAGGCAGACACACATGTCCCTATTGGACAGCAAACTAAAGGACTGAACTGTCACAGCCGACCCAACTGGGCAGAGGGCTACAATGGATAGTCCCGGGACTGAGACATCCCATTTGGACTAAACGCACAGAGGTGACTGGCAAAACCAAAACCAGCTGAAACAACTTAAAAGTCATGAGCATCTGATTCAGTCCAGCATGTTCGACCAGACTGAATCAAAACATTTCCCATCCATGCAGAGATAGTTGAAACTAAAAGAAAATCAGCAAAGATGACACACTTTGAGACAAGTAAGCATCCAAATACATGTGTGTCTTTGTGTGTGTGTGTGTGTGTGTGTGTATGTGTGTGTGCAGTAGTTGCCTTGGCATCTTAGCCTTGACTGACAGATCCTTAGAGATTGTTACAAATCTGTTGACCTTTGACCTCCCCACTGAGTTGTAAAAACCACACTCCATTTCCCTTAAGACTTTAACAGCCTGCACAAGTGGTGTATGCTTGTGTGTGTGCATGTGTGTTTGCTTCTGTCTATGTGTGTGCGTGCCGCTGTGTGTGTGTGCGCGGTGTAACCCCGAGGTTAAAGAGCAATCTGCAGCCAATTAAGCGCTTCACTAGGAGGGCCCTGCTTCCATGAATGAGAGGAATGCTGTTCGAGCTTAAGAGAGAGGGACTTGACTCAGTGCTTTGGAAGCGGTATATGTGTGTGTGTAAGAGTGAGTGTGTGGTAGCTGTGTGTCATGGTTGAGACGTTTACAGTGCAGGTTTGTGTGCTGGTAACAATTAAGTGTCAGGGAGCTAATGTAAGGGTTTAAAAGTTCACCACATACAGGAGACTGGTCTTGTAGAGAGCTTGAAAGCAGCAGGCCTGACCTAAAATTTAACCACCTACTGAGCCAATCATAGACTCCCAAACCTCTAAAGAACTACAGGTATGGAGGGTAAAAGTTTACTATAATGTCAATATGCATCAGTGTGTTTCCCCTTGACCACATTTAGAAGAAAAAAAAAAAAAAGTTCTGCATTCCAAAGATAATGAAAAGTCTGTTTGCACTCTGTCACTACTTCAAAATGTTTCTTTTATTTGGATCTTATGGTCTTGAGGAATGTTGATTACTACTTTCTCCTTTTTGGTGGTCTGGAATAACATTGTTACATACCTACATATACTGAAATAAATTTGGGGGATTTTTTTTGAGTTTGTAATGCTTTGAATTTGGGATGTCCTTTGTGTTTTGTATAAAACAATTTAATGTGAGAATTAAACTTTCTATGCCAGAAAGATTAGGTCAAATATTTGCCCCGCGTCTTGATTATATTAGATCATTTTATATAAAAAGTAATGTACTGAAAAATCTGCTTGTTTCAGAATGAAGCCTTAATCAAGTTGATTTTATCTGAACAAAGCCAAAACACAAATTTGCCTCACAGTACATTAGAATGGCCTTTATTCAAAACAAAGTGTCACACCATGCAATCATCAGCAAAAAAAAAAACATCTGGAAAATTGAGAAAAGACCTTACTATGCCTGAAGCAGCTAAACTGAATTTAGCCACAATTCGTTTCATAGCACCTGAGCTTTTCCTGCAACAATCTGGTTTCAAATTTAAGGTGTTGGGTTCCAAATTTAAAAAAATTTAAAAAATGTAAATGTATGTGCTTTTCCATGTATTTCTGTTTTGTGAATATTGGGAGTTGGTTCATAGAGACAAGCAGCAGGTCACGCCGATTCTCCAGTAATTAGACCACTGAGGAATAAGAGGGTGCAATGAAATAACATATTTACAAGAGTGCCAGTCAAACCTCAAACTAAGGAAAGTAGTGGATGTATAATGATGGAGAGAGCACTGGACAATGCTAGATAGGCCTCATAAAGAGAGTTTTGGGCAACTAATGTCACAGCTCTTGGAAGAGTTCTGGTAACAGTCCTGTGTGCATACATACAACCCGGTCTCACTCCGAAGTTGATGAATATCAGCACTTAGGCAGTGATTTCCAGCATCAGACACAGACATAAAAAGCTGTCCTTTCACGTCAGCATAATACGCAGCCAGTCGCCATTATTGCGTAATGGCCCTGGGCGGCATCGGGGGAAACGTGGTGGAACAACAACGTAAGGGGTGAAAAGTCCAAGTGGAGGGGTGGTAGATGGGTCCACCAACTTTCTCCCAAGAGGCCGATGTCCGCTTCCCATAACATTGTATAGCCAAACCCTGTTCTTTTTTCCTACACACAACCATGTGCATGTGTTGCCAAACCATAACAGCATACATTAGTTGTTGAAGGAAAAAAACAATGCATGTAGCAGGCTGAAGTTAACACAGCATCTGAGAGCGTCAACCACCAACGTACCCAGGGTACCTTGCGCATTATATGTCCGTGTGGAAAGTCCATGACCAAACACTGATATGTGACGAGGTTGGAGTGAGAATGTGTTGATGCATACACATGTTAAAAACCATCCAGAGACGAGGAAGAGAGCTTGCAGTGGCCTGTGCCAGTGGTCCTCAACCTTTCTGTGTCAAGGACCCCTAAACTGACACATATTAAGTCAGGGACCCGCGTTTGATAAGATACTTCAGTGACCTCCATCTGAAGTGATTTGGTTGTTAGGTATGATTAAGACCAGAATTCTTTATCATCACAGTTACAGTTACAGTTGGGGAGATGTCCATGGAGGAAGTGAAACCTATGATCAGAATAGTCACTCTTATGACTCTACTCACATTGGGCTAACCTCTATAATGAATTAAATAGTGAAAATATTACATAATTTATTATAATATTAACTTTGAGAACCACTGGCCTATGCAATGACAGTACATCATTACTGCATTTTAGCTTTTATCTATATACCAACCTTTCCACCTCCACCAAGTATAACAACTTTTTCGTGACATTTTAAGATTTTTTCAAATTTTTGGCATTTCGACTCAGGTTTTTTCACGGCAAATTAAAAATACGCATAAAAACAGGTAGATGGAAACATACTTTGTGACACGTGACATGACAAGATGTCATCAGTTAAAAAGGCCAATTCTATACTGTAGCATTGAAAAGATAATGTTCCTAACTGTGTGTTTGGGTTCAGTTATTTTTGCCATTTTTCTTTGGTTGTGATTTACACCTTATTTAGTGTTTTTCACGCGGTGTGTGACATCCAAAGCAAGAAAAAAGTACATAGAGCCAAGTTGCCAAGTGAGGAGAGGAGGTGTAAAGGCGAGAAGGCAAGAAGGGTGAGGTCGATGTCCATGCTGCTCTCCTTCTCCCGCCCCCCACCTGCACCTCCTCCCAGCAGCCCCTGCCATCCATCAGTGGGTGAGCAGAGAGGATCGGGGCCCAGAGTAATGAGCCGTAAGCCCCCTTACACGTGTTGACGCGCCGCTAAATAAGATCCATTTACCTAGGCTACCGCCGCCGCGCCCCGCCGACGACTGGAGGAGAATGCGCCGCCCTCCCCGCCACCCACCGTCGCGCCTCAAACACACCTCTTGTCATGCACGGCGGTGCATTCTGGCTGTTCCTGTGCACGAGCTCACTTCCGTTCCTCTCTAGCTCGTAGTGTCTATCTGTAAATCTGTCTGTGTGTCTTGCTGAAAGAATATCTATGTGTTTGTGCTGTTTGTGTGTGTGCATTAATGTGTAAAACTGTGTGTGTGTGTGTGTGTGTGTGTGTGTGTGTGTGTGTGTGTGTGTGTGTGTGTGTGTGTGTGTGTGCCTGTGGGCAGGGAGGACGGCGTGGTGATCCAGTTACTCAAGACAGACAGAAGCAATCGTTCTCCAGTTACAGAGTTTTCTCCTAGACTTGAGGGCATCACTGTCAAGTGTCGAGGCCATCAGGGAAGTCTCGCGATTACACTCAATCTGGTATGTGTGTGTGTGTCATGGAAGGGGGGCCATAATGTGACCTCCACTGCTCTAGATGTGCTACACTGAGGGTTAGCTTTTTCCATTGTAAGTGATAATGTAGATTTTTTGTGTTTTAGTTTTCAAAATTCAAAAAAAGTTGCAGCAGCTGCTTTTCTGTTTACAACGTACAGCCAATAGCAACAGACACTGAAGGTCCATTCACAATGCGCAACTGGTTACACTGGGAAAAGGTGTGTGTCATACTCAGCCCCTGTGTGAAAACCAGTCACTGTATGGGAGAAAACAATGCTTATACAAAGCATCCCCACATAACAAAAGAGAATGACAAGAAGCACAGAAACAGAGATGGATGGAAAGAAGGAAGGAGGAAAATGTTTGCAAATCATAGAAAAAAGGTGGAAAAAAAGAGAAGTGAGGCAAAGAGAAAAGAGCCATGGGGAAAAAGAAAACAGGCAGAAAAAGGGACAGATGAGTGAGCAAGGCTTTAGTAGCGCTGTTGGGGTGAAAGAGAATGCCACTAATAATGAGATGTCTATTTTACCCACCAGCTCTCTGTCTCTCTCGCTGCTACGCCTGTTTTCCTCTGGCCCCCATTATCAGTGCACTTGAACCCGGGGATAACAATGAGTTCACAGAGATTGAGAAGTGCCTAGGCCTTAATTGTATGTATTTAGTCACGCAAACAGAGGCAATGGCCTGAGAACGCCTAGTTAGCCAATGACATCATTTAGCCACACAGCCACTTTAACTCAATGGGGCTGCTGTTGCGTACAGCTCTCTGTCACTTTACCCTGTCCCTGCCTACCATCGCTCTCTGTCTCTGTCTGTCTTTCACCACTGAAAGATTCCCTAAAATGGTACTTCAATCATCTTTTTTTGTTGCTTTTAGTGTTGTGTAGTGTTTTTCTCTTCTTTCACAAGGTCATACTACATACAGCATGACCTTTTTCACACCTGGATTTATTTGAAAAAACTGAAGTTTAGTCAGCTTTTGCACATTTGATTCATAAGAATGGAAAAAAAATTTAAAATAACATCAGAAAAGTAACTTGTTTCCCTGAGCCTGGGGTGACACTGTTTGAAATTGCTTGTTTATGTCCAGCCAACAGTATTTAATGTAAAATTATATAAAGCAGAGAAAATCAGCAAATTCTCAAATTTCAGACTCACTAATGAGAGAATGTTTGGCATTTTTTGCTTGATAAATAATCCAAATAATTTTTCGATTATCAGGACTGTTGAATTATTTTCTGTCAATCATCTACATAATTTATCGACTAATAGTTTCAGCAGTGTTTGAGTCATGGCAGCTTTTCTTTATGATTTTTAATTAATGAATTAATTAATTTTGTTTTATTTGCTCCGTGCTTGTGTGTTCGGATGACGTGTGTGTGTGTGTCTGTTTGTTTGCATGCATACTTTTGTCGATCAATGGTGGTTGCTGGCAGTCACAAAGATGATGATGGCACTGAGATGTTAGTGTGCCTCACTTGCTCGGCACAAAGAAGGGTATGTGTGTGTGTGTGTGTGTGTATTTGTGTGTGTATGTCTGTGTGTGTATGTGTGTCTGTGTGTGCATGTGTGTGCGTGTGTGTGCATGTGTGTGCGTGTGTGTGTGTGTGTGTGTGTGTGTGTGTGTAAAAAGGAGGGGTGCTTCTCAAGCAGGGGTGTCAGCACTTGAAAAATCAATCACCATCTGGGCTCATTTCATACAAAGGACAGAGGGAGGGGAGGATAACTCACAAACACACATACACACGCACACAAACACGCACGCACACACACACACACACACACACACACACACACACACACACACACACACACACACAAACACACACACACACACACACTTCTTGCATCTTTCATTTCATGCAAAGACAACAGAGGGCAAAACTGTACGGCAGTGAGGTGCCCCTCTTGTCTCCTGCCTTTCTGTTTTAAGTGAACACACACTCCTCGCCTGGATCCTGCTGGTATAAAAGCAGGTGCAATTTCCTCCTCTGCCCTGCACCTCCGCCTGGCCATTTTCAAATCGGAGGTTGCAGCGGTTGTAGTGAACGCCAAGTGTACAATTGAGGAGGTCGAATACGGAGGGGTGTTTTCGGTGGAAAGTACTGGCCACGCTGGGGCCTATCTAAGCCATTAGCCCAGTGCTATGTGAACACACTGCATCAGGGCTGGTGAGCAAGGTCACCCAAAGCAAACAGGGATAAGAGGAAAGAAAAGCAAAGATTCATCTGCTTGAGCTAGCACCTCAGGTCAATGGGTTTACCTCCCATTCACCACAGCACGGCCCTCATTTACAGATGCTGCTTTAACTTGCTTTCAAAACCTGTTTTCAACTTCACATAAGGCACTTTTATACCAGAAAAGTGAATGTTTTATGCAAACAAGATTTTTTTTTAAGTATACACAAAAAGCGTCAGAGGTTTGAAAGCCTGTGTGTGCATGTGTATGTGTGTGACATGATTTTTGCTGCGGCGCTGCCTCCTTTCAGTTGCACAGTTGTGTGAGAAATACCAGTGGCAGAGGCTGCTGAGGCAGCGAAAGCATTTAATACTCAACAAACAGTTATCTAAGCCCATATCCAATAGCTAGACACCACTGTAATGTGACCTACATACTAAGTGAATAGGATTTTTTTTTGTATGTAGGTTGGGGTGCGGTGGGGGTACAGGGTACAGGTTGGGGGTTTTCGGATGGGATGTGAACAGAACTCAAATGTCAGTATTCCTTTGGCTCTCCTTTTGCTGTCTTCTCTCCCACTCTTTTCTCCTTCCAGAGCAAAACATGCAGGTACAATATAATGTAACAGGACATATTGTGCCCTCCTAGGCACTGAACCCTCCATCCTTTGTCCAGTGTGAACATCTGGAAGAGAGCTTTCTCTCACTTTTTTTTTCCTTTTGAAATTAATGAAATGACAGGTGGAGGGAGGCACCATGTGATTTGTTTTTCTTTTTTACTGGGACACAACAGATTGAAGCGTCTGTCTCAGGGATGAACTCTAAACAAAAATGGTGCTAAACACCACCCAGAAGTGGTTCTTTGGCTTGGAACCTGTTTGAGTGCTATATGGCACCCATCTTTCAAAGGTGCTGTAGAGTGCCTTCATCAAAGAGTACTATAAAGCACAATAGCGATGAGTAAGTGTGCTTCTAAATGTCACTTTCACTGAAAATATGAATGATTATTAATCATTTCTTACAAAATAGCTTAAAAGATTCAGAATCCTGTACTAAATGCTTACTGAGAACCACAATATGTTGCCTTTTCAAAAGTGGAAGAAGTGGAAAAAGGTTGAGAGCCAGTTCTTTCATGTGTTATGCTTTGAAAAAACACTAAACTAAGCTGAAGAACCAGTAAAAAAACATTTAAAAAACATAGGGGTGCTTATGCATATGCGTCATGTCACACTGCAAAAACTGTTCAGGAATGGCCCAAGGAACAGGAGTTCAAGGCACTGATGTCGACTCCAAATTCCCCAGACCCCAATCTGATTGAGTATCTGTGGGATGTGCCTGTATCCCACCTTGAAACCCAAACTTCGATCTGCTGTCCCAACGCCCCCATGCTAGTCACCACAAGACACCTCTAGAGGTCCTGTGTCCATGCCTCAACAGATCAGAGGTCCCACCATGGTTCAAATTTGGTTCTGACCAGTTAAGGCTTGGACACAGGACCTCTAGGATACAGTACCAGCATGTCCCAATGATATCGATCAGGCTGGTATCTGGGGAATTTCGAGGCCAGGTTAAGGTGCCTTGAGTTCTTTCTCATGTTCCTTGGGCCATTCTGTTTCAGGGGGGTGGGGGGTGGGGGGGGGGGGGGTGGGGGGTGGCATCCACATGAATGCCAAGGTTTCCCAGCAGAATATTGCACTGTAATGGGATGATCAATGTTATTCACCTTATCTGTCAGTAATTTTATTGTTGTGGCTGATTGGTGTAAATCTCTTTTCTATTCTCATCATACATATTTTAAGGTGATCTAAATTAATGGTTCTCTCATTTGTGTTCTGATCATGATTATCTACCTCACTATTTAACTCCATGAGTGTATGGTTTACTATTTTTGGTGCCAAACCTTGAGAAGGGCACTGTTTCGGCTAGTTGCAGGGCGCAGAATTAAAAGCCCATTATGCATAATTTGAGGCAGAAATGGACAGATTCACTTCAGAACAATTTTGATAGGTTTGGTCCCAGTCTCAGCCTAAAAATTGATGAATGAATAAATGCACACATGCACACACACACACACACACACACACACACACACACATACACACTCATGAGAACACAGTCAATCTGCCTGGCCACATCAACAGAGCAGGTGTCCTTAGTAATGCACCATTGCGCACTTGGATCTCTGCATCTCAGAACAGAGGGAAAAGAGGGAGGAGGGAGAGGCAGAGAAAGAGATAAAGGACAGTTAGAGGAAAGAGAGGGAACAAGTGTCAGTGGTGGTGTCATATGTGCGTCTTTTCTAGCTGCTGGAATCTGGAGGCAATCTGAGGATCCATCACCAAACTAGAGGTAACCCAAGCTATGTGCAATCTGTTTGCCTCCGACACAACATGCCAGTGAAACTTGTTTAAATGCACCTCGTTTCTTTGCACGAGAACGTCAGACTTATACACTCATTATTTTGGGGATGATCAGAAACATCGAGATGATATGTTTTTGGTGTATAACAAATATTTATCAGGAAGACAGGCCGCAAGCCCGACTGAGGAGAAACTAAGCAGAAAGAGACATACTTAGTAAAGACCATGCCTTTGCCCCCTGCTGAGTCTCAGCTACATGGTACATAAATAACCATTATGAATCATGCTGTTTGGTCTCACCCTGCCGTTTCTCAAATAAGATCCAGTTTCTATTTAGCCACAATGGTGATGAGCAAGCCCCCTGCGACGGTGCACCATTTTGACAGAAAAAGCAACAAAATAAAACAAGTTATGTGCTTATTTTGTGGTTTAATTTGCTAAATTGTACACAAATCTGGTAACTCTACCCAGTATCACACTTTCAGCGCCTTTGTGTTTACATTTCAACTCGTCTGCTTAATAGGCTCGTATCCAGTCTAAACCTACAAGAGGCCAGAGGGCGAACTGACAACAAAACAGCCACGCAGCTCAGATGTAAAGACAAACTGCTGCTCAAATAAGACCATTAGTTTGCACAAAAGAAGAAGTCTTTTGTGCAAGGTTACCCATCTATTATCATAAAGAACAAAACTCTGACACGACTTGACTTTCATTGTGAAAGTTTGCCAAGGTCAAATGTGATAAGATGGGGTTTAAAAAATCCAATATGCCAATTAAGAAAGCTCAATCATACCATTAACAGTGTCATAGATGCATGTCTGTGTAGAGGCTTGTTGCCTTTCCTCTCTGGCATCAGTTCAGAGACAATGTCTTGGGTGGTTCACTTGCATCAGCCTCTGTGGCCTAAGAGATTACCCTACACAAACTTTATCCCGTGGCAAATCTATCCTTAGACCGCGCATTTTTAAACCGTGTAGCAGAAATCAAGCCTCCATTCAGGGAATCTCCTTTGTAGAACTTAAATACATCCCAATGTGTCCATCAACAAAGGCCTCTACCCTTCCTCCTCGCTCTCTGTGACACACTAAGTTTAGGATTGTTCAACGGGCCTGTGGGTGGGTTTTTCCTTCTTTCCCATTCTTCCTTTATTTTGCTCCTTCTTTGGAGCATTAGGGCGACCAGCCATTGAACTACAACCGCTACTATAAAAATTCATCAGGATTAAAATGACCTCACACACAAAATTAAAGTTCCCCAATGTACACAATAAGGGCCTGTATCTTTTTTAAGACATTCTCAGCTTCCTTGGGAACAGGATTGTTTCTTGACAAAGTGGTCTCTACTCAACAATGAGCACCTTTCAGACACACACAGGGACTGCCTTTAGAGCTGCGGAGAGAGACGGATTTCACATATCAATCAAAAGAGGGAGGGGGGGGGAGGAGGGCCCTCGTCTGGTGAGAGTGGTCCTTCAGGAACCATGAACAGATTCGAATGGAGTATATGCTTTTCTCTCTTACCGCCACTATTCATAATAACAGAGGACACAGGAGTAGTGGAGAGGGAGGGGAGTCCTCTTAACACTTTTTTTTTTTTTGGACTTGTCTTCCCTTATATGGGGACTGAAGCATGGTCCCTCAGCCTGGCCCTGAAATAATAAGACTGTAGTGGATGCCTAGATTGTACAACACTGAAAAAAAGTTGCTTTGTGAAGAGGCCAAGAGGGCCCACTGTATTCAGTCTGTGTGCAAGCTTTCATGTTCTTGAGTTTGTACATGCAAGGCCTTGTATGTGTGCCTGTCTGTGTGAGTGTGTGCGTATGATTGTGTGCGTGAGTGTGTGGGTCATTCCATTACACCTGCGCGATGGCATAATGAGCCCATGAGTGTGTGCACTGGGCCACAGCCACCCACTGCGCCAGCCATGCACACCACTGCCGCTAATCATGTTGAAAATGAATAAGGTGTCAGAGTGGGTAATTCACAGCTGTATTAAAGCACCTCAGCCCAGATATAAGGTACATAAAACAAATTAAATATAGTATTCTATTATGGAATTTTTTTGACAGCTGTATTAATGGCCGCACCTGAAAGGTCTTCTTATTAGGTCACTGGCTACATGTTTCACCCTCTATACTTTTTGAGGCAGGGTATTCAGAACATCTCCGACTCATAGCTCATAGGGATACAGAGGGAGTGGAAGAGAATTGACCGATCCCAAGTCCTAACCCCTTTAGTTTCTGTTGCTAAGTCGGAGAAAGAAACATGGCAATGCCAGTTCTGCTTACCCGGGCACTACAGTGTTCTTTATATAGTTTCTGGGCATCAAGCAATATAGCTTCAAGGCAAGGACTACAGTGTCAGCCCAGTCAACAGAAGAAAATGTTGGCGTTATACGTTTCTACAAACCAAGAAGACGTTACATTTGGATGTTCCATATCAGTGTTTCTACAGTGTCATTATAAGCTGTCTTTGTTATTGGGAGGGGTGGAGGGGATGGTGGATGGCGTTTTACCTTGGCGATATGCCTGCCAAGCTGCAGACCACTGTTAAAAAACCAACAAAGCCGGTTGTCTTTTGGCAACCATTTGCAACGTTTCCACCAGTGTTTGTGGCACTGAACTTGTGTGTTTTTAGCGGCAGATCACAGCTTCCCAGTGCCATTTAAGCCACTGAACCTGGGTGTATTTCACTCACCCATCCCTGCTTTTCTAGTGACTTTTGTGCCACCAAACTATGTATTTAAGCCAAACATGATCTTTACCTTAAAATAACCCTCTATCTTAGTGCTGATGTTACTTCAGGTGCGCCACACATAGCTAAACGGATAGAAAATAAATATTACCCTTGATTTTTTTCTGGTGAACGAAAATTCATGCTTCAGCAACCAACCTATCTGTCCTTTTCCAAATTTAAGGAAAATAAGGAAATAACGAGTAAGCAAACATGGATGATGTTGGTGATCTGATATTAGGCTAGCTCGTCTTGATGTCACTATACATTAGCTAACTAGTTAGTTACAATTTTACTGACATTAACTAACTTGAGCTATGACTACATAGTCTATAATGCCATGTGCTCATGAGGTTTGTGACAGTAACCTTGCCACATCTCCATGTGAACAGGAAACGGAAAGTTGGCCAAGGTTCTGCCAGTTACAAAGCTTGCTCAACTGTTATTGGAGCACAGACCAAAAAGGGGCAGGACTTAGAAAGGGCTCATTTGCTTACCAGAATAGTTTCATCACAACTGTGAGACATGAGTCACTGTCACAATAGAAGACACATTTAACAAAAAAAGAGGAAAGTTATAATTTTTTTAAAATAAATATCACTATGGCTACTCCACTACTGATTCAGACAATATACATTTAAATATCTAAGGTAGAAATAAATGAAAATGGGTTCAAGCTCTGAGGTAAGTTTAGAGAATCATTTTGAGAATCATGACACACAACAGAAAATAGATGAGATATTACATTATATCATAAAAAGCACAACAATCAGGAGGCATTTCCAATCCTCCCAACAGTATTAAACAGGTACGTTTTTTAAATACTTGCTGATTCAAATAATATCTGTTTCCAAAGAAAGCTCACCAAAGCTTATTTGTTAGAGTAACAGCTATGCATGTCTTGGAAGACAAAATTCTTCCAAATTATTATTTCAAAGCTAGGACTTGTATTATATTTTTACACAATTTATGCCAATTGCTGTTTGCTGGATTGTCAGAGCCACAGCAGGCATCTACACAAGAGGGCAAACGTGTGAGATTACCCCACGTTTGTTCATTGCTTCGTGAATTACATCATTTCACCCTGCTTAGACCTCAGTCTGACATTAAAGCAGATCTCAGTGTTACTGGAAAAAAAGTATTAGTATTCACTGCATGTATGTGTGGCACATGTGTGCTATTTTTAAATAGGGATGCTGTGAAAGTGTGGAATTGGGGACAAGGCAGCCTTGCACCGGGCCGTGACACAGACTTATGTTAAACCTAATTAGATCATGATAATAGCTTTAGGGCCCCAGTGATCAATGCTAGAGGTCTGTGGAGATGAACTTTCCTTAAGTTTCATGCCGCACGCTGGTTGTACTCATTTTTTTCGTACACACACACACACACACACACACACACACACCAGAGTAGTTTGAAGGCACTGTGTTATATGATCACATTATTTTAAATGTCTGTCTGCATATTATCCATCTGTTTTAATGATTTGCCATTCTAGTGTTGTAGCTAAAGAGTACGAGTACAATATGGTTGGATCATTATATGTGGCCAGTGTTGGACTAATTCAAATTTTAAACAGCATGCATCAGTGCTACATCCACCACCGATGCAATGCATATAATTCAGAATTCCGTAGTACTGGAAAAGCCTGTCTGACATCACCTGAGTCCTCCAAGCCTCTCCCATAATGCAATGCACCCACAGTGTCTCCACATCCCATGTCTGACTATGGGCTGCTTTCCATCAACAACCTTATGGTGGAGTCTAGTTTACAGCTCGCAGGCTCCTCGGATCACTCTCACCAAAGACAAAGAGGATTCCTTAAGCTTCCATTACTATCTAATGTAATTTGTGTAATGTAATATTTCAACACGTCTGCGTCTGCTGACACGTTAGCTAGCTAGCTCATGATTAGTCTTGATACCGGATGCTTTGGGAATCCCTGCACGTATCATTTGTGGTTGCACCAGTTGTTGACTCTCAAAGCTTCCTCCTTCTGCCTACTTCTCCCCATCCCAACTCAGCAAGAGGAGCACATTGAGGAGACAAAAGTGTTAAAAAAAAAAAATGAAGATGCTGGCTGACACAAACTACAGTAGCTGACGTTTGCTTGTATTATGTTTGTGTTGTGCACACTGTAATTACCTCTGGACAAGCTCCGGTTTGGAACCAACGTTCTTGGCCTTTCGAAAACTCACCCACCCATTTAATTTCACAACTGTCAACTGTTCAAGCTGGTATGCACTCACTGAAGCCCAGTATATTTGTGTCTGTTCACCCAAACACAATGTTTCTTGTGTGTCTTCACCAAAGTGGTACTTCAATCTTGGGTCCGCTGTGGGTTTTCTTGTCTTTTTTTTTTTTTTTAACTCTGTCATTACACAATTTTGTAAAACTGATATACCAAATTTTAAACCATTTAAACTAAATTCATTTCATGTGACACTTTGATGAAAAGTCCCATAGTCTAAAGGACGTTTCGGAGGTACCTTTTATTCTCGTAAGATTACACCTGCAGGGTAGACTTAATAAACTAAATACCTGACAATGTTCACTATGAAAAAAGTCAATTTAAAGTCTAGTATTAGCAGAGTCTAGGGGATATTGCTCAGTTTGCTGTCCTCAGGAGTGCTTTGTGCCAAGAGTGTAATGTAACAAAGTAATAATTTAGAGTAGTTACAGTACATGAGTTTTTGGGGGGAGTATCTGTACTTTACTTGAGTTTTTACATTTCTGTTAACTTCCACTTTCACTCCCCTTCATTTCCTTAATAAAAGGTACACTTTTACTCCAATACATTTCTCCTAAGCATCTTAGTTATTACAAAATAGGGGAGAAAGGGAAGAAGAAATGAGGGAGGATGGAGAACTGGATGAATGAAGGAGTGGAAGAGAGGGGAAAAACTGGACTTTGTTATTTAAATCCTTTAAGTTGTGAAAAAAAAAACAAGATTTTCCTTCAAGTGTACTGTCGGCACCATTTTTAAGGTGGTGTGCATGTCACAAAGAAATACACTTCATAATTCTCAAAATTCTCACCGCTTAACAGCATTTACTTGTACTTTTACTTTCAAAACTTTAGCATTTTTGATATCATAAATTACTTTTGATACTTAAGTACAGTAAATATCAGATACATAAAGACTTTTACTCACGTAATATTCTAATAGGTGACTTTAACTTCTACCAAAGTCCTTCTCTGGTAAGATATCTGTACTTTTACTCAAGTATGACTTTCAGGTACTTCATCCACCATTGAGTGTAGGTCTGTTAAGTTCACTGGGCTAGAAAGGTCACAATTCAGGAGCTTCAGAAAGAATCAGTTAGATTGCTTCGGGTATCTAATGAGGTTGTCTCCTGGCTGGCTCCTTGTGGAGTTATTCCCAGTACATTCAAATAGGAAGAGACGCCAAGGCAGACCAAAAACACACTTGAGAGACTACATGTCCTGGCCTGGGAATGCTGCAGGTTCCCCCAACAAGATCCAAATGATGGTTCTAGGAACAAGGACAGAAGAGCTACTTTGCTTAGCCTGTTGCCATCATGACTTAATTGGATAAGCTTTGAAAAAAGATGTATGGATGAAAATATTTGCAAGAAACCTAAAAAGAAAGACCTTTATTGACCTGTACAAACCCTAGTGCATGTTACATGATTGTGTGGATGAACATGGGTTTATAGGAAAACCCTGAGTGTGTGTGCGGGGGGTGGGGGGGGGGTTGTTTTGTTCTGTTTGTCATTGCTCTCTTACTCAGGCCTCATTTCCCATAACATAAAGGATTTCATAAACACTACTATTTGCCAGAGGTCAACTTGATTCATAATCTATTAGTGCTGGGTCAGTTTGTCTTTTCAGTGGCAGTACCCAGCCCGTTCCAGTTTGACATGCTAGCCTTCCTGCTGCCAAGCACTGAGATGACAAGCGGTATTCCACAAAACAACCATACCAATTTAAATTTGATTGATACAGGTTTTTTGAAAATGTGGAAATAGTGCAGACTTTTTGTTTTGTTTTGTTTGCTGTAGTTGTGGTCAGGGAGGAACTCATCATAACTGAAGTGGACAACACAGACTTAATAATTTACTAAATGCCCAATCTGAGCCACAGATTTATCCACCCATCGATAAAACAAGCTGTCTAGACAAAGGTGTTCTGAATGATATAATGACCCCCTGAAACCCTCTAACGAATAAAGCTTTAACATCATTTAAGATACAATCTCCCTGAAAGAAGAAGGCATCCATCTGCTTGGTGTTGAATGGTGAGGTGTTAAGCTTTCCATGGCGACATCTATCTCTCGCCACCACCTTGAGGGCATCTTTTAAGCAGAAGAATTTAGCCATTATGTGGCATTAACCTCATTAGAAAACACTCTTTAGCTGCTCCAAGATAAAATTGATTTACAGCTGCCATTTCCACCACTGCTCTCGATCAATGGTTAAACTATCCCTTTTATGGCCCTGTGCACACTCTCTGCTCTTTTCTCCAGTTTTCTTTAACTGCTCTTTAATTTCATTGCCCCCCCTCCACTCTTGTCCTTCTGCCAGGTATGTAGTCACAGAATGGAAGAGGGATTTTCTCTATTCCTCCATGGTCAAATATGGGACTGACTACATTTTTTTAGGGTGGATAAACATGACAGGATCACTGGCAGATTCCTTGAACCAATTAAGCACCAAGTTGCTGTCTTAGTCTTTTCTAGATGTGGGAGTTTCGCCACAGTCAGCTAAATTTGCGTGGGTGGTCTTAATTGAGGTTATATCTTAACAAAATGTTGTAGTGTTTTTCTTTCCACTCTTACCAAGGTTGCTGTAGTTATTCACAATTTAGGAATGTGATTAGTCTAAGCAGCTGCAGATGTATGACCATTTCCAAAGAACAGATTTTGTGTAGAGGGGGGAGTTATGATGAGTATGGCCTGGATCTTGTAGGAATATAGGATTTAGGTTGTTGTCAAGTTTTGATTATCAGATTGGGAAAAGTCAGGCTTTATGTGAAGCGTAAAAGTGTCTGAGACAGGTAGGGGTTATGGGCATGCAACATGTTTCTTGGCCTACCAGTGAACTTACCTGTTAAAAATGGTCACCTGAAGCCCCTGGAACATCAGTGCTCCACACCTCTCTACAGTCATTAGGGCTGGGTATTGTTTAAGAAATGACAATACCAGTTCCAATATCAGTACCCTTAAAGTGATGCCAATAGAGTATTTTTTTTCTACTTAATTCAATGCCCATTAAGGGATTGGAACCATTCAGTTGCATAAAATGCCACCAGAAACTAAAAGGTAAAACCATACTTTCATTCAACCATTTTGGTGGCATCTCAGCACACAAATACACTGCACTCAACTTAACCACACCACAGACTGTATAAGTTGTAGCTCCTGTGGTAGTAGGCCAATCACATGTCACATTAATGCTTTCAGTAATTGGCTGTGAGCAAAACCATACAAATGGTCATTTTGACTAGGCCTGAATACAAAAAGGATCAAATTCAGATATCATTTGACTGGAGAAGTTTTGATACGACTTGGAATTGGGTTATTTTAGTCGATACATTAAAGGAATACTGATTTTCAACCAGCTTTGTATCATAAAGATATGGCTAACATGTAAATGAACTGTGGTAAACTTCACTCCCCTCTTACCGGTGCCTAGGTCTCCATGCTCCCCTCCCAGTGAAACTCCGCCAGGTGACACAAAACACGTCATCCGGCAGAGTTTCACTGGCTCTTGGGCTGTTGATCTAACCACAGGCTGTACTTTCCAATTTTTGTATTGCCCACCACCCATGCCACCATCAAGGACAAGAGACACACCCCCTCTCATTCTCTCAAACTCAGACCAAACACTGATCCAACTGTAAAACTAGGCAGTGCTGATCAAATTTAAGCCAAGGTTCTGTTACTGTGTTGCCCATTTTTCACCTCAGATGTGAATGCTACTTTTTTTGTTTCCTTGGTTCATGTAGCATTCATTTCAAAAGTTTTTGTATAGACAGTCCAAATTTTATGAAAAGCCCATCTTGTCAGTGAAATACTTCTTCAAATGTACAACTTTGACAGTGATAGTAGGTTCTTAGTATGATGTCATAAAAGAGAAAATGAGACGAGACAATCCACAGGCCATGTCGAAGCAAAATCTGCAGAGTAATACTGAGAGATGGAGTTGAAAGCTCCACAAAAAGCTGGTAGGTTGACTCTGAGTTAAGACTGTTGTCACAAAAGTGTAAAAGGTTTAAAGTAATTGGCCGATGTGGGTAATTAAGAGAGTATTTGGTGGAGGTTTGGTACTTTGGATGCACAGTATACCACAAAGCACAGCTTTGAGCAAGCAGGGGCCACTTTGCCTGCTTCCACATGAAGTTGATGGGTAACACTGTGTACGGCTAAGCCAAGCAGAAAATCCACAATCTATGTCGGTGTGGCCAAATGTCAGTATACGCCCGCCCACCTCTGACAGCTCAGGTTTATGTGGACGTTTAAGCAAAACACTCAACGCTGTATTTCTTTGACAAATCAATACGACCACCATTTCAGCTCTCCTTCCTTCCCTCCCTCCCTCCTTCTCATGCTCGCTCCTTTCTCATCTCCCTCTGTCTGGGAGAATTGATCCGCATGGATGGAATGATATCAACCGACGGATAGAGTGATACGCCCCGCTCCCTCCTTCCTGCCCTCCTTTCACCGCACTTTTGACACATAAATAAAATATGTGGCCTTTTTGTTTCGATTCGCCACGGCGTTAGTTCTAAGAAGGGAATATGGTGCACAGGGCTCACATGGAGCTGTTGGTAGACAAGAGGGAGCTGAGAGTCGGCTGGTTGCCATCACTCACTGTTCACAGGCGCCCTACAAAATCCCCTGAACTTTCCGACACATGCATTTGTTAGAGTGACACAGTCAGATTCTAAAGAATGGCATTAGAAAATAATGTGAGTGCTAAATTATTCAGGCTTTTTTTTTTTTTTTGCCATAATGCCTCACTTTACAACCACACACAGCTGCACACACACTAACACACAGACATATATACAGTATATATATATCCTCCCACTCATATCTGAAATATGGCAGATCCATTTAGTGTCAGCGTCCAAATTTGGCAAAGGAAAGGATGAGAGAAGGTGCTGTGAGGGGAGAAGAGTTCACTAACTCTGTCATCCTACTACATTAATATGCCAAACCAGCACTACAGTCAATCCTCACTTTAATATCAACTGAAATAAATCACTACCATGGCTACACGTATTGAGCCCTGCTATTAACAGATGAATGCTACATGTTCATCCACACCTTGGCTAGATATTCCTGATATGACGGCAAAGGCATTTCCACAGCTGGACAAGAAATAGATGCTAGGTGAACTAACCTCGCATCCTCAGAGCATGCCAGAGCGTCAGGCCTGGGTCACACAGGCCTGCAGGGTTTCCACTCCACTCCGTCAGACAGACAACTTCTCCTCACCCTTTCCTGAGTGTCAGTTGCACTTTTTTGCACTCCCCTCCCTGCATCTGAACCCCTCAAACGCTGGTCAAGTCACACACATGCATACCTGTATTACATAACCTAGGCCCTGCTAGTGTGCCCTACACATACTTCTGGTCTGGACACTGGAGAGAAGAATGACAAAAGGGAGACAGCCAGCTTGGACTTTAATAAGACAGACAGTGTAACCGTACTACAACGGATAACTGATGGGATTAAATAGGAATTATCTGTTGATATGGCCGTGCAGCTCCTCTGTACATCCACGTACAAGGGATGTGCAGCCAACTGCCGTGTGTGTGTGTGTGTGTGTGTGTGTGTCATTATCATGATCATCCTCATCACCACAGCGATCGTCATCATCACCCCATACAGATTGCATCATAGTGGGGATAGCTGTAACCTGCTGCACGTGCACACCAGAAACTTCTCCCAACTTTGTCTTTTGCTCTCCCTCATTCTTCCTTGCTTCCTTCCTCTTCCACTTCAGTTTCGCCCATTCATGCAAGACTACTCTCACTAATAAAACCCGAAAACCAAAAAGGGTCCACAGTTATTATTCCCTCTACCTTCCACTCCACCCAGAGTCTCCTTTCCCTTACCCCACCCCCCTCACCCCACCCATTTCCCTCTTCCCCGAAAGCCCTGAGTCACCTCAGACAGTGGGTGGGGGTAGTTTCTTGGACAGCGTCACAGTGTGCTTAGCCCTGTTAAGCCAGCCTCAGCTTCAGCTCCGCTTCTGGTCGGCACTGATCAGGGAGCCCTGGGGGAGAGAGAGAGACAGAGAGAGAGAGAGAGAGAGGGGAGATAAGGAAAGTGCTGAGTTCACCGCCACCACTGCTCCCCTTCCCCCCCGTTCCTCCATCCCTCCCTCCCTCCCCCTCATCTCTTTGCTTCGAGCATCCCCTCCTCGAGAAGGGGCTTCCCCCCCTGGAAAGAGGAGGGGAAGGTGCATCGACTGCTGCACTGCTGACTGCGTTGCAATTACCTCCAACTCTCTGCTTGTCCCCCTCATCCTCATCATCATCCACCAACTTTTCTTCATCCTGCTCCTTTAAAATTTCATTGACTTTTTTCTTCTTTTATTTTTTAGCTTTCTTAGTTTGTATGTGTCAGCAGTATTTTAAAAATTATCTAAATTGATTAATTATTAATAATGTTCAGTATAAAATGGAAAAGTCTGCTGACTTTCCATAATTTTCTTTTTGTCAACATGACCCTTTAAAAAGGAAAGAAAAATGTGTCCATCTTTTTCTCACATATTTCTGACTTTTGAACTCTTTCTGTGACAATCAGCCCCAAACTCATTGGTTTTAACTTGTGCAAATCATAAATAATCAAGCTAATAGCAATAAATGACAAATGGAGAAGCAGAGTATTTTGCACCCACACGCCAAGGAATACTTCAACCACAAAATGACCCTTTTTCATATCACTCGCCCAGTGCTGTGTTGAATTTGTAAAGAAAACTTTGTTTTCTCACATGCCTCCAAGGAGAATGAAGAATCCAAAAACTGAGAAAATTCTTGAGGAATTGGAATACAAGCGGTCTGTATTGTGAAGTGAAACTATATCAAAACATCCATTTAAAAACTCACACACAAGTCATGCAGTATGATTCAAGTCTCACTTATCCAGTTGTATGCTCAGTACTCACCAGCTTTTTCTGACAGGGAACTGGACTGAGAGCGAAACTTGTCAATGCTCTCTTCAAAGCCAGAGTCCATTGACAAAAACAGTAATTTAACCTTGCTGAACACAGGAGCTGCTGGTCTACCGCTGCCTCAATCAATGAGTTTGTTTGTGTTATTGTGTGACTTTGGTGTTTTAAAGCAATGTTTCCCAACTGATGGGTTGCGGGTCCTTTCAAAATGTACTCCAAAACACACTTTATTTTGAAGTACAGTGAATTTTTCGCAGTGCTGTTTCCTGCGGTAGAGTGCGCGACTTATGGACAACTAAGTCACAGAGATGGCAAACTAGCTCAACGACATGGCCAAATGCAAGTATGACGCTGAACATATTAAACTGTTTGGACCTTGAGCAAATGACTGAGGAGAAATCTGGACCCCCTGGCTGAACCAGGTGGGAACCACCTCATTTAAAGGGTTAGTTCAGATCAGGTTCTGATACTGAGCATTTAACTGGATAAATGCGACTTCTATTATACTGCCAAGTTGTGTGAGAGTTTGTAAACTGATGTTTTGATATAGTTTTGTTGATGTTTAACATGGTCTCCTATGACCTCCGTTTTTTGGATTCTTTGTTTACAGTGGAGACATACGAGAAAAACAAAGTTTTCTTTTCAAATTCAATGTAACAAAGATTATTTTGGGGGTGAAGTATTCCTCTAATATCTAGTGAGTGCTAATGGGTCTTGATTGATCATTTCTATTAAAGGTTTTTCTAAATGGTCTCTTGGCTGTAAGTTCAGGCTTAAAAGATAATGATAAAAATTGTCATTACAGTATTGTGACATAAAGATAAGTGTAAGTGTTACCAAAGTCTAAGTCTTCTATCAGGGAGGCATGTAAAGCAAACCTGCTTTCCACTCTCAGCTCAAGTTGTTTTAAACATCTGAACTCCCACTGCATATTAAGGTATTAAAGAAAAAAAACAACAGCTCCTGCGTAGATCTGCAGTCACATATTCCATGCAATAGATATCCAGGTCATTAAGCAACATTTTGACACCTCTGTTATTTACTACCCCAACCGGTTTCCCACCTCGTTTAATCAGACTTTAGTAAAACCCGCTGACTCAGAGAGAAACCTTCTTTCTCTCGGCACTGTTTATGTTTATCTCCTCAGCTCCATTCTGCTCTCTGCCTTTCTCTCTTTCTCTTTGCTTACTTACTCATATTTTCCAAAACGTCTATTTCACATGTGTCTGGGGTTCGGAGGGGCTGAGCCACAGAAACATCACAAAAGAACAAATAAAGTGGAATAAAGCAGAGTGGTTTTTTTTCCTCCGACATGAAAGACTACAGTTATCAAAGGCAGAGAAGGTCTCAGCTATGTGTTGTAACAACCAGATGCTGAGTGGAACTTATCGCAGCGGTCAGGTGATAAACGTGCAACTTTTTGATTTTGACGTGTTTTACCAAAGCAGCCAACACAATCCTGTGTCTCGTCTTCCGTCAGAGGGTGATATTTAAAACATCCAAAGTGGAGCGCACCGTTTTTGCCTTAGAAGTGGTTTACCTTCGATTTTCTCTGCTGGGAAGGGATCACTTGAGACAGGAGGGGGAGGCGGATTGAAGGGAATTAGATGTGGCTCAATACAAGTTATCTTTAATGGAGGGATCCTGGGTGGAGGGATTCAAGAGAAGGGAAATTAGGGGAAAAAGCAAGAGAGGGACAGAGGGGGGGAAAAAAACCTAGATGTAAAGTGTTGACAGCTGTGTTTGGTGCAGTCGGACTCTGGGGTCAGGTGTCGATGAACACACAAACAAATGTTCACATGGCACACATATATTAGCTGTCCCTCGCTTAATGGAAGCTGGATGTAATATTGTTCTTGTCATGACGGCCATCTGATGTCAATTTCACACAGCGGCGGGACCCTCTGCAAGCTGCTCTGTACACCAGCCACCCTGGTACCAAACAAAACCAACACACATACAAAAGGTGTCCTTAAGCTACACAGTCATGTGTGCTCTTTTTCTCTCTCCCCCCCCTCATGTCTCTGTCTAACCCTCCCTCCACACACACACACACACACACACACACACACACACTGGGATAAGTCATGAGGAAATGGATGCCCATGTTTTGTGGGACCACCTGTTCATCCTGGATACAAGTCTAAGAACCCAGTAAGGGTTAACCCTCTTTGTGAGAGGGAGCCAGGACTGTGTGTGTGTGTGCGCGCACAACTTCATACATGCATGTGTGTGTGTGTGAGCGTTGGCACCGCCCCGTCTGAAACGTGCCCCATGAGTGGCAGACTGGCTCAGGCTGTCCGGCTGGGAGGGAACAGAGCCCACTGCTGGGCCACCTCCCCGACAACACACACACAGACACACACATACACACACACCTAATCCTATGCACATTCCATGGGGAGCATCTTTCCTCTCCATCATCCATTCCAAACTACCTGCTCAAAAAAAAAAAAAAAAAGACAAAAGAGAAAATGAACGTATTTGTGGTCAGAGGGTAGTTAAACAGAGTCGTCTTAAATTATTTAAAGTTAATTTTATAGCTAANAAAAAAAAAAAAAAAAAGACAAAAGAGAAAATGAACGTATTTGTGGTCAGAGGGTAGTTAAACAGAGTCGTCTTAAATTATTTAAAGTTAATTTTATAGCTAAATCCAGCTGTCAGTAAATGTTACCAATTAAAATCTTGTAAAATCTGATTTGAAAAAAACAAACCATAAGATTTCATCTTTTATCAATGTTTATAGTTTACTGATTTACAAAAGTTTAAGCCTAGCTTGTACAGATTTTAGGGATATGAAGCATTTGACGATTCTCTGGAAAATGACATCATGATAAGAAAAAAATACCAATGTCAGCACTGGCAGATAATTTCTATTGCAGAGTTCAATCCAGTTGTCAGTAAATGTTATCAAATAAAATTTTGTAAAATCCGATGAACAAAATATACGATTTTTGTATATTTTGTGACATACTTTCAATACTTTTAACAATTATTATAGTTCATCGACTTGCAGAACTTTAAGCTTAAGTTATACAGATTTTACGGATATGAAGCATTTGAAGGTTCTCTGAGAAATGACATTACAATAAGCAAAAGTACCAATGTCGGCACTGGCAGACCATATCTATTGCAGAGTTCAAAGGAAAATTTATGCATTTTTCATAAAGACAACTTTTTTAATTAAAAGAAAAAGAATTACATTTTACAAAACAATGTGAAAATAAAATGCATGTAGGCTTCGTCAGCTCCATACTTCTAATGTCCTGCTGAACTGAAGCCTCTACAGTCTGCCTGTCCACAATACAGCCACACACACCACGTTAACGCCACCAGTGTGAGGACCACACACTCACACCAACCTCGACACACACAAATGCATCCGCACAAACCACCTTGAATCATGGCACCTCTCATCATTCTCATAAGTGTCTGAAAATAGGGGAAGTGCCATCACTAACCACCCCCCCCCATCCCCATCTACCCCCCCAACAAATAATCACCTCCTGGGAGGCAACGAGATGGAGAAAAAAAAATAGCAATCTTGTCTTTCAAACGAAAAGGGGAAAAATATTTTAAGGGGCAATGAATTTCGTGGAGCTGAATAGGATGTTGGTACATGTTTTACTAAAGGAAATATAATGGCAGACTATTATTAGATCACATTAATCACGAGTGTGCCAAAGGCAGTGACAGCCGCGCTGAAAAGGATTGAAAACGCTGGTAATGGATATAAATTACCCATTGTGTGATAAAAGGATTTTTTCTTCACTAAGAAGGTAAAAAGGAATAAAAACACTGAAAGAGCCACTAAACGCTGTGTGTACATATTTGCATGTGTATATGTGTACGTATGTGTGAGTGTCCTGCTGCCTGTGAGTGCGTAATATGTAATAATACAGGGTTATCAGTGCAGGATTAAAATTTTAAGGGAATCAGATAGTGACAGTGAGGCCTCGCATTAAAGGCGCCGGCGACAGAAAAGAGGGAAGGATTAAAAACAGATTAAATTGGTTTGTAGTGACGGAGATGAAAGGAAGGAGGAAGAGAGGGGGGAAGGAGAGTGTGTTTTGACAGAGGTCTGTCGGGCTTTTGGCACGGTGATAATGAGTCACATCTCCCATGCACTGTTATTTATCGCCGACTTGGCTCACAAACAAAAGATCAATAATTTTGAGCAAATCTAATGTTGTCCTCGCCGCTAATGCGGTCGTCCATCACATCTGCCATCTCCACCAAGGAGATGGACTGATTCCCTGTTTATTTGGAGATCAAATGCAATTATATCACATGGTTCTAATAACAGAGGAAACCCCCCCCCCCCCCCCCTCCTTACGTGAATATGTGTGGCGCCTTGGATCATGCCCATGCATATGTATATATAGATATACAGACATGCACAAAGGTGTCACGTATGTGTAAATGATAATATATGTATCGAATGGGCGATGAGTTGCCGCGCCATTTTTCCGCATCAATCTTCATTTCTTCCTCAGACCTTGCCTTTGAAATATGAAGTGTGTCAACGGCCCGTCCCCCCGCAACACAGGAGGCACACAAACATCCGTCAAAGCAACACACCCGATGTTCACCAGTTAGCCCTGCAGCACAAAGAGATGAGAAGACAGCAGATCCTTCACTGACAACTAGCCCTGGGTGAGACACTTTCCAGCCACCTGAACTCAATCAGGCCCCAGTGGAGGCAGCATTTGGGTATTTCATTTCATCTCCGTCCCCTTATTCACTCGAGGTACGCTTGATTTATCTCGCACGCAGGAACGCAAATCGCATTTGGAATCCAACATCGCTTTCGTTATGGTTATCTACATAGCAGCTGCCTGTTTTGGTCCTCCTGGTTGAGTGTAGCTCAGAGCAGACACTAATGCGAGGGCCATCAGAGGTTCAATCCACTGTATTCACAGTGTATAGGATATGCACCCACTCTGCTAACTGTTGGCTATGTATACAAATCATTTGGGACCTTCTCTACTGTCCTTGGCACACCAAAATCAAACGCACCCCAGTGCTGTGACAGTAAAGCCAGTGGCAGGTGTAAGGCACTAAGCTCCTTCCCCTTCTCCCTGGGTGAGGTGTGAGGAGCAAAACAATGACAGACAAAGGTCACCTGGCCCACAACGACCCACCCGCTGAGGTGTTGACCTGCCGAATGCACCCCTAAGGCAAGAGGAAAGAAAGAAAGAAAGAAAGAAAGAAAGAAAGAAAGAGTTTGCAACCAAGCAAGGACTTGAAGATAACTACAGAAGCAACCAAAAGCAACTAAAAATAATCCGAAAACTTGACAGAGTCAAATACTGTGGGTTATGGGGAGTCAGAGTGACATCAGGAAAGTTTTCCATTGATTCCATCCTGGTGCAAATTTTAATTTCCCAGGGGATGTTTTTCAGTTTTTCATTTTCAGTGTATTTGACTTTATTCATTTTAATAGATTTAGATAGATTTAGTTGTTCTTGTGTTTTTAAATGCTAATGTATTTATTTAAGTTATGTATTGAAAAGATGTATACAAATAATAAATAACCTGCCTTGCCTTCAAATTGCTAGTTTTGTTCAACCACCAAAGACATTCAATTTAAAACAATAGGGAGGAAATGCTTGGAGTTTTTTGTGGATGGATGACTTAAAACAATGAATCAATTATCTCTGGTCGACCATTCAATTAATCCTTTCAACACTACGCTGCACAAAGCAACTGTCGGCGATGTTCCAATTTTTGAGGTGTCTTGCATTCATACAGGTTTTCAACAGGCTGTATCAAAATCTGTTTTCTGTAAAGGGCGAGGAAGGCAGATCCTGGGCGCAGGAGGTCAGGACCTTGGCAGGTGAAATAATAAAGCCTTGACATAAGGCAGAGAGCAGGGAGGCACACCACGACCCTGTGCAACCCAAGGCACCTCCCAACTGCACCTAATTCTCTCTCTCACTGTGTCTTTCTTCCCCACTGTTAACATATCCAGACACCTACAAGCATGGCAGACTTCCTAGATGTTCAGAGCAGTGTCAGGGCACAGCTAAAGGTCAACGTTCCTGGGAGCCATGCCGATATTAGCAAGAATGAGCCATGTTTACACTACAGATTTTTAAAGAATGTAATTTCTTTAATGCAATCAGGAACGACATCGCTACCCGTGAAACAGACAACCTCACCGGAAATAGAGTCGAGTGTTGTTTTCGAGGAGCAGGCCATGAGGAAATCAGAGAGGGAGCTGTTATAAATAGCCGACAAATGCATGCAGGGATCGTCACCTAAACTGTTTTCCCTTCCCCTGTTTAATTGACATCCGTATATCAGTGGTAAAAATGCAAATATACAGAGACAAACGTGGTGTTAATGACACAGCTGCACACACTCATCAGTTCTCTGGAACAAGAGTGACACGGGTTTGCACAAACACACATAATAACAGGTCAACGTCTCTGATTCACCCAGAGTCACGTGAAAAGATTTTGCCGTCTATGCCAAAACACATCTCACACACGCTCATTTTGATCTGTCTGTTGAAATATATTTGCACATGCAGAGGAAACGCGTCAGAGCTGTAAAGGTTAGGTGTATCTCAGCTGAATATGTAATAATTCACTATGATTCCAACTATCACTGTAATGGCCACCTTCTATATTGTCATAATCATTATTGTCACTGTCAGCATCACTATCATCATCAGCAGCACCGTCATCTGTAATCATCAGGCCCATCACAGGCCATATTTTTTTTACAGTGAATGTGACATGGGCCATCAGTGGATGGTGATGAAGCGGTGTTAGGATACGTTCACACCGAGCTTGTCTGCAGCAGTTCAGTTGAGCTCTAGAGCATGCAGAACTTCAGTTATTTCTTTTTTGCCCAAGTGGGATTAGATTCCTCTTCAAACAGTAATGTTTCATAGTCTGACAATACCAAAAAACCACAGCAAGAGTATTTGGTGTCACCAGGCTTCAACTTGTACTGTTTGATGTAAAGAGACCAAAGTTTATTTTACTCCTACTGTAGTGGTATCTAACCATGTAGTTTATTTTGCTTTATTTTCTCCAGGATTTGATATAACCAGGGGTTTTTTCATTGCCTCATCCTAACTATAGTTAACTTACCATAACCACTTTCTTCCCCAAACCTTAACCATACTGTACTGTCATTGCCATGACTGGTATAGACCAATGCGGTAGGTGCTTTGTGTGTTTTGTCATCTGCTGGTGGTGCCATGACTGAAGTGGCAGGTTGTAGTGTCTGCTGCTGCCTGCTGACAGTGACAGCATCAAAGGTAACAGCTTGGGTCACTGATGACAAACTTTGACATAAAATGGACAGATAACTGGCTGACTCCTGTTTAACTGTTTCCCATAGTTAAAAAAGAAAATCACTTCAACTAAACATAGGGTTGCTAGTGTTTCAACCTGGTCTCACTCCAAAGTCGTCAAATGCCGGCGCTGGGTCAGTGACTTCCGGCGTCAGACATCGACGAATAAAGCTGTCCTTTTTATGTCCGCATGATACGCAACCGTTCACCATCATTGTTTAATGGTGCCTAGTGACATCAGGGTGAAACAGAATGGGATAACAACAAAAGTTCGGCGAGGGTGGAAGGGGTGGTGGATGGCTCCGAGAACCACCGATTTTTACCTGGGATGACAGTGTTCGCTTCTCATAAGACTGTAAAGCCAAACCTTGTACTCTTTTTCGAAACCCAACCACGTGCATGTGTTGTGTTTTGAAATCAAACAATGCACGTGACAGGCAGAGGTTGACACAATTCAGTTCTACCAGTGACCGTGTTAACTGGTGACTTTCAGCTGAATGTGTCCATGATTGCTCTTAGTAACTCACGTAAACGCTTGCTGTAGATAATAAACACAGTTGAGTATGTATTCAAAATTGATTAAAGTAAAATCAAAAGCCCTTACACGGACACCTATATGATCTATTCGTGTTCTCAACAGCTGCCATTACTACGTGCAGTCGTGACACGTTCGGTTAAGAGTCACCAGTTAACACCAACCGAAACACTGGACATCATTGCACGTGTTCTGTTTGTGATGTCGAGCGAATGATGTTTACTTTGTGGTCATTAGGCTGCCCTAGTTAGAGCGACCACCATTTGCTATTTCAGAATAACGCCACAGTAAGTTCATTGAGTTAATTTATTTTATGGGACCACCACGCAGGGAGACCACCCATTGATCCGACAGCCCAAAACTCCAAAGCCTGGCTAGTCTGAAACTAAGAGCCCATTTCTTCTACAACCTATCAGAATCCTGTTGGAAACAGCCATTGCTCCAAAGTCAGACAACCCAAATGCCAGAAAAAATGTTCGCATTGTGTTTCTGTAAACCATAGACACAAAACAATTTTGTCAATGATGCTGTGGTGAATGCATGGGTAGTTTAGGCACAAAAACCACTCGGTTACAATTAGAAAAAGATCATTAGGCTTAAGACACCTATATTTTGTGGACCAAAAGTCACTGGAAAAGCAGGAACGGGTCAGTGGAAAAACACCCGGGTTCAGTGACTCAAACACCACTGGGAAACACCTCAAAGGGTCGGTCAGAACACCCGAGATATGTGGCTTAAAGGTGGGAAACTGAAACTAACTGCAGGGAGTGTGTATTTTCTGAGAAACGGTACTACAGAGCAATGGGCATTTGTTTTTGAGATGACTATTGGAGAAATGGGCTTTCAATCCAGTGGGCCATTTTTCGGATTAATGGTGCTTTGGAATTTTGGGCTGTTGGAACAATGGCATGGCAACCACTGCTGCCCCTGGGCAGTATCATAGCCCACTGTTGTTAGGTAGCTAAGCAGTGTTAACTTAGCTGACATTACCCGTTTTTGTTTTTTTTCCAAAGTTGAAGTTTGCTAGTACTGTCAATAGAGCTGAGAAGTGTACAGGTTCTTTCCAAACTCTTAGACACCGTTGTAGAAAGAAACGTTACATAGAAAGTAAAGGTAACAGTAGAAACCTGTACACTTCTTAGGACAGCTTGCAATTGAATGCATGCATATCATAGGTGGACGCCGCTGCAGTGATGGCGACTTGTTTACTTCTGGTACCTCCCTGGATTCATGTATAGCAGAAGGCGAGAAGAAAAACCATGTTTAACAGGTTAGCAAAATTCTTTGCAACACTTTTTTACAACACAATTTATGTTACCTGCATTAGCTACCTGCTTACTATGGTTCAGAAAAGATAAAATGATTTGTAGTTGTGATATCACGTTCATATTAAAGATGGCTGAAGACATTAATGCATCCTCTACATAATTCAAGCACATTTTTTTCACTGTCAATAAAAATGGTGCAGTTAGTATTGAACTGTCTGAAACCAAAATTTGGATTTTTATTTTTTATTTTTTTTGGCTTGTCTCCCTTGGTGGTGGCATTTAGTGGTGAGGAAATCCTCTGACACGTATAATCTACTTCAGACTGACATCAGCCAGCGTTGCTATCGGTGCATCCCTATCTCACTGAGCAGACTGCGTGCACGAAGCAGTCTGGGAGCCAGGCTAGACTGACACCGCAACAGCAGCCTTTGCTTTCCAGCACCTAACGCTCCAATCGTAGCCCGAATATCGCCTATGGGATTTCACCGCACTAAAAAGTCATGTCAAAGATCTCGACAACGTGTGACGTCTCCCTCAGCCACTGCTGTCATGTTCCCTCTGCTTCTCACTTCCATCCCCCCGCTTTTTTTTTTTTTCTCCAAGCCTCTCTTGACTCTGGTTTGAGCTGGAGACTTTCTCCCTGAGCGTTTTAAGTTGTCATTTTTTTAAACACACATATCAAAGCCAGGAGTAAAGGGGGGGAAAAAGACAGATGTTTCTCTTATGCCTTTCTACTCAAGTACAATGAAGCTTTGCAAAGGAAAGAGAGAGCGAGAGAGGAGTGAAAAGACATTTGCAAAGATCTTTTTGCAATCCACATCCTTTCTCCTGACGACTGGCAATACATCATTTGTATTGATGCAATATTAAATTTCAATATCGCATGTCAAAAGGTACAAAATGATAGATCATAGCCTAACTAAATGAATTATTAAAGGCCTACCCCGGGTGCGCTATCGGCTTCTCTTACAATCAGCTGTGTCAGAAGAGTGCAGTTGGTGATACTGGCAGCATTTCAAAGCTTTGTCGTTTTTTTTTTTTTTTTCTTCTCCTAGCCGCATCCCAGCATTCTTAATCTAGCTTTCTGTCACTTATTAATGTTCCCAAGGAACTAAAAACCACAGATCTTTCCCTCCCAATAATCAGAGGCTTAACTCACGTCCTTTTATTTCTTCAGAAAAAAAATCTTTAAAAAAAATAAATGAATAAAGTCATAATTAAATATTGAATATTGGACAGAAGATAAGGATAAGAAAATATGTTGAGCTTTGTTAGATATGTTAAGAGCAGAGAAGAAGGGAGAGCGCAGCCATGGTTGAGGCGGTGACTCATTCTGTGCAGTATGATTTATGTGCTCTTTATGTGCTCTGCGACCCTGTAAGTTTATCTCTATATTCCCTGTCTGATAGAGTGACTCCTTGGTTGTCGCCATGCCTCGCCACAATAACACTGTGTACCGGACTTGATGGTTGATTTTAATTTACAACCAGAGTCAAAGGTTGCATCTTTGACGCCTCATCAAGTTGTGGTTGACGGGAAAAGAGAGGGTAACAGAGGAGAAAGGAAAAGAGGACGGAGAGGGAAAAAGATGCTTTCCATGCAGTGGATTTAACAAGCATCCACTTTTTGTGCAGCAGCCTGAAAATCGGGCCCCATTTCTGAAAAGCATTTTAAGATGATTGAAATCCATCTTATAAACCTTCTTAAACTTAGGCATTTTCCCAAAAGCATTGCAACTGAAGACACCCTTGTGTGATGGCAACCACTCTTAGCTGCAGAACCTGCCAGAGGAACCATAAACTACATGTTTTAATTTTTTGTTTGTTTGTTTATTGTTTTCATACAGAACAACCATATATCTAACTTTTTTTGTGTCATCTAGAGGTCTTACACTTTGCATGCATTTTTAATATATAGCATGGCTATAGACAGTTAAATATGCTAAGTTACTTTATAGTGTATTCAGCACCACGGACAGCCAACGTTAAGAAGCTCTTAATGGCATGTACGTGCACTCGTTCCTAAAGTACCGCTTTGGGAAATACATGTAGAAATTTAAGAGCATTTGTAGAAACACTTACAAGACGCTCTTAACTTCTAAGATCAATCATTATCAGGAAACGGGGCCCTGGTCTCTATTGAGAGGCAAGTCTTGGAGGTTATTAAAAGAATAAGACAGTGATACTTAACCAATTTTAGAGACATGGTAAGAAATGTTAAGGTTTTGTTTTCTTTTTTTAAAAAAACCTTACAGCTCTGTTGTGTAGGCACTCCTGACACAGAAGCTCTTGTCACAGTAATTTGGGGATCTTGAAGAGGAGTCCACAGAAAACATTGTGATGTCAGGGCTCAGCGAGGATTCACCCTGCCATCCCAAATAAGGTAACAAAGCCCACAACCACCCCTGTCTGTTTGCAAAATTAAAGGTAAATCAGCCAGTGTGCTCCAGTCCCCTTTTTATCCCTCAGAAGTTTGAGGCACCTGCTAAACAGTAAGTAAAATCTATATAAAAGATAAAGTGCCAAAAGAGAATCAGTATTCCCAGTTTAGTGTCACTTTTATATACATTCACTTGCTGTTCTACAACTGTTTACACCCCTGCATATATATGTATATATATACACATATATATGTATATGTATATATATACACATATATATGTATATGTATATATATATATATATATATATATATATATATATATATGTATGTATGTATGTATGTATATATATATATATACACACACTTGTCATTATACATTTATTAAATTCCTGTTAATGTTCAGTTTATTCATGTGCAGTTACTGTCTAATTTATATTTCTTTATTTTATATTTTATTTATGTTATATTTTATTCCTTATTTTAACTTTAACTTTCCTTTTTATACATATTTAATTAGCATAGTTGAAGGGAGCCTGAGACTAAAAGATTTTCATTGCCAATGACTGCTTCTCTGTAACTGTTGTGCACATGTTAAATAAAGAACTTGAACTTGTTCCCCCAGTCACACAGTTTGGGTTGCAGGTTCATTCTCACTGCCGCGATGCGGAAATGCGGGACGGATTTGCGGAATATTCGCACACCCCTTTCCGCGTTTAAACCATACACATAGGCGCGGTACGGACGCGGTGCGGAATTTCGCGTTGTGTGAACGGGTGTGGGTGAACATGGACGAGAGTAGCAGCAGCAGCAGCAGCAAGCTAGCAAGCTAACGTTTAACAAGCGTCAACATTAACTTTCTTTAGCACTTACCACTCTCACCGCAGCCACCAAGCTGGACAATGGACTGCCAAACGTTGTCCTTTAATTCCTTGTTCATAAAATCATCCCGTCTGTTATCAAAAAGGACGAGGTGCAGTGAAACGAAGTTTATCAACCTTTCTCCCATACTGTCCTGCCTGACTGGATTTCAGACTCTCCCGGTCTGCGCGACTATAAACAAACAATTTCATTGGCCCAGCTGTGTAGTTCCGCCGGCGAATTCCGCGGGGGGTCAAAGTCTGGGCGGAAACTTTTTTCATCGCACGAAAGTTCCGCCAAACTGTGTGCAAACTTCCATAAGAACCCATGAAATCAACTTTTATATTTTTCCGCGAGAATAATCCGCACGGATTTTCGCCCTCAGTGAGAATGGACTTTATTGGACAAAATGTATACTGTTCATTCATTTTGAAATCAAGCCAAATTCTGTTTAAAAAAATGACTGAATTAGTGTTGTGATATATGCACACTTAGTAAAACAGAAGGCTCTTTGCTATTCACTCTTCACCCAAAATATGCGTAGAGGGAGGCAGTGAGCATGCTAATAAGTTTTATATAAAATTTTGTTAAGCACACCTGGTTGGTATCTTACTTGTCAGACAATTTTTACATCTCTCAGTTTGACAAGACAGTTTAAAGTGAGCATATGTGAGAGTGTTAAAACTTAAATTTGGCCATCAAAAATTTGAAATCTTGCTAGCTTTAACAACTTATATATATATATATATATATATATATATATATATATATATATATATATATTTGGTCAGAGAGTCTATATAACTTGCTGAACAGTGGCCATTGTGAAATAACAGTAAATGCTACCACATAGTGTAAAAGTAGATCATCAAGACAATGTAAGAGACTCAGTAATGCCAGTTACACAGCAACATGTATCTTGACCAGTGGCGGCTGCTGGTCTTTCAAGGAGGGGAAGCTCATTTTCGGCCTACATCATAAAATGTGTCCGTTTATTTATACGTAAATTCTACCCTGTGGGGCTGCTGCGTGAGGCTAGTGTGACCGCCTGTGAGTGCTTTGGGACGGTGGAGGGGCTCACAGCAGCACCCGCTGCTCGTTGGGGACAGTAACTGCAGAGCGACAGAAGTCAGAGTCTCCAAACACGAGTACAGTCTCCAATAACACCAGAAAAAGATGCTAGATTTGTCGCTAGTCGTTTTTAACAAAGAAAAAGTCACTAAGAGGATTGGAAAAGTCTCCAGATCAACTCGGAACAACGGAATGAAACTTGAAAAATGCTCCGGTGGTGGTTTATATTTCAAGATCGCTGATTCGCTCATTTCGCTGTCAATCAAAAAGGGATTCAGCCTCAGACAGATCATCCAATCATCATGCAGAAGCCCAGCGTCCAGGCCAGCCGAGGCCAGCCCACTGCCCCATAGACCCCCAGAGACGCTGAGCGTCCGATGGGCGGGACAAAACCGAGCATTTATCCAATGACTGTCTAGTTTCGCTGCAGTGGAACAACCCACTCTATGCTTCCCCATTGAAGTCTTTGGACGCTGAGCTTCCACTGTTTAATGCACTGTGACGCTACGGGAATGAATGAGAGGAAAGTCGCGTCAGTGACCTATGATAAGTAGCTGATTCTGAACAAAAGTTGAATGCGTTCTAGCGCATATTTAGTCAATGAAATGTAAACACAACAGTACATATTTGACCACTTATTTTTTGACATTTTAGGGGAAGCTGAGCTTCCCTTGCAGTCTTAGAGCAATTGCCACTGATCTTGAGCAATGCAATCACACAGAGATACGTAAAATGATCACAACCTTTTACAACTGCATTAAGTGGTGGTGACATGGCTGGGTTTAGGCACCAAAACTACTTGGTAAGGTTTCGAAAATGATTGTGATTCTGTTTAAAATAGCTACATTTGTTGTGTATAGGATGTAAGTATGTCATTTGGTGACTTGACTGCTTAAAGGATGAAAGGCTCTAAAGATAAAACAAGTCAACGTTGACTACCAGCCTTCTCGTTGAAAGTCCTGTGTTTGTTTGTTCAGTCTATCCACCCCAACCTGCCTCAGGGGCTTTGTCACTCTTTACACTACCTATTGGGTTGTCACATTAACAATTGCCAATTGCATGATGTCATTGAACCAGGGAATCCATGTATCCACCACAACAATGGATCCCAGTTGACTTTCCATTGACATTGTTTCCACGGTGCCGGCGCATATTTTTGAAACATTACATGCCATGTAATGTGATGTTAAGAGGTTGTGATGATTTCCCGTATTTCTGTGAGCTCAGGTTGACTGTAAGTTTACAAAGATTAGATAAGATTAGTCACCATCAGCCGCTGGTTGTACAAGACCAAGTAAGGCTGTTGCTGAGTGTACTGATAGGGGCAAGGTTTCAACTTAGGACTTCAGGGGACAGTTCAACATCTTGGTAAATATGCTTATTCCATTTCTTGACAAGATTATCCATATGCTAAATATAATGCTGGGGCCAGTAAATGGTTAGCTTAGCATAAAGACTGAAAGCAGATCCAGAAGATAAACAAGTTGCCTTCTATCTAACTCTCAGCTTTTTTATTCTTTAGCTTTTTATATGTAAGAGGAAAATTTGTTATTTCTTCTTTTAAAGCTGTTTTTCTTGTAAGTATTGCAGTAGTAGAAAGTAGTCTTTTGCCAAACATCAGCCATGTAAATCATAGTATATTAAAATCAGACCCTTTCTCTGCATCGCTCTGAGTTTATTTTAGTTGTGGGCTCTAAACCTAAAGACTCAGTGTCAATGAAAAGTTCCAAACTGATTTAAATAAAGCTTGGTGAAATATATACAGAGCAGAAGGGCCGAGCTATATGCTTATTTCTGTGTGCTTGTGGCCCGCACGCGTGTTAATTCTCCTGTGCATGTGTGATGTCCTGAATCTCTAACCCCCGTGAGGTTTTAATTGCAGGGTCCAGATTGCCGGGGCTGGTTAGGGCCTGGCGACCCCCATGAGAAGTCACAGCCTCCATTTAGCTTCCAGATCCCATGCAAACGAACACAGGGCCCCCGTGTTAGCGTGCTAGCACTGGCTGGCAAAAATTCAATTTTCATCCCCCTTTTGTATCCAAGCCTGCTGTCTTGCCCTAACGATGCTCTCTCATTCTCCCCCCACCTTCCCCCCCAACGCTCCCCTTCTCTTGCCTTCTCCCTTCAACAACAGAACACAGTGGAGTCGTTAGGACCCTCTCTTCATTACTTCAAAAAACCAATCATTAGACACCAGAGTATATACGTAATTAGAAAATCACTTCCTTTGCAATCCCGGCTAAGTAGTTTACATACTGTAATTACAGGGACAAAATCAATTTTTAATCATTTCACTGATTGGGCTCATCAGCTCAGTAGGAACATTGTATCCTGCTTGTTGTGCGAAAGCAACATCTGGGCTAAAACAATTACCCTTTTGTGTTCCAGAGCGGCTCTGAAAATGCCTTGCTGTCACTTCCCCCTGTCGTGGACGCTCTCTTTCTATCTCTATCCGTCTCCAGACGCCTTTTTTCCCTTTGCCTTCGTCTTTCTTTCCTTCTCCCACTCCCTTTCTTTTTCTCCCCCCTCTCTTCTTCTCTCTCTTTCTCTTTCACTCCCTGCCCTTGACTTGGACATGGAGGATCACATTTAAAGCTTTATAAATCAATACGCTATAATAAGCTGCTCTTGACAGAGAGGGAGAGAAAGGAGGAAAAAAACAACATATTGCTTTTTTAACACCTCCAGTGTTTTTGTTTTTTTCATGCCCCTGTTGTTATTGTCATTTTTGTTGTTTTCTTTTTACATTGTTGCCTTTTAGAAAACAGATTGCGATCGGCCCTGCAGAAATATCACCTTATTACCACGTTTTCTTTGTGAAGAGGAAAAAAAAAATATGACGGTAACAAATGTGTAAAGGCAGACGATGGCCATTCTCTGTCTTCTTGTTGAAGTGAGACATAAATACATAATCCAACTTCAGACTGCGTCTTCTGTCCTGGTATGTTTCACCCTTCACCGGCTAATAAAATGCTTTGTATTCTTGTCTGAGAGAGACCCGATCGATCCACATTAGTCTGAACTCTCTCTCTTTCACTTTGAAAACTCAGGAAATCAGATTTCAGAAGGGGGGAGAAAAAAAAATCGGTTAATGCATTGATCACTCGGGCTGTATGCAAATCACATTTGCCTCTATTTTTTTGCTGATCAATAGCATTAATTAACGGCTTCGTTTTAACGGCACCCCGCAATCCCGTTAGACACCGCTGTCGACCTCAGAAATCATCTTCCCCCCCGTCCCTCAGTAGCCATGGAAATGAACGGCGCGTGGCAGGGGCCATAAATCAGGAAATCCAATTTGACCATGAGCTCCAGTACTAACAGTAAAATATGAGCGCTAACACAGCACACAGGTAGATCATCCCATATTGGGAACAATATTATTTATTTATGACAAAAAAAAACTAAAATGAAAAGAAAGTTTACACGAGTGCTTTTTCAACTTTTTGTATCAACATCTGTGAAACTGTTAAAAGAGACTCCGATGGTGCACATGAAGTTCAGTTTCCTCGTCATGAAGAGTACTATAGCCTGCAAAAACAGTTGTTAAATGTTGCCTGTGGTTCTGAAGAAGCTTTCAAAAAGAAAAAAAACCTGATGATCTTGGTGATACAATCAGGGTTATCTGAGTTTGAACTTGAGACTTCAAATTCATAACAGAAAGCTTGTGTTGCAAACTGGGGGTGTGGAATTTGAAAGTGGTGAGAATTTACCAGGCACTGAGGATCTAATAAAAAATGCTATCAAGTTACATTGTGGGAATTGTAGGATCCAGGGCTTTTGGAGCGTGACCCATGCAAGGAACTACAAGTCATTATGTCTCAGCCTGTGTTGCTTTGATATTAACCATTCTCATTTTAATCTGTCGCCCAGCTTCATGGGAGTGCAATACTAAAACACTGGAGTGGCTCTTTGAGGGAGTTCCACTTCTTTGTAAGAGTGTGTGAGTGACATTTTATTGAATTTTAGAATATAAACTTACATAAAACAAGGGGCTAAGGACAATCCTACATATATAGCTGAAAACACCGGACTAAGACATTAACTAGTAACAGTAAAAATACAAGTTAAAAAAGAGTAAAAAGAGGCTGTGTTTGGGAATGTGAGCAAAGTGAGCAAAAGTGTGTGTGTGTGTGTGTGTGTGTGTGTGTGTGTGTGTGTGTGTGTGTGTGTGTGGAGGGGAGCTAAGTCATGGGGTTGCAATGTTTTTGACACAGTCATTGGGATAGAGTATTTTAAGAAATAAAGTTTAAATTAATGATTTTTCCCACTGGACGTCACTGTGTTGTTTTTTTTCTTTACTTCATTTAACATCATTACAATGCCAACAGATAAGTACTGTATGTCATAATGAGTGTGTGAGGGTATGTGTGTGTGTGTGGGGGGGGGGCTGGTTAGCCCTCTGTGCTAACCAGCCTAGCTGCTGCTGCCAGGGATGCTAGTGTGTGGGATTAATAATGGACGCTTTTTGAAATTATTATTATTCCCAAAATGCTCTTTTGTGATTTCCTTTGAAGGGCGTGCATGTGTGTGTGGGTGGGTGGGGGGGTGTTAAGTGAGTAGAGGGAGGTAGTTGGTGAAGGGGGTTGGAGGGGGGGGCTTGCTTGCTCATTTGGAGAGCTTTTCCAATTATACAATTAGACAGGAATGTAGGCCAGCGGCCTTGGTGCTCCTCCTGCTCCCCGACCCTGGATAGCAAGTGCCCTCGCCTCAATTTGTATTTATCTGTTTCTTTCTCACTTGTCAACAGATACACAAACACAAATAGATGTAAAAAATCAGACAGAACGTGCAACTGTGGATAAAAAGTGAAAGTGGCACCAGCTCACAATCCAGGAGGTGGCTGAAGCGGCCGGTGTCCCAGAGGAGCTAAGCTAACAAACGCTGACCTTCTTTGTGAATTGGGTTGCGTGTGAACGTCCATGGCAGCGCACTGTGGTGTTAATAGATAAAGTCATGGGGTCGGGGCTTCTCTGATCACATACTGTTTGTTGTGTGTTGAATGGCTTTTTTGTAAATCCACCACCAGCTCCCACAATGCCCAAAAAGCCCACCACGTTGGAGAGAGGAGTGTGTTAGCCAGATAGCTGGTTTGGGATTAAACACACACACGATGCTAACTACTTTTGATTCCTTTATATTCTCTGGGACGGAGTGATATGATAAATTGATTTATGATGAAGGACAAATTGTTTTATAATTTGGCCCCTTTCTGATTGTCCCCTCACTCTTGCCTGCCTGCTACCAAGTGTGCCGCACTGGGTTTAATATGAAGCAACAACAACAGCCAAGTGCCATCTGTTGGCATGCAGATTTTCTGTAATCTCTCTTTACTGATTACAACAATGACTACACGAACCTCTTAAATAATTATCCCACAATGTAAAAAAAAGAGGGGAAAAAAAGAAAAATAATTATAATCATTAACTCCCACCAAGTCTGCCACTCCTCCAGCAAATGAAGGCTGTCAGAGAGAGAGATAAAGAGAGAGACAGAGTGAGAGAGAGAGTTTTTCTTCTGCTGTGATGCCAATCATGTCTTATTTATACCAGCGGGGTAGAGTAGCACACAGCAGTGACAATCTTAACCCAACAACATTGAAGAGGAAACTGTGGGAAAATTGACCCCTCTCCACCCACCACCCCTGCACCTTATGTTGTTCTTTTTCTGTCTTCTTGCAGAAAATATCATCCTAAAATGGAGTGCAGGTTACATTCTCAAGTGTGTCTGACATCACATTGATATTTTCCAGCAGCGGAATCAGTGTCAGGTTTTGATGTACATTGCTCAGAACAAAAAAAAAACAAAAAACGGCTTCTGTCTAGACCCCATTTTGCTTCAAACTTTAACAATCACACAGGAAGAAATCAAGTTAGTGAGAGTGAATGAGACACCTGTTTCTACATTGTTGGTAGCCTCAATAGTTCAAAAGTCATGTCTGAGTAATCAGAAACACAGCCCAATGTTCATAGGCAAGCTGGCTTCCTACCTGAGCTCGTAAGGTCATAAGTGCAAGAAACTTCACACTGTTTTTTTTTTTTGGGGGGGCTACTAAAATGCATTCTGAGAAATGTAGGAAACCACTACAGGGCATTACAGCCAGGATGAGGCTATGCTAGTCCACTGAAATAAAGTAAATTACACTTTATCATTCCTGGAATACACAAAAAAACATAATTTGATGTAAACAATAACAATAACATTGTGCCAGTAATGCCCAAATATATTTCCTTTAGGATAAGGGTTCCAAATGCAAAATTTTAACCTTTTAAAATGCAACTCAAACTTTAGGAATTTGTTTTTATCTATTGGTCAGAGGTGGAAGAAGTGTATAAAGGTAACAGTAGCAATAATAATATATATATTGTATAAAAAGACTATAAAAAGTGCAAGGCGAGCAGTCAGCATTTAACATATGTCAAAGTAGATATTTTCAAAAATCTACTTGAGTGTATATAGTTAGCAAAATGACCATAATCAGCATTATATTGTACTGTATGAACTGATTTTTTTTAAGTGATTAGAGAACAAGGAAATGTAAGTACACATAAACAGTCACAAAACTAAGACTTAAACCAAGACAACAATAAAAAACAAAGGGGAAAAAACAATTTACAAAAAAGGAGCACAACTTAAGTTCAAACCACTGGGTATGTAGTGGGTGTAGGAATCACCAGATGCCCTGCGATACAATATTATCACGATACATAAGTCACAATACAATATTACTGCGATTTTAAATGTGTTGCAATATGCCGAGTATTCTGATAAAATACATTGTGATATATTGCGATTTATTACCTTTTTGTCAACTGCACATTACATTCTCCAAAGAAAACTTTGTCAACATCTAATTTCATGATCAAATAAGATAAAGTTTTCAGTCTGTTTATCTCACTTCAGTCATTTTCATTGCAGCAAAATGTATCTAGTGGACTAAAAAGCATTTGATTATATTATTCTAATAGGCTACCAAAGGTTTAATTTGTATTTGGGATTAATAATTCATATAAAATCAATACTTGGCATCCCTGTAATGATACGATATTGCCACACAAAAATAATACGACACAATGCTGTATTTTCCCCACCCCTAATATGTAGTAGACAACAGACAAATAAATATATAAATAAAAATTAAATAGTAATTGATTAATTATTGTTGCTGTTGCATTGCAATGTCAGAAACCTTCTGATATAATAGTTTGTTCATTTGGAGATTAGTTTAGCTAAACTTTCTGGGTAGCTTAATCTACAAAAAGGCATCATACTTTAAAAGCTCATCATGCTTTGTATGTAAAATCTTAATATGCAAGTAAGTAACTACTGACTTTAGCTGTCAGATAAATGTAGTGGACAGAACCTTAGGCTGGCATAAAAGTACCTCAAACTTGTACTGAAATATTACTGCAGTAAATGTACTTAGTTACTTTACACCCCTGCTACAGATATAAATTCATTTGAGGTAACAGTTGTAACTCTTTTTTCAGCAGCAGCTTTGGCATGTCAAGGTTTTATGTGTGTGTCTGTAAATGTTCATCCGTGTGTGTGTGTGTGTGTGTGTGTGTGTTCGTTCGTGGGTCTGTTTATGAATCTCTTTCTAGATAAGTCATCTGTGTGAGTGTATGCGTCTGCAAGTTTGTGTGTGAGTGCTTTGTGTGAGAAATGGTGTGAGAATACGTCAAGGAGAGCATGTGTTAGCTCTGCATCCAATATGAGGGAAATCTGTGCCACATACCTCCGATATGACACAAGCCAAAACGACATGACTCACCCATGCTATATTTGATTAATAAAACTACAGCCGGCGAAATGTGTTTCAAAACAGCAGATCATTACCAAGGCGCGGTTTGACTGGAGAAATGTAGCATTGTGTTATTATTATTAAGGTATGAAGACAAAATGTTTGTGTGTGTGTGTGTGTGTGTGTATGTGTGTGGAGCATCTGATACGATCAAAAATAACATCATCTGAGTGTTACATCTGTAGTTAAATATGTCTTCATTTTTCACTTTAGTGAGGCATATGTGAATGCAGGGTGGTAATTCAGATAGGTTGCCTCAGCATGTCCAGAGGAGGACAGCTGCCACATATATTTAGCCCTGCTGCACTGAATCTTATAATAAATGTTATAACATGAATTTCCCAGCTTCAAGAGAAAAGGTTTCCATTGATTAGCACTTTACAAGCAATCAATTTTTACAAACCGGCTTGACCCCCTCGTCTCTTTCTCTGTTTCTCAGGAAGCCAACTCTCAGGACGATGGTCTATTACGAATTAAAAGAATACAGAGAAGTGAGAGTGGATGAGTAATTATTGGAAAGAAGAAGACAGGAAGAGGAGTGATGCTGGAGAGACTTGTATAGATTTTAAGGGGAGCGAAGACAAATGTGAGCTACCTAAGAAGAAGAGTCTATTCCTGCCGTACGAGCACGGCGATAACAATGGCGATGATGATGACACACTGATTACAAACAAGCCAGGCGGGATGAAGCCTCCTAACCCCACAAAGCAGACATATCCCTCACTTATACTTGTCATATGATCTCCCATCACTCACTGACACACACAGACACACACGCACAGTACACACACTATAACGGCCCATCACCATGAGAGATGGGGTGGCCACGCTCCTCCAGCTCCAGGAATAATGGCTTGCACCTGTTAACCATGTCACCTCTGTTTGCTAATTGTCTCCTTGAGCTACATAGAGAGGAATTGACAGCGTTGTGGCTTTTTGACAGGCGGGGTGTGTGTGTGTGTATTGGGGGGGGGGTACCCTTAGTCAATATGTGATGAAATGACTGGCATCAAACTTATTTTACTTGGAGCAGCTCTATCGCTGGGTGGTTACTTCATTTTAATGACACATGTTTTGTGTTTAGGTTCCACAGGAAATTCAGAGTAAAGGGCAAGTTAGTATTTCTTTTTCCATGCTAGCGCTATTGATTTGTAATGAAGACCGTTTAGACCGATTATAAACAAACAAAAAAATCCGATTTCAACTTTGGATGTCAATATGTCTTCAAACTGCCGCTATTGATACTCAATTCCTTACAAGTCACATAAAGTTAATACATTTATGTGTTATTACTTTGTGTCCCTCATTCTAATTTATGTATTGGTAAAAAGCAAAATAAATGTTTTGATAACTCATCTTAGACTCTAGATGGCCTATCCACCTCACTCCTGGGGGTTCTAGTGCAGTAATGATTATGGGTGCAATTTCTGGTGAGTTAGTGGAAGCGGCAGTAAGCTAGGCTGTCTATGGTTAGCTACAGCTATGGCTAATCACGGTGGCTTTACATTAGTGATATAACTGAGCTCTTCTGATAAATTTGGCTTCATGTTTCACTCAGTAGACCGCAGTTTTAATAAATCAGTAGTTATAAAAATGTGTAAATTGCATTGTTAAGGCAGACAAGCGGAGCATTTGCTGGTAAGCACTATGATGATTCCCTTTACATAAAGCTAAAATTAATACAGAATTATGTTAAATGTTCACCCAATGTGTAAGTGTCTGTTTATGATTTGTAAAAAATCATAAATCATCTTTTAGAAGGAGTCGATGTTTACTGTAAGGTAGCTCAAACTCTATACTATATGTTAAGAGAGCAAGGCAAGCTAATTGCTAATGTGCTTGGTTAAAAAGGTAAAAAACCAATGCTTTGAGGTGGCTGTCAGAGAGGGCAGCGGTATGATGACACTATCCTGTCTGAGGGCTAACAGTAGGTCTGCTTCACATGTTTTATTTCCCAATCACTCCAGCAAAGAGGATCAGCGTACTGTTAGCTAACCGTTACCATTGGAAAAACACCGGTTCCAGTTTAGTGCCGGAGGTCGCCCCCTTAATTCACACATGGTATAATGGAGGCTAGAAATAAGGTGGATAAGCCTGCTGTACATAAACTTCATCAAACAAAATGTGCAGTCGTTATATTTAACTGAATACTCAGACTTTTTGTGATGGCCATGTTGCTCATTGTTGAACTGAGGTTGAGTTGATTGGATTGAGATCCATTTTCTGTCTGTGTGTTAAGTAGATAGATGGTCCAAGACACATTTAGCCTAGCGTAGCAGACTAAGGGCATGGAGAAAGAGCTAGCCTAGCTTCATTAAAGATATCTTCCAACGACTCCCAGCCTGACATATTTTCACACTTTATCTTCAGTATTTTAGACAGAAGTTGATTTTACCATGTTGTATCGCTGTCAGCCCAGTCGCCAGATTAAAATGTTGGCATTGTACGTTTCTGCAAACCATGGTTACATTACATTTGTTTGTTTGACATGTATCATATCAGCATTTCTGAAGTGATGTACTATATGAGCTGAATTAGTTATCGGAAGGTGGAAAGGATGGTGGGTGGCATGTCACTTTGGTGACCTTGGTGAGATTTTTTATTCTGGCAATTGGGTTGTATCCTAAGTGGTCAAATATTACAGTTCCGAAGTTAAGAAAATTGAAACTAAATCCAGGTGATTCTATAAAGGTTGAATCTGTTAGTCAGTTTTAGGCCTATTGGAACTCAGAGTATTTCTTTTAGTCCAGTTTTCTATTTGTAAAATACACAGATTTGCTGAGCCAGCACTGAATGTGACATTTGTCATAAAAATGACAAATGTTTGAGAGAAATGATTTAGCTGATCGCATGATGTCAATTCCAGGAGAATATCTCAGTTAATCTTTAATGAATGTCAAATTAATATTTTAAGATAATCATCTCAATAGTTCTGCATCTGGACATCCAGAAATTGGAGCAAGTAGCTCGTAAAAAAGAATGGTTGTAAAACTAAGTAGGCCACAGCTGTTATTTCAATGTGTTAGATACATTTAATCAACATTTCACATCTTGTGCTTCTCATTTCATTTTCAGGTGGAAGCAGGTTATGAACAATAAATAAGCTGCCACTAAAGGTGATCTTTTTTTTTTTTTTTTTTAATGAATGTAGTCACTTGAAAAAGCTGAACCTAATTAGATTCAAAAGTGTAGTCAAAAGAACTCTGATTCAAAAAGCAGGTTAGACACTAGACTTGAATCCGATAAAAAGACCCAACCTTGACTAGCACTAGCAGCAGCAACATGATTCAGAGGCTTCTATCTGGGTGTCAGTTTGTGACATCACCAACATATCCTGCAGGTCTTTCTGCTACCAGAGGTGCAAACATATGTGGCCTGACACCCAAGATAAAAACATTCGCAAATGCTACCAGTGTTCATGTTGCAGTCTTTATACCAAATGCTATTTAACTGTCTGACCACATTCTTGTCCCAATGTGATGTTGTTCAAGAGGTTAAACCACAGGAAAAAAAATGCAATAAATGGTGCAGTTCTGCATGACAGAACAGATGCAGAGACTCATGCAAGGTTACTTGTGTTCACTTAAACAATAATAGCTTGTGTCCACTTGCAAAGTTCAGGTCAACATGGTGACATTCATTCAAGTGATAAAAGCCTAAAGGGTTTGTTACTGGAATGTTGCCCATTCATTTAATCTGACTGGTCACAAAAAAAAAAAAAAAAAATGGAGGTGATGATAATAACATCTCCTCTATAATTTTGATGTACTCCACAGCCCGCTGACCGACCAAGTGGGGGCAAGTCATGGGCAGCTCCCAGGTATGAATGCCCCGGCACTGTGTCTGAGAAGCATGGCGCTGCTTAACAAGTGCATGCTCAATTGACTTTCCCCGGATAAACAAAGATTTAAATGAAAACAAAAGATGCATGCGCGGGTGTGCAAGTGTGACAGACACATTTAATATCCTCCCCTTTCCTGTGATCAATCGGTGTGATCGTACCTGTGTGACTGCCGCTGCTCCAATGAATGCCGGATGTCAGGAAGAGCGCCGACAGCTCCACAGAAGGTGGGACGACAAGAGCCTGTAAACAAAGCACACACACCAGGAAATTCAAAGTCACACGCATTTGAAGCTTGACAAGTTTGCAACATTGGCGACAGAAGAGAAATACCCATTAAAACATTGTGCATTGATTCCCCCCACCCTAACCCCCCTACATCTTTATTTTTCCTCAGGACTTCCTGTGAGGACGTGATGTCTTTTACACACCCATGAGTAATCTAACAAATGCATGAACTGTAATTGCTTGTACGTTTCAATATTTGACTTCTTTTCATTTTCTTCTCATTACAAGTTTTTATTTTGACACTGTAATATCCAGTTTAAAGTGAGGAAATCATAGTGGGACACGTACTAAGATGTCCAAGGTTTACAATTTGTAAGTTAAAAACAACAACAGAAAAAAAATTAAAAAAATAGGAAGCTTTGGTCTCATAAGCAGAAAACTGTGAGCGGAGCCTACACAGCCGAGCAGAGGATGTTATCTGATACAGCCTTGAAGCCCCGCCGCTTAACGCCAGAAAAATAATCAAGCCGACTCAAAGTATGTGAAGTAAAAGACTGCCACTCCCCTTTAAAGTAGCATGTAACTCGTTGAGTGGCATTTAAGCTGAGGCCTCACAGAGAGACGTCAAGAAACTGACAGCAGCTGGCTTTGACGTTTGATATGACTCACGATTTATGAAATTAAATAGGATATATTTCCTAAAACCTGCACAAAAGTTTTTATGCTTAAGGTGGGAAACCTTAAGAAGTTGTATAGTCTTATTCTTTTGTTGAAGAAGCCATTTGATCCATTTCCACGCAGCTGACTAAACTGCTCCCGATTTACATTTCATTTTTTGTGACATTTCAACTGTTTGCTTGAATCCGTTGAAGTTTGCTTAGATGGTAACCTGCGAGATCTTGGTTTTTGTATATTTACCTTCAATCTTTAGTGCTAAACGTTCAATGCTGTGTTGCCTCTGCACTCTGTTACCCAAAGATCACCTGTCTGTCAAAGTGTGCGCAATACTGTCCGTCCTTTTCTTGGTTGTGTCTGTAGGTGGCGCTCTTTTTTTGTGATTCATTAATGGACATTATTACTTAAAATTTTGGACTGGCAAAGGAGTGTGAGTCCAACAAATTCTCATGGCTATTCTGGATGTGGAGAGGCAGCCAGGCATGGAGAAGCTGGCTCAGTCCTACAGCGGGGGTGGGGAGGGGTGGAGGGGGAGCACAGATGTGGAGGGTCTGCAGGAGGGCCACCCAGATCTACCCACCACTACTGTTTCAATGGAGCATCAAGAGTAAAACTCACACTCGCATTCAGGGAACGCACACACACGCTCACACACACAAAGCCACGACATTGCCTTAAGTCACAATCTAAATTGGCTCCCAAGGGCATACCGACTACCTTGTTCACCAAAGGCATTGTGTATGTTTTCTGAGTGCTTAGCATATGCTGCCGTAACCTGAGATCTCTCTCTCTCCCTCCCTCTCTTTCTCTCTCTCTCTCTCTCTCTCCCCTGCACACACATACACATGTAGCTACACAAACACACAATGTTGCTAGAAGTTGCTCTGTTTTCTCCCTTTACGTATTTCCCATCAGGCCCTTAATTAAATTCAAAATAGTTCACATCTACCTATTAAACCATGTTGTGCCGACCGCCCACCAGACAAACCTCGACAGAGACGCAAATACAGGCAGGGTGATGGCGTGCGTGTGAGTTTTGTGGGGGAGAAAGTAGTAGGATGACAGGAGAAACTACTTCTCAGATCACAAGCGATGAGGAACGTCATGTCTGCTTTTTATGCTGCCACATGATATTGTAACACCGAAAGGTAAACACTCATTTTCCCCGTCAAAAATAATAATCTATCAGGTTGATTTCCTGGACTCGAGGCAGGGGTTGTTCTGCTTTTAAAGTTCAACATTTTCTAAATGATACTTTATTGCTGCTTGCATGAACAAAACTGAATACGGAGTCATAAAAATGGCTTGCATACTACATTCAAAGGCAGATGCAGGCAGGTTATTGTTCCACCAGAGTGAAACACCACAGCAAAAGCTACTGACACTTGATCGAATCTGCTACATCTATGATTTGATATCAAAGCACACTGCAGAGTAATGAAAATAGCTAACATTTTAAGACAGTCTAACCTTTCCTGTGTTTACCTTATTAAAGAGTGTGTACCTTAACTGGTAGTGCAATACACATAGGGGGAAAAACAATGTGTATAAAGCCGGCAGTGTTTAAGCAGGCGAACAGTAAAGTAATAGGCAAGAGCAGTGAAGTGTTGATTCTACAAAAGATGCGGGGGGAAAATTGCACCTTAGTGCACACAAGCAAACACACATGCATGCACACACACATTCCCTTCCCCTCCTCAATATACTCCCACAACACGGCCGGCTGCCTGGCAGCCGAAGTTAACATTTTCAGAGAAAATATTCCTTGCCTCCAATAGTCCGATGTAATTCATTTTCCATCTCTGTTCATTAATCATTGTTAAAATTAGTGATCCATTTCTTCCACTCTGCCATCTGCACTCAGCTTCCTAACAAACATGACACCTCAGCGCATAATAAAAGCTGACAGCTACGAGGAGGCCTTTCCAAATAGCTTTCTGCATATGTGCACCTCCACGACTTGATGCCGTTGTCAGACAAAAGTAGATTATTTAGACCGCTGGCTGGAGAGAGTACACAGATATGTGCATACACAAACATATATGGATATATATGTACATCCATGTGCATGCATATGTGTCCCAAGACTATGCAGCGACGATATATGTGTCAAAGAGGCAGAAAAATCGCCCACAAATAATCTCAGACCTCAGTCACGTGCACACGCTTCCACGCACATGCCAGCACATACACAAAACAACAGATGTGCTTAATCTTGAATGGAATGTGCTAAAATCCTGATAAGGAAAATCTCCCTCATACTTCTCAGCAAAGGGGTAAAGTGAGGAAAATAAGGTAAAAAAAAGGGGAAACATACAAAATCTGAGTAATCATGAAACCCAAGAGAGCGAAAGAAACAGAGAGAAAAGAGAGAGGCCTTAAAAGTTCTGTTTACCCATACAAGGTTTTTGCTTTAACTTCAGCTGGAATAGTGTTGTACTTTTCCATTTGCATTTGCTTCCAGCAGCTGTGGCATCCGTGTGTATTTGTTGTGATACTGTACTGTATATCAGCTCAGCTACACCCTGGTCTTCACTCGCTATGCTGAGAGCTATTTCAGAGGCTGGAATAGAGAGGAAGAGAAAGTGAGTGAGGGGGTCAGACGATGCCCCTGTCAGGTCACCCAGGCCTCATAAACACCCCTCTGATTCACATAAAAATACCTTGATGGAAAGCTATCCGGTGTCCAGATGCCCCTGCAGACATCCAGTAGCCTGAACAGATTTAGGTGCTTAAGATGTAGCAGGTTTGATACACTAGAATACTTAAAAAATGAGGTGCACACAGACTCAAAGTTTAATGAAGCATAAAGCAAAGATGCGCTCTAATATTTGCGATTTTGGCTGCACTGAAGAAGTGAAATAAACAGGTGCAGCATCAAAAACCCAGCGTATGAGTAAAGTCTTTAACACTTAACGCTCTGTCATTACTTATTTATGATCAAATGTCCTATTTATCACATAATTTCTATTATCACTGAATGATTTTTCCACCAAAATCAAGTAAAAAATCCTAAAAATCGTATTAAAAAATTCAACAAGAATAAATCTGAATCTTTCTCTCCCTCTGTCTTTCTCGCTCTCTCACGCACACACATATGCACAGCTTACCCACACTACCTTCCCCTAGTCTCTAGTTAACACCCCCCCAGACTGTCCCTTCTCACATCCACACACATATGCACACAATCACAAATGCGCACACACCCACACATGTACACACACTTAAACCTCAACAATCCTATGCCGCTGTAGTCCTCTGATTCTCTTCTGTACACACACATACACACACACGCTCAGACACACACTCGGTCAGGATCCCTCCCTGGCGAGGTGTGTGTGTGTCTCTGCCCGAGGCACAGCACATTAATCTATATAATGCCCTCAAAGAGAAGGCTTTTTCACACCGCTAACTGCCAAGGACTACGAGGGGCAGCGGCTGAGCCATGATTCAGCTGTTAGCCCAACTGGCGTCCCTGCGCGCACACCCCCACACGCGCGCGCACACCCCCACACCCGCACACACACACACACACACACACACACACACACACACACACAATATGTTAGCAGGGATACACACACACACCCTTCGCTGGCAAGACAGGCAACACAGACACCTTTGTGCGCTCACACAAGGACACACTCATCAACACTAGAGCTGGGTAACGATCCCCAGTACTTTTTTGCTGTAATGTATTGAAAAGTATCAAAAAGTGGCACTGAGGGCTCAATCAGGTTCACTCTCCTCTTCACTTATTCTTTACAGAAACAGTTCCTGATTTAAATCATAACTTTGCAAGTTTTGGACCGTATCACACTGCAGCAAAGATCTTGTACAGCTGTGTGCGTATGGAAATTTAATATTTGAGTTTCGTTTCTTAGGTAAAATAAAACAGTGCTCATGTAGAAAAATTCCATTCCTTAATAAAAGTCATTGAAAAAAAATTGTATTTTGGGATGTGAACCCAGGTATATCGGCACTATTGATGAAAAATTTAAATCCAAATCTAGCCCTGTCTTTGTCGGCTTAAGGTACATCATGATTTTGATTACATACTGTATATAAAAGTGCACACAGTGGCTGCAAAAGTCACAAGAGTACCCCACTGAATTTTAAGGTTTGACCGATAAAATTCAGAGAGCACCAGAGCAAATCAGTGCAGAAGAATCTGCTCTCTGCCTCCGTCACCATCAGCAGACACTACAGAGGACGACAGTTTACTGATGTTACCTTGCAGGATTTCTGGGCTTCACCGTCCTCATATTTCAGACTGTAACCTCTTGCCAGTGTGTGAAGTTGCCCAGTGCAGATTTAATATTCATTTGTTGCACGGAGGGCCACAAAACAGACAGCCCAGAGCGGTGATTGGAGGGCCAGTGCTCAGAGACAGACGGCGAGCAGAAGAGCAGCTAAATCATCTTGACATTCACCAAGAAGTAGCCACACAGAAAGCTACTGCTGCTGTTAGTTCTCCCATCGACTAATTTGGTTCTACTTAACCCCTAAACACCCCACGCGCGCACATACACACACACACAGAAGTGGATGCAAGGCAAACAGAGGCTGACACACATATATGCACACGCACGAGAGCGCACACACACGCGCCTCACAGTGACACATTTAATTCCAGGTTCTCAGCACATCTGAATTACAGCAGGCTGATGAGGGAGAGAGGGCCAGGCCCCTCCGGACTGATTAGCATCATTTAAGAAAGCCTTCCTTTTTTTCTGCCCGCTTCAGTGACCTCTCTCTCCTGCTCTATCACTCTCTGCCACTCGCCGGGGCGACCCACCCACCTCCCAGCCTACAATATGGGTGGCATCCCCGCCAGCACAAGTCAATATGGAGTACACTCATTTACATCTAACACAGGAGAACAACTCAAGTGCCTGTGCCTCTGGGGCTATTTTATTCCTTCAAGTATTCATAGACAACTGCTTGTTAGCTTTAGATTCTGTTTTCTAAAAGTGTGGACAGAAGGACATAACTAACGCATATATACGTCAGGCGCCATATGATGCAGTTTTTTTCTGCTCGTGTAAAGTAAATAAGACAGAGCCTGTTTTATTTGTGCATATTTCCCCCCGTCTAAATTATATAAGCCTTGCACATGGCTTAAAATTTTGTAAAGCTTTTCTCAAAATCCTACTTATGGTTGCCATTCTGTGCCAAAAAGTTCATCTGGCCTGTAAATTTAAGCATGGATTACAAATATTCAAATCATGAGCTTACTGTTCAAATAAACATTTCCAACAGGGAGGGGAAAAGTTGCAAGGCATACACTTTCAGCATAATTCCTCCTCTGGCACCTCCCCTCCCCTCGCTCCTAATAAAACAACCACAAAAAAAAAAAAAAAAAAAAAAAAGCAGGGAAGAGAAAGGGGTGGGTTAGGGGTGGGAAGGGGGAGAAAAAAGACAAGAAATGCAAAAACAAAAGACAGAGTTAAAAGTTTGCCTTCTTCATTTACCGTGCGGCTGGATAAACAGTGTTGATGAAATATGTAATTAATGTAATTGTAACCACCTATGCAATTACAGTCAGCCGGGTGGGCTAACCCGGTACACCCTACCATAGGACAATAGGGCACCTTATTACAGTTTTAAAAGGGGGAGGGAGGGAGAGGGGGGTGAATAAAGGGGGGAGGCTTAAGCTGGTCAGCTGCTCACCACATGGTAGAAATAATAAGGACTGAAGTCACAATCATTTCAGCTTTGGTTTAGCTTCGCTGATCACTGCACTTTATACTGGACAATACAAATACCTGACAAACCTCCTGGGCATCCAGGGATTTCTGAGTCATTTTATATATGATACACATATTAAATGACTAAATACAATGTGAGAGACTAATCTGCAGTGGTGGAGGTATACTTCTAGAAAATTAAAGTAGTCATTTCCCACTGTAAAAATTAAAAAATTGAAAAGATCACTTAAGTGTAAAATGTACTGAAAGTACGGAGAGTTAATGAACTCAAAGGAGATAAATGACTCCTCTGAATGTGATACCATAATATATTATATTACTACATTATTATTGCTTCTGCATTAATGTTCAAGTAGCATTTTATTGTTGTAGTTGGTCAAGGGGGAGCAAGTTTAAACTACTTTCTATATCGCTGGCTATTTTAATCTGCATTCTGTTGTATGAGTCGGTCATACTTTTAATGCAAAGTCCTAGTTCTGTTGCTAACCTGTGAAAACTATGTATCTCCACTAAAGACAGGCCTGTTTGGAGCTTTGTTTCTAAGCCTTTCCTCGATCAGCTAATGGGTTTTTAAATGGTTTAGAGGAACTTCTTAACCCATAAAGAAAAACTCAGTTCTGTAGTTTTTTCCTAAAAAATTCAAAATAACAAAATTTGGAGATATGTGGTTTCCATAGAATAGCAATGACAACAGCTATCAAACTGGAAGTTGCATTTCCAGCAGAACTTTGTAAGTGTAGAAGAGTAAAATACTTCCCTTGATAATGTCATGGACCTGAACTAGGCTATAAAGTGCCATGAAGTGAAAATACTCAAATACAAATATCTCATATCTAGTACTTGACTAAATCTAGTTGTTACGTTCCACTATTGGTTCTATCTGTTATGACTTGATCCAAAGCATTTACACATCTATTTGAATATTTATGTATTCTTACTGCACAGTATGACCTCCTGCTTTCACACTAACCTGCCACCATCTGCAGCCTCCAAAAAGGCTCAGAATAAAACCAGTCCTGGTCCCTAGTACAGACAGCTATACAAATGTAGCATCAGTAGACAAACATATTGTCACCTGGGTAAAATTTGGGTTGAGGTGCAGGCTGCTTCCCAGACCCGTTCACACTGACAGCCGGTGTTATCCCAGGGATTAAAATAGCCTCTTCTCTGCTACCCGCCCCTGCCCAGCATTAAAGTCTTCCACATTTGCAAAATTGCAAACAGATGCAACTCAAGTACCTGCAAATAATCTGCCAAGACCAATTTCAAAAGGGAGATTTCAGAATATGTGGGAGTCATTAGAGGGAGTATTATTTCAGCGATGAGCGCAAGAGGGCCAGCCGTGGATCACCCAACCAGATGGGTTCTGCTGCCTTTTATTCAGGAAGAAAGAAGCCGACGTGTTCTTCATCTCCCCCATTCCCCTCAAATGAAGATATATAACTTGTATGAAACAATTACGGCAGAATATTGGAAGTTTCAGAAGCAACCAAAGAATGTCAAATTTCCTTTCGAGTTTCTCAAAACAATCTTTTCATCTTCTTCCCAGTGAGGATGCTTTCGGATGGGGGCTGCGGAGGGGAGGGCTGGGGGGATTTTTCGATGTAAACGAGGATACAGACACAGAGATCTGAGGCTTTTTATTGTTTTGTATTGAGTGTTAAATATGAAAAAGAATTAAAAGGTAGACGCCTTAAAAGGGGCCTGTGGCGTATGTAAATGAAATATGTTTCAGAGCCATAATTTGCAACTGCTGCTGTTGTTATTTTTCAGACGGTTATCTGAAGTTTTTCTGGTCGCCTCAGTGCGGCTTTAAAGCAACGAACAACAAAGCGTTCACCAATTAAAGACGATTTTAACACCAAGAACTGCAGCAAACTTCATTAGATTCTCCATCCAGCCGCTGACAAAAAGCCTATCAGAATGCATCTTTAAGCGTCCATAATGAATAATGTATAATGAAAACACACTTTTTTTCCTCACACTAGCCATTCACAACATCTACCAGCCCTTATAACAAATGAAATGTTTATATCAAATGGAATTTGATTAGGTGACTGGTTATTATTGCTAGTAGGGAAGCAGAATAACAATCTAAGGCACTTTAAAAATGATCAAAATCGCCAAGCCCTTGAAACAATACACATTCAATCAAATTCTTCATAATTGTAACAGTAGGAAGCATTTTAGGCATTCCACCCACAACAAACAGGCTTTGTTCTCCTGTTATGAGAGGCAGCGAGGGGACACAATCAAGTGCGTGAGAAAGCCAGGAACGCAGGATTTCAAGCAATTCCTCCCTCTTTCTCTTTCTCTCTTTCTATACCCCCCCTCCTCCCTTCTCTCTCTTTTTTTCAGGGTCGCCCATATTATTTGCTTCCTGTCTCATTGTAGCTGGCAAAAAGAGAATTTGGTAATTGAGTGGTACAGAACATGTGCCCTCCCTGCTCGCAGATGACAGATGGATTATAAAAACTTCAAAGGCGAGCATTTGGAGCACCAGGGGAGAGATGCTAGGTATTTGAACTATCATTCTTTACCCAGGAGACAATGACTGCCTGACATGGTGCATACATCAAGGAATAGTGCAACGGCACAGACATAATCCAACACACACATGCACACACACCCTTCCTTTTACTTCTTTTCCATCTCTCTTCCTCTCCTTCTCCCTCCCTGTGCTATATATTTAACATCCTGTTCTGAGCAACTTTGCGCCAAGCTCGGGAACATAACAAGTAGGGGGTAACACTGAGAGGAGGAGGAGGAGGAGGCACTGGCAGGGGAAGTAATCTTATCTTTGCATTTTCCTTTTCTTGACTTGTCACCTTTGTGGGCTTTTTTCTTGCAGCTCTCAGGGTTCAAACTGTGGCGTCTCCTTTCCCTCTGGTCGGTAAAATAATCAGAGTTTAGCTTTAGCTTTGTGGCTTTGTGTTTTTAAAAGTACAGCCAGATTAGCAGGCCTTGAGGAAAACTGTAAGCACTACTGTACCGTAAGTGAAGAGGAGAATGGTGGGCGGCGACGCCTATAATCATCTTATAAGCATGATTTATGAAAAGGGCCATCTGCTTTGCCTTACTTAAGCACGGAGGCAACCTTTAATAATATAAGGACACGAGGAAAAGGGGGGGACAGTGGGGGGTGAGTGCAAATGGGAGGGGGGGGGACTGTTCGACACAATGACACACACACACACATACACACACACACACTGATTTCAACTAACTGATAACAGGAATGCAAGTTTCCCTCTCCCCTCCCACTCTTCTTCTTCTTCTTCTTCTTCTTCCTGTCTCTTTTCCTCTTCAGCATCCAGCCATTAGTTCAGATGGCAGCTAATCACCGTTGACCTCTCCTGTCACACCATTTAACCCCGGCCCCTCCCCTTGACCCTGAAGGAATTAGCAGCCTCACTGTAACACACACACACACACACACACACACACACTTCCATACATCTCACAAACTACCTTGCATACAGACAAAAAAGTCTCTACACTCTCTACACACTACACAGTTTGCTCCCTCAGGTTTCATGACCACACTGATTCTCTGTATGAAGTAAAACCAATGAAACAAATTATTGTATGTGATATTTCACACCTCATAAATGCACAGGACCCTACCACATTATCATACAGTCTATAAAATGTCCAAAATTGCATTCCATTACAAGTTTCCAAATCCAACTTGACATCCAAACAGCTTATTTTGTCCAACATTCAGTCCACCATTTCATCATATTCAGTTCAGTATCACAGAGGGGGAAAAAAATACACATGAGAATCTAGAACCAGTGACTTTTTGTTTCAAATTTGACTTAAATGATTCATCCTAATATTTGTGGCTGAGGAACGTGCTGAAAGTCAACAAACTGATTAATCGATTACTAGATCTCTCTCGAATGGTTTTGATTTTTTTTCTTATTACCTGATTTTTTCTGGGGTTTTTTGACCAGCAGTTCCGAATCCAAAGAAATTAAATGCACAATTATTTTTGATCATCAATATTGTCATCATTTAATTTCTCTGTATCAGCAGTAGTTTTCGCCATCGTTTGGAGGGACATAAGCCTGTTGAAATTCTATCCTGAAATTCCAATACAACCCCGCAAATTAAAAAGCGAGGAACGAACTGAAACCTGCTAAGTGATATCATAACACATTTCACACACGAAGAACAAGTGCGTCTCAAAGTGGTGCAGCATCGACTTGATTGGCATTCATGCCCCAGCTGCTGCCCTTTGGCCTCGCGGTGACCTGGAAATGGCTCCCAGCGCGACCTTAAAGAGTGACGGCGGCAACGATGGGAGATGTGTGTGTGTGTGTGTGTGTGTGTGTGGGGTGGGAGAATGTCTGTGTGGGTGTGGGTGTGGGGGGTGTCATAATGAGGCCATACGGCATATGCTATTGTCCTACAAGCCACATACACACACACACACACACACACACACACACACACACACATTGCCACATGTGCATACAGACACTCACACATGCCCCTCCCCATGTGGTCACCTTTTCAGTGTCCATCAGGATTGTCGGCCTAATCCTCGTCGGATCATCTCATCAATGCCTAGGCTGTTTATGTGTAATGGATCCCATCTAACTCCCTTTCTCTCCAACCCCCAGTGCTCCCCTTTGCCCCCTCCGCCCCCCTTCACTCCTTCCCTGCCTCCCTCCAGGTCTCAACATCCCCTCCTCCCTCCTTCTTAACCACTGTTCCTCAAAGGAACTGCACTGAAATTTCGTTGTACCTGTTACAGTGACAATAAAGATATTCTGAATACACAAACTTTATTTCCTTGATGTACCTTTTTATTTGTTTTTACCACTGATCACTTCTAGATATGCGGTGAGTAAAAAGGAGGCAGATTGGTCTCTGTATTGAATGTAATGTGAGGTGTCAGTGCTCTACAGGGAAAAACACACTGTACACTTGTTCCCCAGTAGTCAATGTATGTTCAGTAATTTTTTATATTCTTATAAAAAGTCCATGTTTAAAAAATGTTTTGGGTGACTAGAGGACAAATTGATTAAATTATGATTTAAATTTTAAATGTATAGATACTGCATAACTATCTTATAGGCTTTAACCAAAGATATAGATGTTGTTATTATTGTTTTTGTGGTGTGTAAAGTCAGACTCTAGTTTTCCTACCACTCAGTTTTGGGTATGGCAGAATTCAAAATAAATTCCAGATTACTGGTCCGCCGCATTATTTTCTTGACAAACCTGTCATGGAAACTGTATAATCATTTGTCTTTCCACCCTTCCCATCCTTCCTCACTCTCTTCATCCTCCTCATTCTCCTCCTCCTCGAAGCCTCGCAGCATGTGTAAGCAGAAGCGCACGTGCTCCCTTCGCCCTCATTACGAGCTAACTACGCTCTTTGATTAAAAGCGTGTACAGAGAGGAAGACAGAGAGAGAAAGAATGAAAAGAGAGAGAGAGAGAGGGAGAGAGAGAGAGAGAGAGGAAGAGGTGGGGGGAAGAGAGGAACAGGCCGAACCTCCATAATTAAGATCACTTCACAGATTACCTCCGGCAACAAAAGCGCGGCAAGCAGCCGCCCGCAGCCACAGAAATTGGATGAAAAAGGGGTGTTGAGGAGGAGACTGACCTCCGCCGCTCTCCGCTGGGCTCCACACGAACACGAGCCTCGGCTGGATCAAATGCCCCTCCCAGCAGTAACTGACACACATAGACACACACGCGCGACAGGTACCAGTACATGCTGTAGAGTCAGAGAGACGGTGGACTGAGGAAAGGCACACTTCTTACAGGCAGAGGCACACTTCTTACAGGCAGAGGCACACTTAGAGGATTCAGCACCTGCGGGCTTACATTTTATTACAGGCCGCATATCAAAAAACACACACTGACACACACGTCTCTGCTAAGTACACTGCCTGAAGAGGAGAAGTATCCACTGGTGCAGACCATCACTCCCCTGAGCTGACTAAGTCTGAAAAAACTCCTCCGTGTGTGATGCCACCTTCACAATATTTTGAGAAAAGGACACGATTGCCAAGATAGCAATCAGTTACAATTTATTTTAATATTCAACAATAATGAGCTGCACTTTATACCCTGAAATTGGTGTATTTCCTGGCATGTTTGATTCTTGTGGGACGCACCATTCGCAACGCTAAATGAGAGACAGTGGAGCTAAAAAATTCCCAAATGTCCTATTTAAAATTACCACTAGGAGGCTGATATGATGTCTTTTTTCCTCATTTGGAAGCAAGTTTTCACCAAAAATCTGATATGATGCAAACATAGAATTACACCCACCGATAGGATCCTCTCACCCATGGGCTTCCACAGGGACCATCCTCCAAACCAACACATAGAGATGCATTTGTCTCTGCTTTTACTCTCTGTGCTCTTTGCCATTCCTCTGTCAATTTCCACATCCTCACCCTCAGCGCTTTTCTGTGCTGCTCACCTCGTCCTCCTGAGTCCACCTCTCCCCCACCCCACAAAACCAACCCTGATCTCCGGCGAGCAGGGGGGAGGCCATTTACTCTAATCACAGGGATCCAGCAAGAGCGCCTCAAAGCCCTCGGGGGCTGATCGGCAATCAGAGAGACGGAGGCTACGAGGGAGACAGAGAGAAATAAACTCCACCTCAACTTCAGATTTGTGGAGCAAACCTTTCCGAGCCCTAATCCGAAGCAGCTCTGCCGTGTGATTGTCCTGTTGGTGGGGAGGCATTTGGGAGGATATGAGCAAAGAGTTTAAGGACTTCCTGTGACAGAGTAAAGTCTGGTCAAGGGGGTCACAGGCAGGTTGAAGTGTGGAGGCGCACAGTCAGGACAGGAAGAAGGGCAGTAAGTGTGTACGTGTACTGTGCTGTGGCACAATATGAGCTTATCATCTGTGTGGCTTTTGATAAAGTGAAACTAAAACTCAGCTGTGTATGCAACTAGCACAGCAAGTACCAGGCAGTTGAAGAGTTGAACAATGTACTCCAAGATGGTTCCCATTCATTCATATGAAAATCCACGACTTTGCACTGAGATGATGGCAACAAATAAATACACACATAACTGTTCTACACTCTGGGGAAGTAGTACAAATGTTGAACCTGCATTTAATTTACCTCCGAAGTTCCAGCACACTAAGTCCGAAAACCAACATATTGTGAACAATACCAGTCCCAGGTAAGCCATTATTAGCAATACCAGCTGATGGCAACACATTACGCTGCAGACACTGTAGGAAACCAACACTGTAGAAACATGTCCACAGATAGAAGTTGGACAGTACGGTGTATACGAGTGTTTTAATGAGACATAAATAAGACATAAGTGCTAATTAACAGTAAATCACTACAGCTTTCACTACAGTTGATGCTCTGAGCTAGGCTGACCAAGCGTCCTCTTTTGCCCGGACGTGTCCACTTTTGATGTCCTGTCCGGGGCGTCCGGGGGGTGTTTATAAATTGATGATAATGTCCGGTTTTCCTTGTGTGTGTGTGTGTGTGTGTGTGTGTGTGTGTGTGTTAGAGTGCGGCATGGGCCGCATATTTCTGTCCGAACCCGACAGTCATTCTGTTTTGTTATGTCCGAAACCGAACCGAGCCCAACATTATTTAATGACTAAAGCACTGAGTTTGTGTCACACAGTTGTCATGGTTACAGGCTATTTAACAGGCCGGGCGTGTGCCGTGGGTGCTCCGCGCACGGCATATCCTACCCTTCAGCTCTGAAAAAAAACCCGTTTAAATCTTAAATTGAATAAAATCGTGACCGTAAAATCAAATGTCTAATAGAATCGTTGATTTTGAGAATTGTGACATCTCTTCTAATAACTAATTAACACAAAGCACATCAGAGCACACTTTTTGAACTGATGATTGTGCTAATGAAAGCCAAGTTATTGTAATTCATCCCAAGGGGATTATGAACGTTTGTGCCAAATTTCCTTCCAATGCATCCTGTAGTTGTTGAGATATTTCACTCTCAGACAAAGCGTTGGGCCATCATTGACATCCTTACAGCCATGATTGATACTAACGGACTTTGTTCGCAGTTTGAGGTGTTCTGACCTGTTTATTTTTCATTTACAGAAGTATCTTTTATAATCCTGCTCTGTGCGCCTTTTGATCAACAAGGGTTTTTTTTGTGTGTTTTTGCAGTACTGCGCGTGGTTATTAAGACAATTTGGCAGCGACTCTGACTGGCTATGCCACATACAGCGCAGTCACTGTTTAAAATCTGTCCAGTTGTCTTACTGCTTGTTTCTTTCCTTGTCTGACTTCTTTTTAACAATGTCACCACATTCCAAGATCTCAGCACTCGCTTTGGTGTTATCATAACCTAAAGAAAGATCCAAGTTGTAATAAAGGAGAATTATCATTTAAAAAGTCACTCTCCTGACTGTGATTTGGTACAAAACTGAGTTATCATCATAGACAGCACAGTCCAAACTGAGAAATAAACAACTTGTAGGCATTGCATGTCCTTTTCCTATCCTTTCTTTAATGACTTCCATAGAGTAACAGAAGGTTAGAAATAGCGACTGACCCCCCGGTTTTTAGGACACACATTGTGATCGGGTTAGCAGACTTGAAGTGTGAACTCACTCCCACCCTTTGAATCCTCAACCACACCATGGATGCAAANGCAGATCTGACAGTCCTGTTTACCAAAGCAGCCGACAGACAAGCTGAACAAGGGCCCGGGCCACAGCACTTCCACTTAACTCTCTCCCCATTACTACGATTGGTGTGAACGACACAACAAAAGAGATAAAATCCTGAGGCGAAGAAAACAACTGCAGCTCACGATCAAGAATAATAATAATAACAAAAAAGACATGGATCAAAACAAAAGAGGAAAAGGAAGACGGGGAGGAGGTGGTGGTGGTGGTGGTGGTGAGGGGGGGGGTCTAAAGAGAGAGAGAGGAGATGATGAGGTGGGCCGTTTGAAAAAAAAAAAAAGATGATTTGAGAAAATTGTCGGAAATTGCGGGAGATCTGTTAAAGGTTTCTTTTTCAGCAGGGGTGGGAGCGTATCTTATGACTTAAAAGAGGTATTAAAGGAAAGAGTCAGGCGCCAGGGGAATTCTCCCACGTCGGAGAGCTCTCTTTTTAAATTCAACCCCGGTAATAACGCAGATAAATAATAGATAAATAGTATTTAGCTCCCACCTTGAACAACAATTTTTAAAGTAGTTCATGAAAGACTGACAGCTCTTGGCGAGCAAACGCACTTACACAAACACACAGGCTCACGTGCATGCGCCCACACACATGTTATTTGTATTTTACCTAATTAAATATAACACCAGGTGGGATCGACTGATTGTGTGTGTGCACATGTGTGTGTGTCTATGTGTGAGTGTGTATGTGTGCATGGACGGAAAAAGGAGAAGCAGAGGAAGAGGAGGAAAGATAAACTATTTTCAATGAATTTCTTTAAGTTCACATTTGTCATTAGCCGTTTCATTAGAAACTGATTGTTATTGTTATAAGTCACTGGAAAGACAGTCTATTGCATTTTTTTTAATAATGCTTGGGAGGGTCTTGCTCTTTTTTATATAAAATGAATAGGAGATTGACCCCCCTCCCCACCCCAAAAATTTTTGTACTGTCCCTAAGTTTTTCTAATATTCTCTGATATTTAAAAGAGGCCTTTTGCTGTCTTACCGTAATGATGTTCCAGATAATAATATCCTGTCCTCAAATAAGGGCATGAATAAACACATATATTTACCTTTTTAAAAAAAAAAGAAGCACAGTAGCAACCCTTACTTTGCGTCTCATGGCAGCTACGCCTCGGAGATGTGGTCGCGGCTGCGCCAGGCGTTTACAGAAGGCTGTGTGTTTAAACGCCTGGAATGCTCATTTGCCTTTTGGGTTCACTTATTTACTTTTGCATAAATGGAGAACAGTAATGTGGTATTAAGGGGCTTCTCAGGGGGAAAGTTGTGTGTTTTTAAAATGCAGCCTTTTTTAAATGCTCCCTCAGTTTGCTATATTAAGGAAGGTTGATGATTAATGCAGCATAGATGTAATTTCTCTTGATTAAAAAAAATGAATTAGAAAAATAATGCCAGACATGAGATGAGCTCAACCTCAACCCCCCCCCCCCCCCCCCCCCCCCACCCCCCCCCCCCTA